>NC_136500.1:120578201-120790701 GCF_053919585.1 Euprymna scolopes | reverse complement strand
GGAAGACGAGCACAGCAAGCTTTCCACAAAATTCTAACAACCATGCCGATTTCGTTATGGACGCTAGATCCCAAGCACATTGTTTGGTGGATACGGGTGCAGCTTGCAGTATCTGGCAACTGAAACTCATTAAAGAGAAGCCACCAGTGTCGCTTATCACATTGCAAGCGGTAAATCATTCTCCCATTCCCACGTACGGTCAAATTTCACGTTCTCTGGACTTGGAATTACGGAGAGACTTTACCTGGGTTTTTATCATATCGGATTTACCTTACCCCATCCTGCATCATTTTAATTTAATGGTAGATATGCGCAGACGCCGCCTGGTAGATGCTAGTACGAAACTTTCCATCCCTGGCATAATGCCAAATGTTCCATCTATCAGCCCGGCATTTTTCATTGCCGCTTCAAATGATCCTTACCTCAAGTTGCTACACTCCGACCCGGAATTAACAAACCTAAATTTTGTGGTGAGCAAACCCACGCCCACCACAAAATACCACATCGAGACCATAGGTGCTCATGTATTCTCACGTCCTCGCCACCTCCCTGCTGAAAAACTTAAGGCAGTGAAGGCAGAATTCAACCATATCCTGCAGCTAGGAATAGTACGCTCCTTGTCCAGTCCATGGGCTTCCCCTTTTGCATATGGTCCCGAAATGAGACGGAGATTGTCATCCGACTGGGTACTATCAACGACTCAATGCCATGACGTTACCTGATCGTTACCTGATTGTTACCCAATCCCACATATACAAGACATTGCTTCCTCTCTGCATGGTTGTAAGACCTTCTCCAAACTACACCTAGTTAAGGGTTACCATCAGATCCCAGTGAATCCGGCCGACATACCCAAGACTGTGGTAACAACTCCCATTCAGAGCGTTTGAATTTTAACTATGCCCTTTGGTTTACGAAACATGGCTAGTACCTTTCAGCGTTTCATGGACGAAGTAGTGTGTGACTTGGACTTCGTCTATAACTACATAGATGACATTTCGTGGCAAGTGCCTCACATGAGGCATATGTCACTCACCTCTGCTTACTGTTTGAACGGTTTCAGCAATACCAGGTGAGGATTAACCTTGAAAAATGTGCTTTCAGTGCTTCATCACAAGTTTTCCTGGGCCACATTATCAGCCCAGACGGTATATCTCCGTTACCGGAAAATGTGAATCCTCTACAAGACCTTCAATCACCCACTTCACTTCGCCAACTAAGGTGCATCCTCAGTCTATTACAGCCTATTACAGACGCTTTATCCCACACTGTGCGGATTTTCCAGCTCCTCTTTCTGGCGTGTTACGCGACAGGAAGAAGAAAAATGAGCAAATCTCACTTAATGAGGTTCAACGAACTTTTTAATTAAGTGAAAACACCACTGGCGACAACATCTCTGCTTGCACATCCTATACCCGATGCCCAGTTTTCACTCGTTGTTGACGCATCAGGCACAGCTGTAGGTGCAGTGTTGCAACAGTAGCACCAACAACAGTTACAACCTCTCGCATACTTTTCACGACAACTGAAACCGGCAGAACAATGTTACAGCACGTTTAGCCATGAAATGCTGGCAATGTACCTCGCAGTGAAACACTTCCAACATTCACTCGAGGGTCGTCACTTTGTGATCTACACTGATCACCATCCGCTTACATACGCACTTCGTTCTAAGCCGGATAAATATTCTCCCAGCGAAACACGCCACTTGGATTTTGTTTTGCAATTTACCAGCGATATCCGACACATCTCAGGTGAGCAGAATGCAGCGGCAGACGCCTTGTCTCCCCTTCCCATTAATTCTCTGTCCTCACCATCGGATATCGATTTACAGCAGATAGCCTTAGACCAGCCAAGTCTGGACACGTTGGATCCATCGTCACCTGAATTTGCGACTTGCAAATTTGCATACCTGCCCGTACCTACCTCAGACACGCAGATTATCTGTGACACCTCAACGGATTCATCTCGACCATTTGTTCCAAAAACTCATCGTAGAGTTGTTTTTGACACTCTACATAACCTGGCACACCCCGGATGCAAAGCCACAGTGAAGCTGTTTACAGCTAGATTTTTCTGGACAAATATGAGGCGTGATATCACTGCCTGGACATGTTCCTGTGTATCCTGCCAAAAGTCAGAGGTACACGAGCATATCCGTGCACCCCTTGGAACATTCAGCACCCCAGACGCTTGGTTTAGCCATGTTCACATAGATTTGGTTGGACCATGGCCGGTGAGGCAGGGATTTACTTATCTCTTGACCTGCATAGACCGTTTCACACGGTGGCCTGAAGCTATTCCCCTAAATGACATTTCGGCTGAATCTATAGCACGAGCCCTTATATCAGGCTGGATATCGCGTTATGGAATTGCCACCACCATCATCACTGATCGTGGTGTACAATTCCAATCCCACCTATTCAAAGAACTGTCCAGGATTCTAAGGATCACACGCATTCGGACAACGAGCTATTATCCAGCTTCTAATGGGATGATAGAACGCTTCCATCGCCAATTGAAAGCAACATTACGTGCTTACTCTGAGCAACAGTGATGGAGCGAGTACTTACCGGTCTGTCGTGCCTCAATCAAAGAGGATTTGAAAATTCTGCAGCCAAACTAGTCTATAGAGCACCTCTATCGTTGCCAGGTCAGATGCTGACCCCGATAGAGGATACAACAACTGACTCAGCCCTGTATGTCAACAGACTACAAGCCTATCTCAGTAAGCTACCACCGATGCACCCTAGGGAACAGACCATAAAATCTTTGGTCCTGAAGGGCATATCAAAATGAACTCACATGTTCCTTAGAAAGGACGCAGTAAAAGCTCCCCTGACTCCACCCTACACTGGCCCTTATCGCGTGCTTTCATGCACTGATAAAACTTTTATCCTTGCCATTAGTGGTAAAAAAGAGACAGTTTCCATAGATAGGGTAAAAAGAGCCTTTCTGGACACATTAATACATAAGCCACACATATCTCCAACATACACACAGCATCATCATACACCTGAGGTAAATGCTCCACGTGAGAACAGTTATGTGACCACTACACGTAGTGGCCGATGGGTACATTGGCCAAAGAAACTATGTAAAACTGTATATTTCTGTTAAAAAAGAAACTTTTCTTTCTTTCTTTTCTTCAAAAAAGAACATTTTATTTTAAAAAAAAACGCAAATAATACCCAACTTTTTACAGAAAACTAAGAACATTTTTTCCATAAACACAAAAAATAACTTAAATAAATTGACATTTTTATTTTTATTTTTTTTTTCTATTTGTTCTGTTACCTTTTTCTCTGTCGGCTTTCAGCCTAAGCAGAGGGTTATGTAACAGAAACAAATAGAACTCTTTTTCTTGTGCATCAGTGCCTCCCCATGACTGTGCGATATGGCACATACTGATAAATCAGAGGCATAGCATAACGCAGGGACCTTCCTTACCCCTAAGGAACTTAAACCTTTTCCTTGTTAAGTTTTACGAAGTTGTTTGTTCGTTTATTCAGTAGCTTGTGTTGAATTATTTATTTTATTAGGGAGTGCCTGAAAAGCACTAATTCAACTCCCTAAATAAGCGTAGGTAGATAGGGCATTTGTCGACAGATGCCTGTTAAATTTTATTGAAATTAGAAATTTTATTTCTAATTGTAGATTCCACGATTTGCAATGGAAAACCATTATTGCAAAGAGTCTTAGTAATAAATTTAACTTCATCATTTAATTTGGTCTCTGAGCATATCATACAAGCTCTATGGATAAGGGTGTTGATAAGATTATATTTTTGTTTGGTGGGGCAAAATTTAATAATTAACCCTCCCTCTTACTTTCTTTTTCATCCCTAGTATTTCATCTCCGATTCATTGTTCCCCCTTTTCTTTTTAAAACGTAATTAAGCTCGATTTAAACTCTGTAGAACGAGCTTCGAAACCGGTCAGCTGACGCATTCATTTTTATTTTTTAATTTCACAATCTAAAATAAAGAATATTTTCGAACAAGTTTAAATTTGGTCTTTACATAGCCATAATAAAATTTTGTACCCCACAAAATATATTTAAATATCTTAAGACTAGGTACCCACTTGAATTAATCAATGGATTAAATTCATTGTTGGAAATTAGGAGTAAAATAAGAACTATGCAGGCTAACCAGTCCTTTTTACATATGTGCCAGAGCAATAAAGTCTGTCCCTCTTATTTTTTTTTTTTTAATAAAAAAAGCTAATTTACATCCTGGACAAAAGATTGAAGATGTATTTATCTCCAATTTTTTAACTAAACTTTCTTGCGATCTGGCGTACTTGAGAAGGAAGTACTCTGAATTATGGAGAAATTATGTAGGCAGTTTATCCTTGTTCGATAAAATACGATTTATTCGTTATGTTGCAAGCATTCAGTTTTAATAACTACAGGCAGATAGATGGTCTTTCCATGGGTTCTCACATGGGACCGGCTCTGGCAAATATTTTCCTAGGTTTCTACGAAAAGGGTCTTTTATCTGGCTTTCAAAACCCAGATATTTATTTTCGTTATGTTGACGACACTTTTTGTCTGTTCAACAATGAAACGGAAGCGGATACCTTTTTTGCATCCCTTAATAATATTCACCCAGTTCTAAAAGTTACTATAGAGAAGGAAAGTAATTCTTCCCTTCCTTTTCTAGATGTACTGGTTTGTAAAACACCTTCCGTTTTCTTAACTTCCATCTACCGTAAACCAACGTTCACTGGTCTTTACACACATTTGGACTCTTTTTGTCCCATCAAACAAAAATATAATCTGATATTATCCATAGAGCTTGTATGATATGCTCAGAGACCAAATTAAATGATGAAGTCAAATTTATTACCAAGACTCTTTGCAATAATGGTTTACCATTCCAAATCATGGAATCTACAATTAGAAATAAAATTTCTAATTTAAATAAAATTAAACAGGCATCTGTCGACAAATGCCCTATCTACCGACGTCTACCTTGGCTAGGTAATATTAGTGATAGATTTGCCAAGCAAATTTCTTCTGTCGTACAACATCAACTTTGCATCAAATACCCGTGTTGTTTTTCTTGTAAACCCATTTTATTTTCAAGTTGTGTGGGGTATATGGTTAGAAAAGAAAAAAACAAAAAACAAAAAAACAAAAACTTACCGGGCATATCTGAATCGCTCTTTGGGAAAGAAGAAGGAAATGATGGCCAGCTTATTTGTATACGCGGAGGGCATCTTAGGAAGACAGAACATGATGGAAGAAGCTATTTTCTCCCCTGTCTCTTCCTTTTTTTCTAGATAGGAGGATATAAAAGCAGGAAAAAATCCCTGGGGCAGGAGGAAGAAAAGAGTCGTGAACATCTTCTCTTGAAAAGAATTTTGTATTGCTGACATTCGGATTGTGCGGTGTGACATTGGTGGCGAGAGGCCAGGTGTGGTTGATTGGAAAAGAAGAGGGCAGAAACGCGCTGCTGTCGAGAGAGTGACGCACTCCTTCCCGAACCCCAAAAGCGAATCCTGATTATAACCCTAGAATTTGTAAAGAGTTCTTCCCCCCCCCATAACAATTCAATTATTTATTTATTTAAATATAGCTGCAGTGTGCGCTAACGTCGGGCGAACGTCTCAAAGATTAGATAATAGGGTAAAACAACATGTTCCATCCAAAATTCGAAATGGAAACTATCTACCTTCGGACGTTTTGAGTAATACCCATGGCTCATCTATTGGAGAGCACCTTATAAATAATCGTATTTGCGCTTCGAATTTTTCGCACTCTCTTTACCATCTCAAAATTCTAGAAACTATATACATTAAGACTCTGAGACTTTCTCTTTGAAAACAAAAAGAGAATATCTTAGGGCTTAATCTAGTTTCTATTTTATAATTAATCCCCCCTTGCCTTTTTTTTTCACCCCAACTTTTTCATCTCCGATTCATTGTCCCCCCCCCTTTTCTTTTTAAAACGTAATTAAGCTCGATTTTAACTCTGTTGAGCGAGCTTCGAAACCGGTCAGCTGATGCAGACGTATTTATTTTATTTTTTTAATTTCACAATCTAAAATAAAGAATGTTTTCGAACAAGTTTAAATTTGGTCTTTACATAGCCATAATAAAATTTTGTACCCCGCAATATATATATATATATATATATATATATATATATATATATATATATATATATATATATATATATATATATATTTAGTTCATTGATATATATACGAGAATAAAAAAGCATTGGAAATGCAAAAGGATATAGGGATGGTATGCCAAAAAGTATACAAACAAGATAGCTATGAATGGCTAGGTACATGGAAATAGAATTGCATCCAAAGTATAGCCCTATAGCTTTTTACAACCGTAATGTAATATAGAACCGATGGAGGACCAAGAGGCAACTCCTAAGGCCCAAAACCCAAAGACCTAAAACCCAGCAGGAAGCGACCTGGTACTAATGGAGGCGGCAATGAGCCGCCTCCTAAAAAAAAACAATACTATCATGAATGTAAGTTTAAAAATAAGACTGTAAGTAAAAATACTAATTAACAAGAATAAAAAAGCATTGGAAATGCAAAAGGATATAGGGATGGTATGCCAAAAAGTATACAAACAATGAATGGCTAGGCACATGGAAATAGAATTGCATCCAAAGTATAGCCCTATAGCTTTTCTCCAATCTTCATTCCGTGCCATCATTACGTAATTAATTAATTCAACTAATGGTCAGATTTTCGTGAAATATTTATACTTATCCATTTTAGAATGACATTACATATAGAATGCAGTTTTCGTAAAATATAAGAGGAGAAATATTTTTTAGTGTGTGTTCCCCCCCCCCATATATATATTTTTTCGAAATTCGTACAAAATATAGTTAAATCTATCAAAATTTCTATTTATTATGAAACATAAGACTTCAAATAAGTAAAAAATATTTATTTTTTTAAAATTTAAATACACATATTGAACAAAAATTTAAATACACATATTAAACAAAAATTTAAATACACATATTAAACAAAAATTTAAATACACATATTAAACAAAAATTTAAATACACATATTGAACAAAAATTTAAATTCACATATTGAACAAAAATTTAAATTCACATATTGAACAAAAATTTAAATTCACATATTGAACAAAAATTTAAATTCACATATTGAACAAAAATTTAAATTCACATATTGAACAAAAATTTAAATACACATATTGAACAAAAATTTAAATTCACATATTGAACAAAAATTTAAATACACATATTGAACAAAAATTTAAATACACATATTGAACAAAAATTTAAATACACATATTGAACAAAAATTTAAATTCACATATTGAACAAAAATTTAAATTCACATATTGAACAAAAATTTAAATTCACATATTGAACAAAAATTTAAATTCACATATTGAACAAAAATTTTAATACACATATTGAACAAAAATTTAAATACACATATTGAACAAAAATTTACCTTGAAGTTGCAATTAAAAAATTTACATAAACTTAATATTATTATGTTTTTTTTTCTAAATATCGTATTTTCGAATAAATATACACTATAATCAGTTGAACTGCCAAGAAAAAGAAACTTCGTAAAAATTAATTAATTCTTAAAAGATTAAAACGATTAAAATTCCATTATTTCAAAATGTTCCGTTACAACATAGATTTTTAATTAATTGTGTTTAAATTCATTTTTTAAATATTAAGTTTTAATATAAACATGGCTCTTGTCAGCTATATTGTCGCCAGATTAAAACCAATTTGTAAATATTATTGCACAATATTAAGCATTTTGTAGCCCCCTCCCTCATATTTTGTTTGTTTTTTTTTACGGAACAAAATATGGAAGCCCATAGTTAACCAAAAGAACATTCAGTAAAACCGTATTTCATATTTTGGTAAATTTTCACATTAGGTCCACCTCAACAATTTTCTTTTAAATGACGACTTTTATAAGTTTTCGACTATGCTGAATACGAACATGGCATTGAAAATTTGCAGAAATAAGTAGTTATCGAGATATAAAAAGTTGTATTATGCATTGTATTCTTTGGCGGCCATTTTTACGCGCGTGCGAACGCCATAAACAAATCTACGCATCTATGACTGCACGCACGTAATAAAAAGATGGCCGCCAAAAATACAATGCATAATACAACTTTTTATATATCGATAACTAATTATTTCTGCAAAATTTCAATGCAATTTTCGTATTAGCATAGTCGAAAACCCATACAAGTTGTCATTTAAAAGAAAATTGTGGAGGTGGACCTAATCTAAAAATAAATACCATATTATTAATCATTAAACTGTATAAATCTTAAAAACCTAACAAAATTATAAAGATTAATTATTAAGTGTAGTTTGAAGAAGATAAACAAAGGTTTTAAAAATTATTAAGTTGCTTCTGCTTTTCCATAGTTCGTATAGTACCCACAAATCTGACGTCACGCAAACATGCGGTCCAAACTTTACAATCGTTTGGCAATCCCTACTGATTGATTACTGTTTTCAGCTTCGATTAATCAAATAATAATGAAATGTTCAGTCTTAAATTTCATATTTTAGTTTTTAATGAATTGGACACGCAAAAGAGAAATTTACTAAATTATTTATTATATTTATTATATTATATCGCATAATTATCACAACAATTCTAAATCAATTCGGCACATTTAACTAATTCACGGACATTCACTAGGAACGAAATAATGATTACACCGTGTTACGGTGATCTAAATTCATTATTCCTTTGCAGTTGATTTTCTCTTAAATAATTTCACGTTTAAACCGCGTTTTTCATCTTTTAATTATGATTATTTTATATTTTCATATATTTTATTTCTGAATGAATTGGACACACAAAACAAAAATTGTATCAATTTACTAAAAAATCCTAAGAAACAAAACATTTTTTTTTGTTTTGGACACAAAAGAAAAAACGAATTCATCCCGATTTTTTTTTTTTTTTTTTTTTTTTGTATTGAATTCTTGGACTGAAAGGTAAGTAATGTTTTCTTTACACTTATAAAATAAATCCCATTAAACAACTTTTACACATTAAGATAATGATATTTTTTATTGCAATACGGGTGCTAATGAAGACAGTGGATCCGCTGGGCGCTGGTCTGCGCTATTTTTTTAAATCGTATTTTGTGAGAATTTTCAATTGGTTGACTTGCCGAGGGTAGGTCGGTGGGGAAGAAAAGAGTACTGGTAGTTGTGACCAACACGGCCGATGGTCCGTTAATAAAAGAACTTGATTGCCTATTCCTTACAAGTCAAATAGACATTCCAGTCACGCGTGAATCTCGTTGACTGAGAGTTGGAGTAGATAAAAAGGGGTGGCCGCTCTACTGTTGTTGTAGTAGTTGCTGTAGTCTTTTAGACAAATTACACTTCGACGATCGTTACCCATTTGTTACTTTTACAAGGAAAGACTGCTTGTAAGCAACGTCGACATTTCTTTGCAAGACTTAAACCGTCTTTTCTCCCCCCCCCCTACTCGTCGGTATGCTAATTCCGACAATTTCTATGTTTAATTAAAGTTTTATGATATGTTTTTTTTTTATTCAATTGTAAGGTTAAAGTAAAGAATAGGTACAAAACACCCTCCCCTCCCCATGTTAAGAATGGCTTTTTAAATAATAACGTTATTATTTCAACACGGATCACTCTCTGCATGAGTATAACAATATGGATTCAACCATGCTTTGTAAAAACATAAAACAAAAAAAAAAAGTATGAATCTCCGATTTAAAAAAAAAAAAAATATCCTAAAAATATATTATTCCATCTGACATTTAGATTTTTTTAATGCATGTATTCATATAAACCTTAGGTGGTTTCTTAGAAAATAATATTTGAATTCAAAGTTGGTTGAATTGTTAAACAACTGAACACAAAAATTGATTTTTCGGTTTTTAATTGTTTTAACATAAAAAAAAAAAATTCTGTCTACACTTACTTATGTCGCAGACAATTGTGTTTGATTTTTTGATATTTCATCCAATATTTATTAAATGTGTACCGATTAAAAAAAAATATCGTTGAATGTTTACAATCGAACCAAGTATAGTTTTTCCTCTAAAAAAAAAAAACTCCTTTTTTGTCATTATTTCTGAAAAGCTATTAAAAGGAATTAAAAATCAAGACTTAATTTAAGATTTTGATGTATAAATGTAACGTAATATGATTTGTCAGAATTAGCTTACCGACGAGTGTGTGTGGGGGGGGGGAGAGAAAAGACGTTTTAAGTCTTGCAATAAAATGTCAACGTTGCTTACAAGCAGTCTTTCCTTGTAAAAGTAACAAATGGGTAACGATGGTCGAAGTGTAATTTATCTAAACGACAGCAACAACTACTACAACAGCAGAGCGGCCATCCCTTTTATATACTTCAACTCTCAGTCAACGAGATTCACGCGTGACTGGAATATCTATTTTACTTGTAAGGAACAGGCACTCAGGTTCTATGCTTAACGGGCCACCGGCCGTGTTGGTCACAGCTACCGGCACTCCTTTTTCCCCACCGACCTACCCTCGGCAAGTCAACCAATACAAAATTCCCACACATTCCCCACAAAAGAAAAGAAAATTCTTTAAGAGAATAAAACAGTTTGTTTAGACTCCTGATAAACTGGGTCTACCAGTTACAACTCCTTGAGGGTTGCAAGTCGGACAGAACCATTGTTCATCTTCTGGTGGTGCTTCAGTTAGACCCACGCAGCTGAAGTGAAACCAGTCATTGCATCTATCACAGGCTATCATATGTCTGGTATCCTCAGGTCTGTTACAGCTAGGACAGATCCAAATTATAGTACTCTCTCTCTCTCTGTTGAGGGTCCTGGCTTATATCTTGTGAACTCGATGGTTCCATGCCTATCGGGTCAGGTTCTCCAGGCTGTTGAGAGAATTCTAGAGGAAAGAGATGTTTGATAGAGTATGTGTCTATAGCTCCATTCCCTTTCCTCTCCTTCACCATGCACACCAATTCATCACTTCCTTGGATTAGCTGCAGAACTTCACCTAGGGACCAGAAAGGCCTAGTCTTCAGAGAGCTTTTTATGAGCACTATATCCCTTGGTTTTACTTTATCTTCAAAAGAACAATCAGCCAAGCTCATTGCCCTTTCACTGAGATTCAACAAATAGTCCTCATTCCAAACTTTACTAAGAGGATCGATCATTTCCAGGTCCTGGTTTTTCAACCGCATTATTATTCCCTGACCAACATTCGCATTCATGAGAGAGTTAGGGGTTAAGAAATTCAGATCAGCATCCTCAGAGCTCCTATATGTCAGGGGGGAGGCTATTTACTGCCCTTTGCACATCTGACAAAATTGTTAGTAGACCAAAATAGTCTACTTTACCTCTCCTTATTGCTTTATATAAGCAAGATTTTATGGTCTTGATAGACCTCTCCCCACTACCACTGTACCAAAGTGAAAACAGTGGAATTGTGCAATCTTTTAAGTCATATAAGCTAAACCTTTCCTTTAATTCGTCCACTATCATGCCCCAGTTAATAATTCTGGCAGCAGCATTAAATGTGTGAGCATTATCCGAATAAAGGTGTGTAGGGATTCCATTTACGTTCGTGAACCTAATGAATGCTTAAATAAATGATTTCACAGTCATATCCGGAACCAGTTCCAAATGTACAGCCCTAATACTCATACATGTAAATAGAAGAATGTACATTTTATAGTCTTTTTCTTGTCCTTTAACATAGATATGGCTGGTAAAATCCACACCGCTATGTAGATAGGGCCTGACAAAATTCACCCGAGGGGCTGGTAGTTGGTTGAATTTGGTATTGAAAAGGAAACAGCATTATAGCGTTTACATTTCACACAAGTACTAATCACATTTTTAAC
This sequence comes from Euprymna scolopes, assembly GCF_053919585.1. NCBI lineage: Eukaryota > Metazoa > Mollusca > Cephalopoda > Sepiida > Sepiolidae > Euprymna > Euprymna scolopes. Next base: position 120,778,819 of record NC_136500.1, on the reverse strand, counting down.
AGCCTGTCTGGCTTGTGGTATCCAATAACCTGCCAATCGTATTTCATTCAATGGTGTGGCCAAGCCTAAGTGTTGGCTTCTTTGGTGATATTCTTGAATAATCAATCTTGTTAGATAATGCTCTTTTCCCAATAAAATAGGATTTTGGACCTCATATGAGTGATATTCCGATTTTCCTATTCTTCCCATCGATCGTATAATGCACTTGTGGTTCAAAAAGAGATAAAAATTCTTCACCAGTTTAGGCATGCTATTTACTCCAGGGTCTAACAAAAAATCCAACTCCCTTGAAAGGGGTTGTTTTTTGCATTGTCTTGATCAGGTAGACATTTGCTTGTAACTCAGGATCCATCTCCATCTTTTTTAACTTGTTGATGAACTTGAATATCAGTGAAGTTACACGGATCAACTTACTTAAACTGAAGAATTTTTCCAATTTGACTTCTGATGTAGCCACTTGATTCTCTGCGGCATAATTTACTGAAGCGCTAATCTGCTCCATTTGAACTTTAGAAAGGCAACCCAACTCACAATGGCACCAGGAGGATTCCTCTTGCCTTATCCATTTCGGTCCCTCATACCAAAGAGAAAACTTTTCCTTAAATTTCTTGATAGTCAAACCTCTGGTGATGTAATCGGCCGGGTTGTCATCTGTTAAAGTGTACTGAAAGTTTATCTTTATGTTAAAATAAGATTTAACCTTCTCAGACATTTAAGCTATGTCCTGCAATCTATTTCGTACAAATACATTTTTTGTTTGGACAAAGTCAACCAGAATCCAGTGATTACATAGCCGCCTTTTATAGGAATGTCCTTTAGGGACTCTTTTATAAAAGGGAAGCATTTCATTGCTAAGAATACTCCTAGAAGTTCCAACGTTAGGAGGAATTTTCGCTTTGGCAAATACCAAGGATGAATTTCCATCCTGTAAAGCATATACCGCAAACCCATATGCAGCTTTAGACGCATCACAGAAAAAGAACAACTTTGTATCCTTTCCTTCATCTATAACCCTTCTGGGGAAAGATACAGAGTCTAACGCTGATAAATCTTTTGCCAACGTTTTCCAAACAGAACTCATACCTTGAGGAACCATATCATCCCAATTAAGTTTTTTTTCTCCATATTTCTTTCATCAATAAATGACCTCGCATCGTCACAGGTAGATACAGAGACAAAGGATCAAATACCTTTGAGGTCTCCGATAATATTTTCCTCTTAGTTGATGTCTCCAAGTCGCATGATGGCGGGGAGACCCTTATTGAATCTTGGACAGGGTCATATTGATACCCCAGCACCTTTTCTCAACCAGAGTCGAATCCTGATAACGTTCCATCTGCCTCCATTTTATTTTGAAGTGTTACACAGTTGGAATTGCAAGACTGTAAATTAAAATTTCCCTTCTGTAGACGCTCTCTCACAGAGATATACAAATCAGATAGATTTTCTGCATTATTCGCAGTTTTCACTTGGTTGTCAACATAAAAACTGGATTTCAGTGTCTCCGAACATTCATCGAAAGGGAACTTCTCTACATGAAACTTTAACACGTAATTTAAAAAAAAGGGCTTGCATTGAAGCCAAAAATAAGGGTTTTGTACCTGTAGCAATGTAATTTTTTACCTTTCTTCAGAAAAAAGCAAAACTGATTACGATCCTTTTCCGATACCTGACAAAACATCAGAAATGCTTTTCTGATGTCAGCGAACAAGACATATCAGTTTGTTCGGAATCAGATCATCAATTTTAATATGTCGCTCATCAGGTTCACTCCAGGATATGCTGCTTTGTTCAATGATACTGAGCCCTTATGAAGAACAATTAAACACCGGTCTCACCTTGATAGTAGTTAGGTCTGTTAGTTTTAGCACTGGCCTATGAAGAATCCATATATAGTCTTTAAATTGTTCGGGAAGCACAATTATTTCTTCAATAATACCCTCGTCTTCTTGTTGTTGAAAAACTTGCAGATACTGATTGTACAAGTTTTTCTTCTCCAGATCCTTATTAACCTTTTCTAGCACCCGAATAGCAGCATTGTAATTAGAAGGTACCGATTTTAATTTATCTTCATACCACTGAAGTTGTACATGATAGAGACCATCTTTGTATGTGATGAAATCTCTAAACTGCTTAAACTTCTCTTCATTCAAGGTGGATAATTTCTCGTCAGTGGGTAAGCCAATAGATTCAAGGTTGAACATGTTCTCCAACCCTCGCTGGACACTACTCTATTCAAACCAATGTTTTAGAAGGTCTGGCTAGGATTCCTCTGGGTTAACCACATAGTTGACTCTTAAAGATGGAAGCGGAGGAGTTTTAGCCAACACCTCTGCATAATTAATCTGTGTTCTTTTTTGGTTTTTAATCTGGTGTTTATATAGAAAAGAACGCTTGTTTCCAAAGGGGATTAACCCTTTTTTGGTCTCGAATGCTGCTCCATACATGCAAGGGACTATCTTTAAAGGTTCCAGATACTGGATTGTGTTGAGTCCTAGTAACCCATCTATAGTAACGAAATCCTCCTTAGCATTAAACTTTGCAGCCAGTCTGCGATTCTTTAAATTTCCAAGAATCTGAGTAAGTAAATATTTAATTTTGAAATTCTACCAATTTAAATCAACATAAATATTTTATTTTGAAATTATACCAATTTAAATCAACACAAATGTTTTATTTTGAAATTATACCAATTTAAATCAACACAAATGTTTTATTTTAAAATTATACCAATTTAAATCAACACAAATGTTTTATTTTGAAATTATACCAATTTAAACACAAACAATGTTTTTTTAAAATTATACCAATTTAAGTCAACACAAATTATATTTTATTGTGAGATTATACCAGATTAAATCAACATAAATGATATTTTATTTTGAAATTATACCAATTTAAATCGACACAAATATTCTGCTGTGTTCATTTTACTTCAGTGCAAATTCTTTGAAATAAAGGGCCATTCCATTCCTAAGGCTAATGCTTGATTTCTATATGAGATACATTGAGTTCTCCTTTAGCTTTTAAATGCTGAGTTAGTAAAAAAAGTGAAAAACTCTTATTTTCCTCCTTTTAATCAACTAACTAAAAGCCAAGTACGTCCAAGGATGGAATACTGTTGCCATATCTGGGCAGGAGCTGCTAAAAACAGCCTATCCTGCCTTGATAGAGTACAAAATAGACTTCGTGGCTTAGTGGGGGATGCCCTTTTATCTACCCTGCAACCTCTCTCCCACAGAAGAGACGTTGCGAGCCTATCTTTGTTTTATCGTTATTTTCATGGCAGGTGCTTGTCTGAACTCCAATCACTGGTCCCCCCTCGCCAATCTTTCACGAAAAACACCCGTCTAGCTGAATCCACTGTGAAAAATTTCCCCCACTCTATATCTGTGCCTAAATCAAAACGCGGATTCCATGAACAAAGCTTCTTTCTTAGAACTGCACGCCTGTGGAACTCTGTTCCGTCTGCCTGCTTCCCTCCGGACTACAGCTTGGATGTCTTCAAGTCCAATGTTAACAAATTCCTAATGAACCGCCCCCTTAATTAAACACTTCATCAAATCTCCACACTAACGTAATGTACTTGCAATAACCCTTATCCCTGAGTGGCTTCCGGGCCTTGATAAGTGGTGATCAATGTGTAAAAAAAAAAAAAAAAGAAAAAAAAAAGATCTTCAAGGCTGTAAGGTAAGTTCAACTTGGTTGCAAGAATCTGAAGAGTAATAATTTTGCCGGGCATCAAATTCAATCCCAACGAGATTTCCTTAAAGGTTTTAGAACTCGTTCCTAAAAAAGGTCTTTACTTCCATTACTTTATCCTTTTCTAGCACCCGAATAGCAGCATTGTAATTAGAAGGTCCCGATTTTAATTTATCTTCATACCACTGAAGTTGTACATGAGAGGCAATTTAGCTTCTTTAAAATTAAAGAGTCCAAATAAGTTCTTTGACTGCCAGTGTCTAACAGGCAGTTTACCTTCACTTTTTTATCCCCTCTTTGCACTATTATTTCAATTATGGGAGAAAGGAAAGCATTATCGTCTTTTGTATGTAGGCAGGTATCAACCTGCATACTACTCGTAACAGTTGAGCACATAGCAGTTATGTGTCCTTTACAATTGCAACTATGACAACAAATTTTTCTCGATGTTCTTAATGGACACATATTCCCCAAGTGTTTAGGTGCCGAAAACAAAGGGTCGTATAGTTGCCACAATCCTCAGAGAAATGTTTATTGCTTTTGCAAAAGTTGCATCTTACCTCGGTATTAAAAGTTTTAAGAGACAAGGTTTTGATCATCTCCTCTGGCTTAATCTTAGGTTGCAACCTAGGTTTGGACATCAGTACCTTGGTCGGCTGGCGGGCAACTAGCATTTGTTTCACTATTCATGGTGTTTCCTTAAATAGTGCAGACAATGTCGGGTAGGTAGTCCCAGAGATTCGTAAGAATTCTCCTTTTATTTCGGGCAGGAATTTCGCAAATAACACTTGTGCTATTATTATTGCTCCAGCTGACTTATCGTCATATAAGTCACAACTATACGATATATATAATAGTCATATATATATATATATATATATATATATATATATATAATAGATATATAAGCCACAACTATACGAGGCCCTTAGCTCCCACATATCCGCCTGGGTCTTTATCATAAAATTTATTAATCCTTCCAGGTTTTTGGGATTATCTAACTGGAAGTCTAATATTTCCTTAATTATTTTACCTCTTATCTCCTCCTCCTCCTCCTCCTCCTCCTCCAAATATTGGTCCTTTAATAGCTTAAGGGCCATAGCATAACTATCTTCAGAGGGGGAAAGATGATTTATAAGTTGGAGAACGCTACCTTCCAAGGAGCACCTAAAAAAATATAGTCTTTCCGTGTTTCATGTTATGGACCTGAACAATTTTCAAACTTTGTCAAGAAGTCCTTGAAGCTCCTCTTGTTGGTGTTCCTATCAAAGCGTGGTCCCTTCAACTTTATTTTAAATGGCTCCACAGAAAATGAAGAATGGGCTGTTGATTTGAAGGGTGGTGATCTCTCATTTTCTGGAGTAACCGGGTTGCCATAACTAGAGGTTGAGTCAACATCTTCTTCCATCGAGGTAACTGCTGGGTGTTCACTCTGGTCAGCTTTCCGCAGAGAACTTAAACGCTGTCTCGCTCCATATTTAAAGTGCAATGAAGCTAGACTTAAGCTTTCCAATGCTTCTGCTTCTCTTGTAGCCAAGTGTTTCTCCATGCTAAAGGAGACACCCTCAAGCTCTTCCAACCAGTCTCTATTTCTCGCTTAAATAGAGAAAGCACTTTTTCAGAACTCTTCTCTTCCTTTTCTAACCCTCCCAGGGTAGTTAGAATTTTTCTTTGAGGAAGTTCTTGTTTCAGCTTCAAAACCTCCATTAAGACTGAATCATCCATGTTATAAATTCAGTTGAACACTAGAATAATCCAACTCCAAAGAGGACAAATCAATTTCGTTTCAATGTATGTATTTTAAAACGGAAAAGAATCAGTTACACTCTGATGATGGCCATTACTGTTTTATAAAACCACGTGCGTTACTGATGCAGATTTTTATGCATACAAAAAAAATGACAGTCATTTAATAAAAATAAAGTCTGTACTCATTTATTTCGTTGAAATGTGTCCAATTAGCTTACCGACGAGTAGGGGGAAGAAAAGGCATTTTAAGTTTTTGAACAAAATGTTGACGTTGCTTACAAGCAGTCTTTCCTTGTAAAAGTAACAAATGGGTAACGATGGTCGAAGTGTAATTTGTCTAAAAGACAGCAACAACTACAACAACAGTAGAGCGGCCACCCCTTTTTATCTACTCCAACTCTCAGTCAACGAGATTCACGCGTGACTGAAATGTCTATTTAAATTGTAAGGAATAGGCACTCAGGTTCTTTGATTAACGGACCACCGGCTATGTTGGTCACAGCTACCAGCACTCCTTTCTTCCCCACCGACCTACCCTCGGCAAGTCAACCAATTCAAAATTCTCACAGATTTTAGTTTTGATTTTGTGAGAGTAGGATTTGAGCTCACATTTTGTTAACTGTTCTGTACTTTCACCTGATAATTTAACTGTTGTATACTTGTGCTAGGGGTTACAAATGAAAGAAACCACAAGTAGTGTAAAGTGTATAAAATATAATATGTATTTATCATAAAGAATACAGGAGCCACTAAAGTGGTATGATATGAACGTGTTCGTAGCATGCGGTTAAACATAGTATGAATGTCTCCATTTAGTCTCTGAAACCAGTGGTATTCATAGGACTAGTTGATTCCACTTAGTTCTGAAATAGATGTGATTTGTACCCCACAGCATTAACAAACAAAAGATATGGTTAAAATATCGTTTGTCATAACAAATATTGCAAATATGTCACCGTGAGATTTATTGGGTGTCTTTCTACAAGCATTTTGTTTAGATTTTGATTTTTGAGTGATTACCTGTACTTCCACATGCCTGTATCATGTCAGGCATTTTTTTCTTGTTCTAACGTAAGACTTGTGAGTTTTTTGTTTCTTTTGCAAAGTACATAAATGCTTCAAAATACATTAAAACACACAAAAACTTATACAGGTAGGTAGAAGAGTTACTTATTTTGCATTAGGTAACATTTGTTTATGTATTTGTATTTTTATCACTATTTCGTTTATTGTGGAAAATACACATTTTGTTTAGTAAATTGTAACCTTCTTCCCTTGCTTTCTAAATAATAATCTTATTATTAATAAGGGGATTTTTTAAAATTATTTTTTATATAACACAACCTTGCTTTCTAAATAATAACGTTATTATTAATAAGGGGATTTTTTTATGAAAGGCAGTAATTATTGAAGATACAGTTAGGAAATTTAGCATTCCTATCTCGTTGTGGGTAACAACCTGATGAAGGCCAGAGGAATAGTTGGCTGAAACGTTGTGAAACAATAACTATAAAAAAGTGAGAATAACAGTTTGAAAATAAATAATTACTCATCTAACAAAACATATTTCAACTTCTACATTCCAGTACTAGCATGAAAGCAGGAATTTGTCACATTTGGGCTGGTGCATCTCACTCCTGGACAGGGTTCAAAAGAGAGTCGCCAACCTGATAGTTCTGGACAGGGTTCAAAAGAGAGTCGCCAACCTGATAGTTCTGGACAGGGTTCAAAAGAGAGTCGCCAACCTGATAGTTCTGGACAGGGTTCAAAAGAGAGTCGCCAACCTGTCATCTAAGCTTCAACTTCTGTCCCATTGACAAAATGTTGCATCCTCCTGTCTGTTTTACAAGTTTTTTAATGGTGGATGCTCCAACAAACTACAAGCCCTTGTACCCTCTTGATGTAAATACTCCCGACAAACTTTACAAGCAATAAATTCCCACCCTTACACAGTAGAGATCCCTAGATGTAAGAAAGCCTTCTACTCTAATAATCCATTTCCCAGAACTGCTATACTTTGGAATTACCTTCGGAGTTCCTGCTTCCCCAACTGTACTGACATGCAGAAGTTCAAGTTCAATTTAAACAGACATCTTACCGATCAACAACCAACATTGTATCGCTGCAACTTATGACCTTGATAGTAGCTTCCTACATCAAATGGAACTCTGCCTTGTTTGGGGTGAAAATATAATAAAAAACCTGGCTCCAATTATGTAAAAATTAGTAGACAACACACCTATACTGGAGCAAATTTCTAATAACAGTGAACTAGAAATATTAGAAATGTTATTAATTAAAACTAAAAACAAAATATAAATAAATAAATTTTACTAATAATATTAACGTTTTAAAGTAAAGTTATTAAAATTGACAACAATAAAGAAACATGATACAAATACGTGAACTGAATTTCATTTCTTATGTGTTCAATTTCTGACAGCAGTCATGTAGGCAGATGACCAAGAGTGGTATGTGCGACACTCAAAACTTGAAACCCATCCAATAGGACACAAAAAGGCGATATATGCTCAGGTTCGAATGTGGCTTTAGACCAACTGACCTGTGCTTGAATGCTGTTGGAAAGAAACCGTTCTCCACTTCAATCTTCAAAGGTCTCGTTTGAATATTTGCTACTACCATTGAGATTTGAACCTGCGGTTGGCTCCACCCAAGCTCATGTCCTAGGCTTCTGTGCTCAGTGTGGCATTCTGCAACTTGTCGCAACATCATTTTGGTGCAAAAGTGAATTGCCACGACAGTCTGACATCAGTTCATTGCTCCAGTGCCATCCACTTTCAGGCCTGATCGATTTGGCAGGTAAGTTGTTACATACTTCTTAACAGATTCCGACTTCCATGGCCATCATCTGCTATTGTCACGGAACTCTTTTCCACTTTGGTCTTTGAAGGTCTTGTTTGAATATTTGTTACTATATGATGGCAGTCACAAAGGTCAACGGCCAAGGTGGTGTATTCGATGCTCAGAACTTAAAACTCGACTGATAGTACACGAAAAGGCGACATATGTTTGGGTTTGACAGCATCTTAATTTGCATATCTCAAATTTGAGGATATAAAACGCTGGTATTTTGATTGGATCAGTGTTTTTGTTTGCTCACTCGGTGCTATTTTGTACTTCACATGTCAGTGGAAAAAGAATGACATATTTTTATATTGTTAACTTGCATGCCAGTGAGAGAAAAGAGCAACAGATTTTTTTTGCATGAAACGATATTTGGCAGTTTTAATCTTTAATTTCAACATAAGAATATCCAATAAGATCGGCAACACTAAACAAATAATAAAATAAAAACGTTTTTAATAATCATATGTAATTCTAATTATAATTTCCTTATAGATGCCTGTATCAACGTTAGAAAATCAGGTTATTTTTCTCATGTGCCTCTTATGAATATTTTAATAAGAATAATCTAAATTTTATGAATTCAATTCAATGAGATTGGCAATAATAACAAAAACAAAACACTAATAACAGACAAATAAAGAACAGAGCAAACAAGAATTCACTAACATTGACAACACTAAACAAAGAGAATCCTAATATGTGAATGATGATATGAAAAATATTGAATTTCATATATTTTTTTTATTTATTTACAGATGTTCCTGCTTTAACGCCTTTATTGAATTTGAGTAGATCATCCTATTTTTAAAACATTATTTTTTATAAAAAAATGGTTTATTTGTGAAGACAACAAAAACTTTTGTTGAAAAATGAATTTTTTTTATTTTATTATTCAACAATTTTTCTGAAGTAATGGAGAAAATTGTAAACCTCAAAGATTTTGGTTGTGAAATCTGCATTTAATATTAAAAGAAATTAAAATGTATGAACAGATTGAATCACAAATTGTAGAAAATATACGCATTTGGAAAAAGATTATATTCTATATAAACCATAGCACCAAGAAATATAGCCTACAGTAAATAATAAATTATTATCTAAGTGTCTCTTCTAAATTTGCTTAAAGATCGAATCACAAATTGAGGGAAATATGTGGCTTTAAAAAAAGTGGATTCTATATAGTACGAAAAACAATAGCAGTAAGAAATATATCATACAGAGGAAACACAACGTAAATTAAAAATTTATGGAAACTATATGTCTGTTCTCAAATTTGCTTTGACAAAAATCCAAGGACAAAATATTGTATTATTCAGAACACTGATAATCCAGGATCAGTTTTAGTTAAACATGCAGGTCTGTAGTGAAGAAAAACCACATACTTGTGAAGTGTGTGGATATTCTTGTTCTCAAAAATCATATTTACTAAGACATATGAGAACTCACACTAAGGAAAAGCCACATTCTTGTCAAATCTGTGGATATTCTTGTTCTCTGAAATCAAATTTAGTGAGACATATGAGAATTCACACTGGGGAAAAGCCACATTCTTGCAAAGAGTGTGAATTTTCTTGTTCTGACAAATCCAGTTTAGTAATACATATGAGAACTCACACCGGGGAAAAGCCATATTCTTGTGAAATCTGTGGATATTCTAGTTCTGAAAAAACAAAATTAGTTAGGCATGTGAGAACTCACACTGGGGAAAAGCCACATTCTTGTGAAGTGTGTGGATATTCGAGTTCTGAAAAATCAAAGTTAGTGAGACATATGAGAACTCACACTGGGGTAAAGCCATATTTTTGTGGATTATGTGAATTTTCTTGTTCTCACAAATCAAATTTAGTGAGACATTTAAGAATTCATACTGGGGAAAAGCCACATACTTGTGAAGTGTGTGGATGTTCTTTTGCTCAACAATCAAATTTGGTTATACATATGAGAACTCACACTGGGGAACGGCCACATTCTTGTGAACTGTGTGGGTTTTCTTCTCCTTCAAAATCAAATTTAATTGCACATATGAGAAGACACACTGGCGAAAAGCGACATTCTTGTAAAGTGTGTGGATATTCTTGTTGTGGGAAATCAACTTTAGTCAAACATATGAAAAGACACACTGAGGGAAAGCCATAATCTTGTGAAGTGCATGACAAATCAAGTTTAGTCAAACACATGAGAACTCATTGGGAAAAGCCATGTTGATGTAAAATGTGAATACACTTATTCTAAAAACTTAATTTGAGTGATGCATATGAGAAATATTCTCTGTTAATGCAACATTTTCATTCAAACCATTGTAACATTGTGATCATAGCATAGTATAATGTGTAACTGTGGCAGGCAGTGCCAAGAGTCAAAACATTAATGTTAAGCGATTTGAGTGACGGCGGTTGCTGGATCGATTGTGTATATAATTATGACACTATCAGCCAGTCACTGATGTGACTGACCCACGTGTTACATTAAAGTCTTGGAACCGATACCCTATTGTGACAATGGGCCAGTCCATAGGTTCTCTCGTTATATGTCTGTTTGTCAGGGTGAATATTAAAAAATATACCTGGGATGTTAGGATGTGGTCTGCTCCCTCACTCTCTCACGGTAATTATCTTATTCTAGTGGTATTCTGGCTGGAATCTTCTGCAGTTGGGGTTCCTTTGACTTAAGGCAGACATTTAATATTATATATATATATATATATATTATATATATATATATATATATATATATATATATATATATATAATATTAAACAGCCACAAAACGACACACAACACAATGGTGACATATGAGAAATATAATTAACTTTTTTTTGCAAGAAAATATTACAATAATTTTACAAAAACAATTTACAAGTGGTAATTAACGTCTACAATTAAAACTAACCCTAACTAGTCTTGAGGGAGAGGCGGTGCCCCCCCCCTCTCGTTTACAGAAATGGAAACTAACACATGCTCACCCCATGGTGTCTGGATGAAAAGAGAGCGAGGAAATCAAATTGAATTCTGTTTCCCTTTCTTGTGTACTACTCTGCGTGAGATGCTATCACCTGCTGGGTGTGGGGAGAGGCCACGTTTGCCTGTGGTACTATCAAGAAATAGTACTACATGATTATTATAATAGGAAAAATGATTGACATCTCGAATAATAAACACCTACAAAGGAATGTGAATTTCGAAAATAGAAGAAAACATAATTTATGTGATGTCAGCAGTGATGATATGTAGATTTGGGGAGATTCTATAGTTGTTGGGGAGTTTGTTTTCTCTCCATGGTGTGAAAATCAATGTTTATATAATACAGGTATTGTTGTGTTTATCTACAGCTGTTAAAAAGAAGTTTGTCTCCAACTGTTTCAATCAATCATATCATGTTAAAACTGTCGCATACAATACACACACTATGCGATCTAATAAATGATACAACATATATACATACATGCATTTATATGCACAAGAATATACAGATAAAATATAAACCCTTGCTATTCAATATGTATCTCATTTTGTTAAACCGCCATACACATCACAACGTAACACCATGTCGATTGTTCTAAAAAAAGAAAGATAATAAGATAAAGTTCATGATTGTCAGAACTATTGTAAAAGACTATTGCCATTACTGCAGCAGAAGAAAAGAGATGTAACTTGACAGGTCGTCAAACATCTGGGAACATGGACCACCGATAACATCAAACAGAAAAGTGACCATGTTCTATGACAAAGACATACAGGCGGGCAGATACATAAAAGACATTGCCATCAAACCAGATGTTGTAATATGGAACTAGCCTGAAAGAACTGCACTCATTATCGATGTCACAGTTCCAAATGATTTGGCCTGAACGAGAAAAGATAACAAAATATCAGGACCTAAAAAATGATCTTAAATAAACATGGTCTCTGAAAGAAATAAACATTATATCAGGACGGGAGCAACTGGCCTAATAAAAAAGAAGCTTCAGAAATACTGAGAAGCAATCCCTGGAAAACCAAGCTGTAAGGCAATACAGATAGAGCCATAAAGGGAACAGTGTCTATTCTTAAAAGAGTCCTCGGATATAAATTTAAAATTTAATAGAATCAAGTGTTATCCCCGGAAGGACCCCCTTGATCTCTTCAAACTAACAAAAGTAAAATAAAATAAATTCTAAAACCTTAATTTTAGTGATACATATGAGAAATATATTCTATTAAGAATTCGCATAGAAAAGATGAAACCCATGATTGTGAGAACTATTGTAAAAGATTATTGCCATATTGCAGCGGAAGAAGAGAATATAGTGAATGAGAAGACGCTAAAAAAATTGGTTTAAAACTAAAAAGTATTCAAAGGATATAAACTGAAATGGACTAATAAAATATTGAGAAATAATTAGTCACAATGAATCACAATGAATAACAGCAGGTATAAAGTGTTCGTGTTGAAAATATACAAAAATGGACAAATTTTTATTCTTGCAAAGCATGCGCATAGTCTTGTAATGAAGTTATCATATGAGAATTTACACCGAGGAAAAGAATTTCAAAATTTTCCAAGCAAACATACATGTTGAACCAATGTAAAGAATTTTAAAAATTAGTGAATGTAAAGAGATATTCGAACAATTGCACTGAAAAGAATTATCAGAATCTTTACGTATCACGGTTGGAATGTATGAGAAAGCAGGTGAATTTCAATCATCCAGTAGCATGCACCATCCTCAGCAAGAACAAAGGATTGGAAAATTTTTAACAAAAAATAAGTAATAAATATATCTCAATGTAAGTAAAACACGGCTAAAATGCTAGAACCTGAGAAAATCTCTGCATAGACAAACTACTAAATTTATGGTTAAATTGTTTCTGTTAACAATCTATTAATTTAGGTTCACAAAATGATCATTTATTGTTGTAATAACACACACTATGTCATCAAGCAACAATAATTTAACAATCTCTGTAAACATATTAAAAGTAAAAAGCTTATTTTCTTTACTCTATTGCCTGTCGATAAATCTACTATATGATGGTTACGTTAATATACTTAAAACCAAGCTTCTTTTCTTTCACCACAAATGCTTGTATCTTCATTTTGCTCTTATGGATAAAACGGTTTTGTCCTTGATAAGGATATAAGACTTTCTTTCACTTCAGATAGAAAATGGACAACAGACTGACAATCATAACATAAATGCTTGAAGCAAAATTTAAAACCTGTGTATGTACTTTCATACAATGTACTTTATGTGGCTGGTAGTGTTCGTAGATAGGTTTTGTATAGTAGTGTCTTTGATAAGTATTAATAATCAAAAAAATCCGATGAAAGAAGGAGCAGGCGATTTTGACTAAAATTAACGCCTTATACAGCCTAACATCACAAGGAAGAAGTTTTATACCCGCACAAGTAGAAAGACTAGGCATATAAAATTACCAGTAGGTTCTTTAATATGACAGGGACACGTTTGAAATGATGTCATCATATTAAAATCAATCTTTCAAGTAAAAAGAAAATGTTAATGTTGCTTTGATTACGAAAACGTATAAAATAGTGTGCAACACTCGTGTTCACTACAATGTTTTCATTTACATTTGATCCGTTTTCTAATCAATAAAACATTATTTTCTTTTATATTAAGATGCAGCAACATACTATAACACACACTATGTCATTAAGCAACAATAATTTAACAATCTCTGATGTCAACATATTAAAAGTTAAAAGCTTATTTTCTTTACTCTATTGTCTGTCGATAAATCTACTATAAAATGAGATTTTAAAATCTGAACAAACAAAACCTGAGCAGAAATGGTCAGTCGCTTTATTGAATTAGTTCAAGCTGTATGCCAGCTAAAATACAAAATAGTCAAATTACTACGAAAATCTAAACAAATCTCAAATCTATAATCTGGCAGAGTGGCGACTAAAATAAAAATATCTCTTCATCATTGCTAGGCACTAGATAATGTGGTCTAATAACTGTGCAGCCACTTTTAGTTAGGTTGACACAATTAACAAGCTGGAGACCCCATCAGACCAACGCAAATATTGTCCTGGAATTCGCCAAAACTAAAAAGCCCACAAAAAAGACATAATCTAGTTTCATAGTTTATTGAGGAAACGAATAAGTTTCTACCAAGTCGCTTAGTATCAAAAGTTGGAAAGAATGAAATATATTCAGAGATCAAATGTAACATTTTTCTCACAACCAACAAATTACACATGCTTACATCACACACATTTAATTATCTTTATAAAATATATAGTAAATAAAACCAAAGTAAAAGTTGTTGATAAAACAATCCATTTATATAAACAAACCTAACTTCATTTGCACAGATAAAATAGGACAAGTAATATTGCCTGTCGATAAATCTACTACTATGAAATAACAAACAAAACCTGAACAGAAATGAATTATTGAATTTGTTCAAGCTGTATGCCAGCTAAAATACAAAATAGTCAAATTACTACGAAAATGTAAACAAATCTCAAATCTATAATCTGGCAGAGTGCCGACTAAAATAAAAATATGTTTTCAGCATGGCTAGGCACTAGATCATATGAGCTGATAACTATAGAAACTATTAGTAAGGTTGACACAATTAACAAGCGGTTGACCTCATCAGACCAACGCAAATATTGTCCTAGAATTGAGTAAAACTAAACAAAGCCCACAAAGAGACCACCTAGTAAATAGTTTACTGAGGAAAACAATTAAAGTAAATAGTTAATACCAATTTGCTTACTTGACGAATTAGAAGTTGGAAAGAATGAAACAATATTCAGAGATCAAATGCAACAATTTTCTCTCCCACGGGAAAAATAGCTAAAATTATGACCAACAAATTACATTTGATTCCATCGCAAAAATTTAAATATCTTTATAAAAGATATAGTAGATAACAGTAAAAGTTGTTGAAAAAACAATCCGTTTATATAAAGAAACCTAACTTCATTTGCACAAATCTAATTGAACAATTAATAAAAATGATGCTGATATCGACAATTTAATATGAATAAACCTCACAAAGTTGATAGAAATTCACAACTAGTATATGCACATGTAACAAGCGACAATTGTTGTATTCGATTATCAAGATATGAGAAGAGTGAGAAATTCTATATTCGAGACAAAAATTCAGAGGAAACAAAAGCTATAATTACGACAAAAAATACTTTCGAGTTATAACTACGACCAACAAATTACTAATTTCTTTCAGGTTTATTGACAAAGATTGTCATAGCACAAAAGATGTGATAGAAATAACAGCTATTACTACGACCAAAAATTATTAATTTAAATTAGTTTATCGACAAAGATGTGATAGGATCCAAGTAAAAGATGCCGTTTTCAAAGAAAAAACTACTCGCAAAACAAGAAGCTTAGACTGTTGGTGAAATAAGTGATTACTTCCCGAAACAAAAAAAAAACTAATTGAATTTCCACAAAACTATTTGAAAAGGTGATAAAAATTGAGGTTGATGTAAAAATGAGGTTTTGTTATTTTTTAGAGATATATCTAAATAAAACAAACAATGCAGCCAATTTCTCAAAGAAGGATATTTATCAGAAATTGCTTATCAACATGGAATTTGAATGTCAAAAGTTAAATTTCCGGAAATGCCTTTTATGAAATTTTTACATCCAAATTGCATGATGCCATTGAAGCAAGGTATTCCATTCATACTATAAAGAGATTCTCGAAGGAACGCTTAAATAAATAACATAATAATCCCCACAAAAAACTTATTTATTCAAAATTATAAACACTGGATCAACTGTTAAAAAGTAAATATAAAATTATGAAAGTAAAACAAATGGAACAACCTCATTTAATATTGGCGTCATTGATTTTAACATTAAAATGTGTTCAGATATGTTTGTTTCAACGTGTAAAGTTAGGTATATTTTAAAGCTTATTAAAAACTTTTCTATCCAATAAGTATTTTCTATTTTCTACAATCATTAAAATATGTGATTTTCGTTGAGGTAATTACAGCCTGAACAAATATATTGCATGTATTTTAGAAATTAAATATCATTATCACTATTTTATAAAGTGTTAGAGCACCTTAATACTACCTTGTGAATTAGATATGTTATATTTACGCGTCTGATAGCAAGAATTGGAGATGCCTTGATAGAGTTCAAAATAGACTTTGTAGCCTCGTAGGAGATGTCCTTTTCTCTTCCCTGCAACCTCTATCTCGCCTATCTTACAGAAGAGATGTTGCGAGTTTTTCTCTGATGTATCGTTGTTTTCATGGAAAGTGTTCGACTGAGCTTCAGTCTATGCCCCCCCCCTCGCCAAATTTTCACAAGAAACACTCGTTTAGCTGAAAACACTATCAATAATTCACCCATTCTTTATCTGTGCCTAAACCTAAACGTAGATTCCATGAACAAAGCTTCTCTCTTAGAACTGCACGCCTGTGGTATTGTCTTCCATTTTCCTGCTTTCCGGCTGACTACAATATGGTTGTCTTCAAGTCTAACGTAAACAAGTTCTTGATGAGCCGTTCCATATAAGTTAACAAATTTACCGAATTGATTACTATATTGCCCAATTTCTACTGTACACTCTTTAACCCTTATCCTCGAGTGGCTTCTTGTCTTGGTCTTGATAATGTGGTGATGCCTGTGTAAAAAAACAGAGGTGAATTGTGTAGGATGGATTTATTCAAGTAATGACGTGAGGAATTACCGCACCATTCTGCTCTGTTGTTGTTTTAAAAGTCTTTCCGCTACCTTGAACCGCACGTGTGTCTGTGAATAAGAAAGAAAAACAACTGCAAAAATGGCGGCCGATAATTAGCTTAACCTTGACCAACATTTACTCGACCACAATATTACAGGGCCTTACACGAATGCACTATTTATTTATTTATTTAATTATTCTTAAAATTTAATTTTAATTGTATTCTTTATGGATCCAGAATTGGAACATACTACAAAATAAACAAATAGGATCTTTTGAAATTATTACAGATGTTATTTCAACAAGCACATATATTAATATATTAAATGTTATTAATATCATCAATATTTTGACAATATGTCTCTGCAATTATATAATACTATGTGACTTTTATTTTAACAAATGCCACACATATACTGAATTGTCTGCCAGATAGCATCGATATTCGGACAATACGTTTCTACAATTATTGTAATATCCCCTATTTTCTCTGATTTCATTCTCATGTTTCAATTGTTTGGTAATTTTTTAATCTGTATTTTCAATTACATTTTTATGACTATTTCTCGGTAAAATGATCGTTTGAAAATAAACTTATCTATCATCGTATAACTTTATTTTTTTATTTATCAAAGATAGGTTTAATAATTTTTTTTATTCTGTTAGTTTTCTAAATGTCCATATAAATTAATAATAGAATAATTGTATTCCCTTTGTATAAGAAAATGACTGATATACTTACTTGTAAAAGTAATTGTACTATTTGCCAAAGGAACTTGAGCATTGACACCAGTGACTTATTCTATTACACGATATAAAATTTAAAAAAAAACTTTGAAATCTCTTAGAAAAATTACATTTTGTAATCCCGATCACTGATTGGAATTTGGAAATATTTAATTGCATTTTTATTCTTATTAAAAATAAATATAAATAAAATCAGTCACAGATTTATTAATTTAAGAATCCAGACAACCAAATGTTTCAGTCTAACCTTGGTATGGACACAATCACTGCGAAAACAAAAAGAAATTAAATGTTGAAAAAATTGCAAAACTTCATTCGAACTACAGTTGTAAAAATAATTGTTTTGAAAGAAATGTACTTTGTAAACCTATAAAATGCATAGATATTTAAAAAGCGATTGACGTTTAAACGCATCTTCACTGAAACGTTACAAATGCTAATTTTCACAAAATATATGGATCACACGAATTGTAATAATTTCGTTTGATAAATTTCAATTTTCTGTAGAATAAAAGGTGTAATAAACTCACAAGATGAAAGGTAGATTTAAACTCGTTTTATTAGTCGTTGTTTACACGATGATACTACTGTAATGGCGTTTTCACATGCGTAGTGAAACCCGGATGTTAGTTGGTTTCTTAGTTCAAGGGACACTACTCTGTCTGCACATGTTACATACATTACATCCCTCCACCCATAGTTCCGAATTACTTGTTTATGTGACATAGTCTTCGGTTTGTTTTTTGTTCTTTCACTACATCTAATGGTTTCTCTTACTGGGGCCTCCTGCTGTGTATTCCCCACTCCATTTGTTGTTTCCTGGTCCGGACTGAAGCTACCTGGACTACTGGTGCCTGAGGTCAGTGGGATCACCCAGTCTGTATCCAAATTTTGATTTCTATTTTGTGGACTTGTTCTTCTTATTTCCGAAGCTCTATCTGCGTCCAGCTTTATCTGTTTTTTTTTACATGGTCCACATGTCTCCTTACCACTGTCCCCGACTCCAGTTTAATTTCATATGACACTGGACCTGTCCGTCTCTTGACCAGTCCCTTTTGCCATCTTGGTCCTGTATAGAAATTTTTGGCCCAGACTAATTCACCTTCTCTAAATTCTCGTATGCTCCGAGAGTTGTCATGATATTTCTTTTGAATTTCATGGTGTTTTCTCATACGCTCCCTCACTGTAGTTTTCTGCGGAATGATCCAATCCAAAACTGTCTTTATTTTCCGCTTCATTAATACTTCTGTTGGTGATATGCCAGTGACCGTTTGTGGTGTGGAGTTATATGACAACAAGAAACGGCTCAGTTTTGAACTTAGGGAGCCTTTCTCATGATTCATTTTTTTCATTCCTTCCTTAAAAATCCGCACATATCTTTCAGCCAATCCATTTGAAGAGGGGTGTTTTGGTGCTGTTGTGATATGTTGGATTCCTTGTCTTGACATAAATGCTTGGAATTCTTCACCTACAAAAACGGCTGCATTATCCGTTACAATATTTTGGGGCAACCCGTGAGTTGCAAAACATCTTTGTATGTGTTCCAGGGTGGCGTTTGTGGTGGATGAGTTTGACATGTAGACGTCTAACCATTTGCTGAAAGCATCCACTATTACTAGAAACATGTGACCTTTAAATGGGCCTGCATAATCTATGTGAAGTCTGGACCACTCCTCTTCAGGGATTTCCCAAGGATGTAAAGGTTCGGTTGCTGGCATTTGATTGGTTTGTTGACACTCATAGCAATTCCTCACCTTAAATTCTATTTCCTGGTCTAATTTTGGCCACCAGAAATAGCTTCTGCTCAGCCCTTTCATTTTTACAATTCCTGGATGTCCCTCATGGAGTGCCTCTAAGAGTTCTTTCCGCCCTTGTATTGGTACCACTACTCGCTTTCCCCACAGTAAGCATTCTTCCACAATTCCCAGTTCATGTCTTCTATTAAAATAAGGGTACCAATCTTCTGTAGTAGGACACTTCTCTGGCTACCCATTTTTTACATAGTCCAGCACCTGTTTTAGGAGTTTATCCTTTTTTGTCCACCTGGCGATTTCTTTATGTGTAACAGGAGCTTGATCCAGGTAGTCTAGCAGCATAATGTTCTCCTCTGGTATGGGCACTTTTCCCAGTGCTGTAGATCTTGGCAACCTACTCAACCCATCGACATTTCCATTTTTTCTTCCTTACCGATATTCTAGCTGGTATGAATATGCAGATAGGATTACTGCCCAACGTTGAATTCTTGCCGAACTGATCTCTGGGATTTTCTTATTTTCTTTAAAATATCCCGAGAGCGGCTTATGATCAGTATATAATGTGAATGGCCTTCCATACAGATACCGGTGAAATTTTTTCACCCCAAAAACTACTGCCAATGCCTCCTTATCAATTTGGGCGTAATTCTTTTCTGCTGGTGCGAGGGTCCATGATACAAAAGCTATTGGTCTTTCGGAGCCATCCTCCATGATGAGAGATAGTACAGCACCCACCCCATATGGGGAAACATCAGATGCCACTGTCACGGCTTTGTTTGGGTCGAAATGTACCAACACTTTTGAGGAACTTAATTGTTCTTTTGCTTCTTCCCATGCTCTTTCTTCTTTTGACATCCACTCCCATATTGAATCCTTCTTCAATAACTGATGCAAAGGAGCTAGAATGTTTGAAATGTTCGGAATGTACTGGGCATAATAATTTATCATCCCCAGAAAAGCTTGTAGCTCCTTTACCGATGTTGGGCGTGGTGCCTGCTTGATCGATTTCACTTTTTCCTCTGCAGGTTTTATGTCTTCCCTGTTTACTATGTGGCCTAGATATAATACCTCGGGCACTAAAAATTTGCATTTTTCCCGGTTTAATTTAATTCCACTTTTTTCTAGCCTGTTTAAAACTTCCTCCAGGGTCTCTAAGTGTTTTTTCCTGGTTTTGCCTGTCAGTAGCATGTCGTCAATTCTAACAATTACATTTTCAATGCCCTGCAAAATGTTTTCCATAGTTCTCTGAAATATTCCTGGGGCTGATTTCAATCCATAGCATAATCGGTTGTACATGAAAAGGCCTTTATGAGTATTGATAGTTGTTAATTTTCTAGATTTTTCATCCATCAGTAATTGCTGGTAAGCTTGGCTTAAATCTAGCTTGGTATAGGCTTCACCTTCACCCAATGTCGCATACAGATCTTCTGTTTTTGGTATTGGATAATTATCCAATTTAGTGACTTGATTAACTGTCACTTTATAGTCCCCACAAATACGTACAGACTGATCCACTTTTAAAATGGGTACTATTGGTGTAGCCCATTCAGAGAATTCAACTGGTGAAATTGTTCCTTCTTTTTGCAGTCTTCCTAATTCCTCTTCTATTTTCTTCTTCAGCATATAGGGTACTGACCTTGGTTTGACATACCTGGGTTTTGCCTCTGGGTCTATATACAAACTGGCCTGGGTTCCTTTCACTTGACCTAACTTCCCATCGAACACAGCCTCATGCTTTGCTAATATTTCTTTCAATTTGTCTTGGTCAGTCTCCTTTATTGTCTGCACCTTAAAAATCTCCTTCCATGGCAACCTCACATGTTGCAGCCAGTTTCTTCCCAGGAGTGTGGGGGAATCCCCCGCTACCACAATTAACGGTAATTCCACCCGACGACTGTCCAACTGCACTGGAACTTTTGTTTGTCCAATCACCTGGATGCAATTTCCCGTATAAGACCTAAGACGCACTTTTGTGGGCTCCAGCAACTTTTTGTTGTTTATTTTTTCCCACGTTTTTAGTCCCATTATCGTTACAGATGCTCCTGTATCTATCTCCATAGAAACCCTCTTGTCACAAATGTTGATGTCTACACAATAGGGGTCTACTTTTTCCAGTGGCACTCTGATCCTATTTATGGTATAAACTTCCTCGGAATTATCCGAGTCTGTGGCTTCCACTTCTACTTGCCTCACTGAATTTTTTTTCTTTTCTAACCTATTGGGGAGGGGTTTCTTTTTCATGTTTAATTTAAAACATTTCTCTGCTATGTGCCCTTGTCTTTTACAGTAGTGACACATGGCATATCTAAAAGGACACTTACTTGTTTCGTGTGTTGCTCCACAACGAGTACACTCTTCTTCCGACCTTTCATTCAATCTGGTCTCATATTTTATTTTTCCGGTCTGCCTCCGTGGTGGTGTGAAAATTTTGTTTACTTCTATTTTTTTTGTTTGAATATCTCGTAAATGTTTGGAGGCAGATTCGATGTTGGCCGCTATTTTGAAAGCTTCGTTAAAAGTTATTGTGTCTTTCTCTGCCAGTAGTCTCCTCTGAATGTTGTCATCGTTTACTCCTACTACGAGTTTATCCCGTAGCATTTCACCCAAAAACGTTCCAAAACGACAATCTTCACACATGCTTCTTAATTCTGCCACATAATCTGTGATCGACTCGCCTGGTTGGCGGTTTCTCGTATAAAACTTTGTTCTCTGAACGATCACAGACGGCTTTGGGCTGAAATAATTTTGCATGAGTTTGACGAGTTCGTCAAATTCTTTATCTTTCGGTTTTTCTGGAGCTAATAAACTTGATATTTGTTTATATACCTGGCTCCCACAAACCGATAAAAGAATCGCTCTCCTCTTTTTCACGTGAGCTGTATCGTCGGGTATCTCGTTTGCTTCGAAAAAGTTCTCCAGACGTTCGATATATTGGTCCCATTGTTCACTTGTACTATCAAACGATTCCAAACGACCGAAAGTAGCCATAATTCATTTTTTATTCGAATCCTCGTCGCCAATTTGTAATAAACTCACAAGATGAAAGGTAGATTTAAACTCGTTTTATTAGTCGTTGTTTACACGATGATACTATTGTAATGGCGTTTTGCACATGCGTAGTGAAACCCGGATGTTAGTTGGTTTCTTAGTTCAAGGGACACTACTCTGTCTGTACATGTTACATACATTACAAAAGGCTTGAATGATTTTAAATAGAAAAGAAGAAGAAGAACAACAACAATAAGTAAATTTTTTTTTCGCTAAAGAGTTCATATTAAACTTGATATACGTTTTTATCTACTAATACACCTTATTTATTAATAATATTTTAACCATTTATGTGAGAAATTACCAAGCATGAATATTATAATTGAACCGGAAATACGGATACTAAACTAACTCTATAAACACATATCTTGTCGAAAATAACGAAAGATTTATATGCTATATAGTGGCACATCAAGCCGAGCGGGATGGGGGGGTGCTCGTGCTAGGGGGTTAGTATTTAAGAGGGTAAAATAGAAAAAATAAATAAAAAGCTGAGAAAAAAAATCCGAAATTTTACATCAAAATGAGTCTTTAAGGTTGTAAAAAAAAAATCGGAACATTTGGAGGTATCGGAATCTGAAAAATTAGTTCTTTATTTCCGATTCTAAAAACGATTCTTTTAAGATTTTAAATCAATTTTTCATTGTTGGCACTAATTATAAATATTTATTGTTTTTAAATTTTCACTAAAACTAAAATGATGATAACATAAAAAGGTCAATTTTCACGACGTGGTCCAGCGTATTATAAACACCCCAACCTTGCCATGTTAAGAACGGCTTTTGGAATAAACACCCCCAACCTGGCCATGTTAAAAACGGCTTTCGAGGTTGGGCGTGTTTGTTCCGAAAGCCGTTCTTAACATGGGGAGGTTGGGATGCTTATAATACGCTGGGGCACGTCGTAAAAATTAACCCATAAAAATACGATGTAAATTTATTTTACTTGTAAAACGAAACAAAAATAAAATATTTGCATACATTCTCTAGGTAGCCTTTCAAAGAAAGCAGTTGATTTACATGTTCCGAAAAAATGTTGAACAATCAAACAAAATATTTTTGTCAAGAAAAATGCTTTCAAACACCACGTATAATTACATGATTCAATGGAAAATTGGACACTTCAAATAATGCAACCGTTGGACACTGGAAAATTAGCAACAGAAAATTACATAATTTTGTAGAAACATTAAGCAACTACGTAATAAAAATCGAGTGAAACATTTTTTATGATCGTCATATCGGGAAGATGTAATTTTTAATAGGAAATAAGCTCTACACCTCACATCCTATTTAAGTGGATTTCCAATCGATAGTTTAAATACTGGCGAAGTTTAAAACAGACACGGAGTAACTGTTTTTTTTTTTTTTTTTTTTTTTTGTAACTATTAAAATTTTATAATCGTCGACGTATTTATGAATAAGCCGAAATGTAATATGATGAGACAAATCTGCTAATAGGATTTTAATTATTACTTTTTTATTAATGTAAAATTGTAACAAGAAAATTGTCTTCCATAAGTCAATGATGCATAGAAGTATCTTCAAACAAAAGGGCTTGATCTGCAACAAAGCTCTGGCAGGATGATGTTGACAGATTGCCTTCTTCGGAATAGAGAAAAAATGGGGGACACTGCAATAGACGGATAAAAAAAACCCTGCTTTGAGATTGGTATAAGCACGGGCGTATTTCTTAACTGCGCATTTCCTTTAATTATGGAAAGTATATCTCTGGCTCTTGTTTGAGTCTCCAGAGCCTTACCCAGTGCATAATATATACATTTAGTGATTACAGTAAGGATATCTGCAGTAGAACAGGCTTACTCAAACCCAAACCGTTCGTCAGGCAGATGTTTAGCAGCTGTGAGCTGGTGGACTAAAGCTTGATTAATTATGGACTCAAATATTTTCGCGAAAAGGAGGAAGCTAATTGGGCGATAATTTAATAAATCAGTTATTTCGCCAGAATTTTTCTAAACTGGTACGACAAGCAGTTTTTCAGCAGTCAAAAAATATTCGTTGATGCATTTATTGGAAAGTTAAGAGAGAATTTGGGCAACATCAGTGGAGCATTTTGTTTTTAATTGTACAGCGGGGATGAGATCAGGTCCACATGCTTTTCAGATGTCTAGGATTTTTATATCATGTACTTTAGAAATGGTGATTTGGTTATCATTATGTGTGTGAGAGAGTGGTTTGCGGGGTCCAATGCAAAGTTGGGGGCAAACCGATGGATAATCAAGATTGTTGGATAGTGTGGGAATTGTTAATTGCTCAGTACTTACTACAATGTTATAGATTTCCCAGATATCACGAGTTCCTAATTTCTCCAAGTCAGCCTTATTATAGTATCTTATCGTTTTCAGCAATGACTCTTCAACTTGGGAATGAGATGTTAGGGTGGTCTATCATTTGCAGAACATGATCAGCATTGCTGAGAGAGCAATGGGCATTTGTTACACAATCCTCAGAAATATGTCCAAAAGTGAGGCTTGCTCACTGACGATCTGGGAGATGTGTCGGGGGCGATACTGTCTGTGTCAAGAATGGGATATAGAAAAGTTATGTGTGATGCTGCCAGCTTTGTCTGTGTAGTTAGAGTAGCCAATCAAACTAGTGTGGCAGATATTAAAGTCACCAAATACTTGTATGTGGCCGCAATTGTCTAGGGAGAGTGCTACATCTATGTTGTCAAAGATGTGATTGAATAGAGTACAGTCCTGGGTTGAGAGAGTGCGCTAAAGAAAATGTAAGTAGCTAATGCTATGTTGTAAGTCAAAAGCACATTATGGCCTGGTCGTCTGATTCTAATTTAGATTAATTAATGGGGTAGGTGTTATGAAGATAGACTCCAAGTCTGTGGATGTTTGCCAGAGTGCCTACGAATACGTGGAAGATAACCAGACATGTGAAAATGTTTAGAGAAGAGAGATGGGTGCAAGTTAGTTTTACTTAGTCCCAAGAATATAGACTCTAAGTCTGTCAGAATCCTTACGACAAAGTGCAAGATAACCAGACATGTAAAAGTGGTTAGAGGGGTGAAAGTTAGTTTTACTTAGTCCTAAGATATCCGAGTAGTTTGCTAAAGGAAATGATTTTAAATCGTTAGTTATCTTTTTGCTAATGTATACTTATGTCAACAGGACACGTAAGTACGTCATAATGTTTTCACCTGAAATATGTTGGTTTAAAACATCACCAATTTAAAAAAAAAAAGCATAATAAAAAATATGTGTATATATTTACGTACACACTATTTGTTATTTCTTTTCACAATTTTAATGGTCAATTTGGCTTTTTCTTTTGTGAAAATGTGGCTACAGTTATCAATTTGGCCATTTTTGTTGTTGCTTTAAATATATTCATGCTTTGGTAACAACGCTATGGCAAAGACGCACAGAAGATACCACCTTGATATAAGGAATAAATAAATATTAAGATAAATCGTTGTATATTGTTAAACAAGTCGGTAAATTTTTAGTTTACCGACCCCTCGGCATTCATCTTAAATTTGTCGAATTTTATATGTATTTGGGTACGCTGAGAACGAACATCGCATTTATTTTTTGTGCAAACACGTAGTTACCTGTATTTAAAGGCATTCAGTATCCAACGTAATCCTTATCATTTTTAATGGCGGCCATCTTGTTTTCCAATGACGAAAAAACGCCCAAAAGGCTAAATATTCTACATGTAACTAGAACCCCCCCCTCCTCACCACCGGCGTTGGCGCAAAAAAAGTAAGGTTTATTGGAGGGTGAAGAGGAAAATTCCAAGAAATCTTGAGCGAAAAGAAAGAACGTAAAGACAAAACCACAAACTAAAAACAGTATTTAGAGTAATATTTATTTAGAGTTCAAAATAGACTTCGTAGCCTCGTAGGAGATGTCCTTTTCTCTTCCTTACAACCTTTATCTCACAGAAGAGATGTTGCGAGTTTGTCTCTGATGTATCGTTATTTTCATGGAAAGTGTTCAACTGAGCTTCAATCTATGGTCCCCCCTCGCCAAACTTTCACAAGAAACGCTCGTCTAGCTGTAAACACTATCAATAATTCCCCCCACTCTTTATCTGTGCCTAAACCTAAACGTAGATTCCATGAACAAAGCTTCTTTCTTAGAACTGCGCGCCTGTGGAATTGTCTTCCGTTTTCCTGCTTTCCTGCTGACTACAATATGGTTGTCTTCAAGTCTAACGTAAATAAGTTCTTGATGAGCCGTTCCATATAAGTTATAAACTTTACCAAATTTTCATTACTAATGATTACTATATTGTCCAATTTCTACTGTACACTCTTTAACCCTTATCCTTGAGTGGCCTCT
Source organism: Euprymna scolopes (assembly GCF_053919585.1). Classification (NCBI taxonomy): domain Eukaryota; kingdom Metazoa; phylum Mollusca; class Cephalopoda; order Sepiida; family Sepiolidae; genus Euprymna; species Euprymna scolopes. The sequence continues at coordinate 120,751,946 of NC_136500.1, read as the reverse complement.
TGGCCTTGATAATGTGGTGATGCCTATGTAAAAAAAAAGAAGGTAAATATTACCTTTCGCTACAACAGAACACCGACCACTAATTTGTTTGGTACAAGTGCACTTATTGATCCGCGCTGAAATAACGTTATTAATAAGAAAGCCATTCCTAATATGGGGAAGGGAGAGTGTTTTGTACTTATTCTGTAGTTTAACCTTACAATTTAATAAAAACAGGGGTTTGTATTACTGTACACATAGATTCGAAAAAAGTTGTCAAAAAACAAATATATAACAAATAAATGTTATCAAAGGCAAGATAAGTTACTTTTCTACCAAACTGGATATAATTCTCGTGTTTTTATTCAATTTAACATGTTTATTCAGCTAGAAAAGCATACAGTGTTTACCGATGTATTGAAAAATTCAAAATGGCGGCCGACTCTCTCTTTAATACGGTAAGTTCGGAAAAAGGGTGTTATAAATAATAAACTAGATAAAATACTATAAAAAAAACCACCGAAGATATGTCAAGTTATGTCACGGTAACATATATTGAGCGAATTTCTAACCGTAAATGCCTGGGCGGCCAAACAAAACAAGAAACAAGTATATGGAATTTCTCACACACTGCCAAGGAGAAGGGAAAAAAGTAATGGATAATCATTACTTTTTCCCAATACAAATTAAATAGTACCTATTTACTATGCCTCCCCACGGGACAGAGTTAGACACCAGGGTCGTTTTTTTAATGTGGAGAAAAGGTACAAAAATAAAAATTGTCTCAGTCGTGAAGGATTTCTCCTCCACCGAAAGAGAACAAGAAATTGAAGTGCAGCATCTGAAGAACAGATACTAGACTTTAATCTTGACCAAGTAATATGGTCGGATAAATGACAAATAGCAAGTTAATCCAATAAACATAAGTCTTAACCCAGACTAATTTAACATTTCAATATGTTTTAGTTCAGTTAAACTCCTTAGCTTTAATATGTTTCTTTGTTGACAATTCAAATCGAGATTCAATTATTATAACCTTAATTCAGTTAAAACTCCTTAATATTAATATTCTTGCAAATTGCTGTCAATTTTCAGTTAAAACTTCAAAATTCTCATGCATCCAGACATTAGCTAATTTTCACCATACAGAATAACCTGCGGGGCTTCATCCTTGCAATTAGAACAAAGCCACTCCCCTAAGGTATCTTGCTGATCAACTCATACGCAGCTGAAATGGTACCAGCTGTCACAGGAATCGCAGTACACCATGGGTGATGTTTCATCATTAGGAACTGAACAGGTTGGACAAAGGGACCTCCTTCTTCTATAAACTCGGTTTATACAATATCATTATTACCCTTAATTTTCAAGGGCAGAAGATTTTTTTAAGTAATGGGCCTGTCCGCACCCATCCTTAAGAACGATCATGGAACGAGCATCATTGTCACTTCCAGTAATTAATTTAATTATTTTACCAAGATTCCAAAATTGTCTGTTTTTTTTTTTGGAGACTTAATAAGTACTATCTCTCCAACAGATAACTTGGGAGCACAATTGCTCCCAATTTTGGCATCGACTTCTCTTAATGACAAGAGGTAATCATTATGCCAGATACGATTGAAATTTTCAACAAATGTATTCCTCATTTCGAGGGAATGTAACAAGGCAGTCCTATTTGGGGTGGGTGGGGGTCAGGACATAATTCAGAATCATAATTAATAATAAGCAAACGAGGTTGATAGCCTGTTTGAAGAAAATGATTTGGTTGTTAAAATACTAAAGCCTCCATCGGCTGAAGCAATATCAGTGAGGGGTCTGTCATTTATTGCCTGTTTACACATCAGAAAGTGCAGTCAGAAATTCAAAATAATCCAACTTTCGTCTGCCCAATAGTTTCCTAAAGCATTGGTTGACAGTTTTAATTAGTCTCTTCCAGCTCCCCCCCCTGCCAGGCAGAGTAAAGGGGAATTGTTCGATGGATGATGTGAATGGATTTAAATTGTTCCTTCAGCTTATCTGATTCGACAACAATATTCAGGACGCAACAAAGAATTTCGCCTTATCGGAATACACATGTGCAGAGATATCAAATGAATTGGTAAACCTAACAAAGGTCAGCATGAAAGAGCGGGTGCTCATGTTCGGCAATAATTCTAAGTGAATTGCACGTAAACTCATGCACGTAAAAAGTAATATGTACATTTTAACTTCTACCCCTCTTACCTTTATGGAAAATTGACCGGTGAAATCCACACCAACTTGTTTAAATGGGCAAAGTTCACCCTATTAGCAGGCAATAGTGACCTTGCAGGTGCCTTACAAGGCAGAGCATTTATTTTTACATACAATGCAAGTACGCTTTTATGGCTTGTCACTCCAGACAGCCTTAACTTACCGAGGGTTGAATTAACCCCCATGTGGCAACAGTTAAGATGAGTTTCCTTAATCGCTAGTTTTGTTAAATAATGATTTTTCCCAACAAAAGGGGAAACTTGACTTCAAAGGGCAGAATATCAGAATTCTGTATCCTACCTCTGGTTCTAATTAACCCATATTTATCAATGAATAACCCTAAGGCAGTTAACCTAGTGGGGGCCACTTCACCAGAAGGTTGTTTCAAGTAACCTAGTTCATGTGAGAAGGCCTCTATTTGCATGTAAGCAAACAGCATTAATTTGGCCATATTAAAATTGTCAGCACTACAATTACGTAACAAATCATAAAATCTCAACACTTGTTCTAAGACGCTGATTGCCTTAGATAAGCTGGAATACTTTATAATATCCAACAGGAAGGTATTTTCAGAACGATGTGACACAGGAGAGTACAAACATGATACAATTTTTTTATTAGTTTCGTTTAGACAAGTTAAGGGTGAGATTGGCCAGTCAATGCCATCTCTATTGAGCCATTTCGGGCCATATATCGAGAAATTGAATAAGTGGGAAAATTTAGAAGTATTGATATCTCTACTTAGAAGATCTGCTGGTTTTTCCGGCGAAGAAACAGATTTTACCTTCAGTAGAACGCCAAATTTAATATTAATATCTTCTGAAAACTTTTTGATCTCTGCGATCCTGTTTTCAATGAACATATTTTCTTGGATCCTTTACCGCTCAGGACCTACAAGAGGGCAACCTGAGAATCAGACATCAGGAAAAAATTATCAACGTTAAGGGGCCCCAGAGCACCCCAAATCTGCGGGGTACCTTAAGGGCTAAAAACATAGCATATAGTTCCAAAGTGGGAAGTGACTTCCCTTTAAATGGGGCCATTCTGGCCTTTGCAAACAACAGATAATAATTTGCTCCTTGTTTCGCATACAAGGTGAATTCGTACGCGTTTTTCGACGCGTCAGAAAAACAAATAAATTCGACAGACTGATTTTCTTACAATACACGCGTTGGAAATTCAAACTTCCCCAAGTCATTTAGATTTTTGGCATGGGATTACCACAGCTTATTGAGCTCTTCGGGTATCCACTCATCCCACGACAACTTGCTTTTCCAGATCGAGCTGACAATGATCTTCCCCTGTATCGTGACGGGGAGAAGCATAGATAAAGGTTCATATACTCCTGATATTTGCGAAAGAATCCCCCATTTGGTATTAGCCTCAGGGTCCACTTAAGTGGGAGAAAGTTTTAACGTGTCCTGAACAGGATCATATTGGTATCCCAATATCTTCTGAAAAGCTGGGAAGAGAGAAGAAATAGTTTCATCCTCCAACATTTTATCTTGTATCTTAGAACAGTTAGAATTGCAGGATCGCAAATCGAATTCTGTCTCTAAAAATCTGCTACGAACATTATTATAAACTAGCGGGGGTACCCGGCGTTGCCCGAGTGTTTGTTTCCGGGACGGGGGGGGGGAGTTTTAAAAAATGTTATGGTAGGTAAGTTGGAAGGATCAAACCCGGAGTCATGAGTAAAAGTAGGAAAATAAAGTGTGAAAAAAAAAAAAAAAACATCTGCAACGTTAACAGTTCGGCCACCAAGAAAAGTCCATTCCAGTTGTTTAGGAAAAAAAAAAAACGACTACGGTAGGTCGGCGCGAACGTGAAAATATAATGTGAATTGTCCAGCACGCTAACCGCTACGCCACAGAGCACTGCAGCTTAGTTTAGTGATTTTAAATAACTTCACATGAAAGAACTACGAAGCCAAACCGGTGTTCTCTTCTCAACTGTTCCTTGTGAACGATCCCCAAACGGTGTTAAGTGGTGGCAGGGAGAGGAGGAATTTATTAGAGAGAAAATATTTTACCACTTCCATTGATCTTAACCGATTTTGGCCGTGACTTCTCAGCAGAAAAAGTATAGAAATCTAAGATTATCGAGGAATTTTAGAAATAATAAGCCTATAACACACCTCAGATATTGTTCTGCCGTTTGTGCATATTTTATATTTGCATGAAATATCTTGATTTTTAATCCTATTAAGGTCAAAATCAGACGGAAAAAATGAGTTCATTTTATTTATATAGAGAAGAAGATAACAAGTAGGGACTCTCCGTCACAACTGGTGGTGACAAGATTTTCCACATAAAAAATGTTGGAAATAGCATGCGATGCTGCATCTTTTGCATATTTTTCCACATGGAATTTCAAAATGAAGTTCAGTATGAAGAGGCTAGCATTGAACCCAAATATAATTGTTTTATACCTGTAAGTACATAATTTGCCACCCTTTTTAAGGAAAAAACAAAATCTGTTTTTATCCTCTTTCAATTTAAGATGAATTTGTAAAAAGGCCTTCCTTATATCACCTAGAAGGACAGATTCGTTTTTCCTGAATCCCAGCAATAAATCCAATAATTTAGTAGTTAAGTTCACGCGCATGTAGGCAGCGTCATTAATTGACGTCCCCTATCGACATTTCAAGGAGCGGTTAAATACGGGACGAATTTTTGTCGTCACTCCGGGTCCCTCCTTAATAACGGGTTTATGTAGAACCCAAATATAATCTTCATAATTCCCAGGCTGGACAAAAAACTGCTCTACTATTCCACATTCCTCATAATCCTCAAACACTTGGAGGTACTCATTATACATTCCCTTCCTTTTTAAGGACTCTGCCACTCTCTCCATTACATTTAAGGAAGTCACAAAGTTTACTTTTTACTGTGGGAGTTTATCATGATGCCATGGAAAATTTACATAATATTTCCCCTCCTCCCATACGATGGAGTCTTTAAACTCTTTTATTATCTCCTTGTCTATGGCCAATAACTTAACCTCTTCATCAATTCATAATGAGTCGAGAGTGAGCAACGTCTCCACACCTCATTCAACTATGGATTCGGAGAAGAAAGGCGTCAATCCGTCCTCATAAGAGAGTGTCGGATTTAGAACAGAATTGACTAAATAGCTGTTACATTATGTTATGTTACGAAGCGTATGGTGACAAGCAAAAAGAATAGACAACACAGGATTAAGATTTGAACGAACTCAACAATTTATTTTCTAATAAATAACACAGAATAATAACGAGCTGTCCTTGGGGTGAAGATGGCAGATTGTTGTTAGTTGTTGTTATTGTGGTTATAAGGCACGACGAAACCTTCGTTTGTAATAGTAGTAGCAGCAGTGCTGGTCTGGTTATAATCGTGTGTTGTTGATAGAAGGCGCGACGTAGCCTTCGTTGGTAATGGTAGTAGCAGCAGTGCTGGTTATAATCGTGTGTCAATAGCGATAGTTGTTGTTGTTAGAAGGCGCGACGAAGCCTTCATTGGTAATGGTAGTAGCAGCAGTGCTGGTTATAATCGTGTGTCAATAGCGATAGTTGTTGTTGTTAGAAGGCGCGACGAAGCCTTCGTTGGTAATGGTAGTAGCAGCAGTGCTGGTTATAATCGTGTGTCAATAGCGATAGTTGTTGTTGTTAGAAGGCGCGACGAAGCCTTCGTTGGTAATGGTAGTAGCAGCAGTGCTGGTTATAATCGTGTGTCAATAGCGATAGTTGTTGTTGTTAGAAGGCGCGACGAAGCCTTCGTTGGTAATGGTAGTAGCAGCAGTGCTGGTTATAATCGTGTGTCAATAGCGATAGTTGTTGTTGTTAGAAGGCGCGACGAAGCCTTCGTTGTAGTAGTAGTAGCATTGGTCGCGACAGCCGTAGCGTTGTGGTGATGGCGAGGCTGGTGGTCCTTCTGCTGTCTTTTCCTTGGCTTCGCTAAATATAGCAAGCACGCGGACGTAGTTGTAGACAAACGGTTAGTGATGAAGAAATTGCCTCCATGTCGAGAAAACTGTGTTTCTTTTGGGTTGTTGTTTTCGCTACGGTGTGTAAGGCATCTAAGCGTTTTGCCCGTAATTTTGTGGAGGTAACCATGATCATGTGCCTCGACTTTGGTGCCATGGTAGCGATCGTAGCGTGAATCCCTACGTAGTCAGTTTCTCCCCCAAAGCGGTCAGGAATCATGAGTGGTGGTCGTCACGGTGACACGTGGCAGACAGTATGACGGCGTCCCCAAGTCAAAACGAGATCTAAATCATAACATCATAACAGCTCCCCCAGATCTCATTTTGGCTTGAATTGTCCAGTGCGGTCATAGTTGCATGTGTGAATGGAATCAACCCATGATGAAATCCTTAAACCGTTTAGGAAGCTGGCCTCGTGTTGACCGATTCCGAATCAGGTCCGATCTGTATCCGGACGGTAGTCGAGGGGTTTCTACGTATATGGGGTCCTGCAACGCTCTGTGTGCCCCTGCCTTGGGTGGAAGCGTTGTCTCTTCGGTAGATTGACGAGTTGGGTAGGGTAGAGGAGGTAGATTGGGGGACAAATGTTTTGGACGTGGTATTAATCGGCGGACATGTGCCCGGTGAACCCATTCACTCTGGCCATCATCATTTTTTATCTGGATCACCATGCTGTTGGTCTTGGCCACTTCGAAGGTACCGATCCAGGGTAGGTGAGATGCGTGAGCAATAGCTGATTGAGGCCGGTGGATTAGTACCTTGTCACCGACTTGTATTGGTTCCTTATTCATGTCCTTGTCTAAATTTGGGTCTTGGGCGTGGTCAGCTTCATTGTTGGCCAGCGCGACGTGTCGATGAACTTGTCTTAACAGGGCATTGACCTGCATGCCGTAAGCCGTGGGGCTGGGGTTTGTGATGAAGAAATTGCCTCCATGTCGAGAAAACTGTGTTTCTTTTGGGTTGTTGTTTTCGCTACGGTGTGTAAGGCATCTAAGCGTTTTGCCCGTAATTTTGTGGAGGTAACCATGATCATGTGCCTCGACTTTGGTGCCATGGTAGCGATCGTAGCGTGAATCCCTACGTAGTCAGTTTCTCCCCCAAAGCGGTCAGGAATCATGAAACTTGAGTGGTGGTCGTCACGGTGACACGTGGCAGACAGTATGACGGCGTCCCCAAGTCAAAACGAGATCTAAATCATAACATCATAACAATTAGGGGAGGGATTTTACAACGCTATCAAAGGGAGGCGACTCTACCTTATTCAAATCTTTATTAAAAAAATGTTGGCTCTCGCAAAACGGAATTTTGTAATCTCCGTGTTTCCATGCGTTGCACAAGGGTAAGGAAACACTTTACTTCCTCGACAAACTGCATCTGAGTGTTCATCCAGACACAGAGTGCATAATTTCAATTGTTTGGCCCTTCGGCATTTAGCTTCGAAGGAAGGAAATTTATTACAGTTCTTAATCAAATAACCTGTGGCTTTGCACAGCTTGCATAATAAAGTGGCTTTCTCCTCACGTGGAGAAGCAGACGCCATATTGGATTTCATCTTAGGTGGCGGGGGGGGCTAATAAATATGCCGTAATTTCAAACACGTGGGGCATTATAGTATTCAGAGAAGGGAATCGTTCCCCGCTTCTACTCATGTATTCTCTCTTTATAACATTAAGAAATTTGACAAATAATATGTGGGCTACCAGTGCCCCTGAGGTTTCACCCTCAGTAAAAAAAAAAAAAGTCAGTCCCGTAAGACTTATCAAGTTCTGTCAAATCTCACTTAACCTTTTCGAGAAATGAACATAATTTTTTTTTAATCCGTTATATGAGCGGAGTAGGAATAATTTCCCCAGAAATCTGATTTCTAATTAAATCTGGATTTACATATTTTTAACAGTTTCAGAGCTACATCATAATTATCTGATGTTACATCTAGACTGGAGACTACATCAGTTTTAATTTAAGCACTAACAATTTGTTAGCCTTATTCAAATTATCTGTACAAATTTCGAATTTGTTCAGAAAGGTTCTGAGTGGACGTTCCGGAAAACCTCGGACAGTCCAGTTGCATTTTTACACCCTTCCGACATCTCACTAAGATGCGATTTCTCCTCATCTAGAGTCTTGATAAGAACTAGATCTAATAGATCATCCAGATCCTTTAACCAACCTGTAATTACCGTCTCACGGGACCTTAAAATATCAGGTGAAGTGTTGTTAACTTCTAATCACTTCACAGCACTATTTATGCGAAGCCTTTTGGCTTCCCACTTAGTCATTAATTTCCTTAGGACCATATTTCGTCCCTAGAGAACAATTAATAAAATAGCAGATATATAATTATCCGCAAATGTTAAGGTGGCGAAAACCGCCAATATTATTCCAAAAACGGAATCGTAACCACAAATCAATAAACAACGCTAACGAAATATGCCGTCAGCAACTAATCGGCCCCAAAATTAGGGCAAAGTTTAAGGAAGATAATCAAGTCACACTTCTATAACCAAACTCGAAATTCCTGAGCGACACCAAAGGTGCCTGAAAAAATTGGGGGATTAAACCCTTTCCTTTCCCACTATTTTTTAAAATAAAATTTCAACTCACATTATCATTTCGAAAACTGACAGCAGTAGCACAAAATAAATGCAATGGAACACTAAAACATGGCATTAAAATCTCAAATCAAACATTAGTAATCTCAATTCAAATCAATCAATTAATTCAAAATTAAATCAATATTTAATGCGTGAAGATAGAACACATTCGAATTTAGTGCGATTTTTACATTTGATCATTTTAATCACGAAAAACTCATTAACAGTGTCTTTTACCAAGACCGTCTTAAAAGACAAGATGGCCGGTGGGCAAAAATAATTTAATCTGCTGACGTCATCACGGATAGTCCATTAGTTGCTTCTTGACACCGGTAAACACCGGTAGTCACTCGTGGATATCTCCATTCAGCAAAGTAAGTTTTAACGTGCTCCCCCCTGTATTTAACACGATGTAACTATAATTTAATTCAATATTATCATCCTAAGTTTTTTACCATTCAAAAGAAGCTTCAAATAAATTGCTAATATTAAAAAAAAAAAATTGTTACAGCATACAAAACTAATGAAAATGCGAGACAACATCGACTCTTTAAAACACGTTCTTTTGAAGAGACGATTTTTTTAAGCTGTTGACACACGTGTTTTAAAAATCTAGCAAAAATTAATTTTCCTGAAATTTTCAATATTTAAAAATAAATTATGCCGGCTGATAACATTTTAAAACTTTTTTTTAAAGCTAGATAGATAAAATTAAAAAATACTTATATATATATATATATATATATATATATATATATATATATATATATATATATATATATATATATATGAAACTTAAAACTAAAAAATAAAAAAAAACGCGCGTTCATTTCGGGTTTGTATTACTGTACACATAGATTTGCAAAAGTTGTCAAAAAACAAATATATGACAAATAAATGTAATCAAAGGCAAGATAAGTTACTTTTCTACCAAACTGGATATATTTTTCGTGTTTTTATTCAATGTAACATATTTATTCAGCTCAAAAAAACAAGGTGTTATAAATAAAAAAAAACTAGAAAAAATACTATTAAAAATCCGCCGAATATATGTCAAGCTATGTCACAGTAACATATATTGAGCGAGTTTTTAACAGTATTTTAACTAGTTTTTTTTATTTATAACACCTTTTCCCAAACTTACCGTGTTAAAGAGAGAATCAGATGCCATCTTGAATTTTCCAATACATCGGTAAACACTGTATGGTTTTCGAGCTGAATAAACATGTTACATTGAATAAAAACACGAAAAATATATACAGTTTGGTAGAAAAGTAACTTATCTTGCCTTTGTTTTTTGACAACTTTTTCGAATCTATGTTTACAGTAATACAAACCCACGTATTTTACCAAACTGAAAATATGGATTGTGCCAGTTGGCACAGTTTAATATTCAAATTTAAAATCGTTAAATACAATTTAGGCGCGCAGTGCAATTGATTGTTTCGGCGCGTTAAAAATATGAAAAATGACATCCACGCAAATTCCGGCGTGACCTTTATATACCAAAGGTGCGTACGTAGTTGAAAGCACCCCATGTGATGTCTTCCGTCCAATGGAATTCCTCCTAGGACATATTTTAAAACTGATTTTCTAGAGCTCGTTTGGAGCCGATCAAATCAGATATAAACATGCACAAACACAAAATCTATCTCTTTAGTCTCTTAGCCTTTCGAGCATTCTTTCGTCTCTTTAAACTCTTCCGACTCATTCAACGCTTTCTCATTAGGACTTACCATGCGTGCAAACATCAATTATTTCATTTCCACTGCTCCGCACATTAATACTCTCTTTTACAGACGAACATTAATATTGTCTCTGTTACATATTTGAACATTCAAAGAACACAAAAAAGAGACTCTCCATCTTTCATATGAACTCAAAAAAAAAAAAAAAAGAACTCTGAAGTATTGAGAACTATATTTTTGCGTGTTATTGTTTGTTATTTCTATTCCGGAAATAAACCTCCGTTTGTGTTGCACATAAGATTTCTTATTTTCATTTTCATTATTTGTGGAGGAAGTCAGTTCCCCAAAAAAGGCCAGGCGACCCCCACAGGATATAAAAAAATCATTTTGCATGTTATTTTTGTTATGTGATGAAATAATCTTAAATAAGAAACATGATTTTTTCTTTAGGTTAATTATTTTTTTACTGTGCAATATTTCATGAATTCATTAAAAATATTGTTTTTGATTTTGAAAAAATATTGTGGTTCATTTGCATTTAAAAATATTGTTGTTCATTTTGATTAAAAAAATATTCATTTTTATTTAAAAAAAAATATTGTTCATTTTGATTAAAAAATATTCATTTTGATTTAAAAAAATATTGTTCATTTTGATTAAAAAATATTCATTTTGATTAAAAAAATATTGTTCATTTTGATTTAAAAAATATTGTTCATTTTGATTTAAAAAATATTGTTTATTTGATTAAAAAAATAGTTTAATTTTAATATTTCAAATGTTTTGCTTGTGTTCTGCTTCAAAAAAATTTCATTTAATTATATTAAATAAACTTCAAGTTTACTACAAATCAAATCGTGTTCCTTCACTTTTTTAAAATGTAATTTATAAGTAATTAAAGAACGCATTCTAATCTTTAAAATCTATAATACAACGAAATATTCAATTGCTTATAATACTTAAACAAACAACTTGTGTTTTTTATTATTTTTTTTATTATTAATATTAGATGAGTTTCAGTATAAACCATCGTGTTCTTTCTTTAATCTTTATTTCAATCCAATTTTGAAGTTTTGTAACGCTGTCTGTAAAAATTACTGTTCATTATTGACAGTCTAAGAGTTGCTTGTTGGGACCTCGGCGATGACGTCATTTTTTCAGCTGGCCGGCCATCTTGATAACGAAGGCCACGCATTTACTCCTGTTTTTTACGTCTACAGAATTTGAACCGAACTCCCCCCCCCCCCCAAAAAAAAATTTAATCACGGACAAATAATCCACGTGGGATATTAATTCTAAAAAATGCAATTTTAATACGCTAGTAATTTAGGATCCCAATTTCAAGGTCGAATTAAATTATTATCAAAACGCAATTTCAAACGTAAGAAGAATTCCTAATTTTTTCTTACTTTTTAAAGAGTGCAAACACATCGTTACTCGAGACTTAAAGTCAAGGTTTTATTAGTTTTTAGCGACAGAAGTTAAGCAATTCGACATTAACAAAATAAAAAAATACATTTCTGATTTAACGAAACAAAAACAATTCTATTCCTTTCTCTTTTTTTTTTTTAGGTTAACAAACTACGGTTTCTAAGAATTATGTTGAAACTTATCAACAATAATTTGCTCAAATTATATATATTAAAAAAAAACACACTGGGAATCTGCTCGTCTTAAATCAAGATTTTGCACAAATTATATAAAAAAAAATCGTTTTGAAAAAAAAAATGAGAATGTAAGAAATTTAGTGTTTGTATTACTGTACACATAGATTCGAAAAAGTTGTCAAAAAACAAATATATAACAAATAAATGTTATCAAAGGAAAGATAAGTTACTTTTCTACCAAACTGGATATATTTTTCGTGTTTTTATTCAATGTAACATGTTTATTCAGCTCGAAAAACATACAGTGTTTACCGATGTATTCGAAAATTAAAGACGGCGTCTGATTCTCTCTTTACCACGGTAAGTTTGGGAAAAAGTGTTATGAATAAAAATCTATACAAAATACTATTACAAACCCGCCGAATATATGTCAACCTAAACCTATGTCACGGTAACATATATTGAGCGAGTTTTTAACAGTAAAAAACAAAGAATAAATCATGATTCATTCTTTATGTTTTAAATTCAATAAATCATGATTTATTCTTTATTTTTAAATTCAATAAATCATGATTTATTCTTTATTTTTTAATTTCAATAAATCATGATTTATTCTTTATTTTTTAATTTCAATTAATCATGATTTATTCTTTATTTTTTAATTTCAATAAATCATTATTTATTCTTTATTTTTTAATTTCAATAAATGATGATTTATTCTTTATTTTTTTAATTCAATAAATCATGATTTATTCTTTATTTTTTTAATTTCAATAAATCATGATTTATTTTTTAATTTCAATAAATCATGATTTATTCTTTATTTTTTAAATTCAATAAATCATGATTAATTCTTTATTTTTTAATTTCAATTAATCATGATTTATTCTTTATTTTTTAAATTCAATAAATCATGATTTATTCTTTATTGCTTAAATTCAATAAATCATGATTGTTTTTTTTTAAATTCAATAAATCATGATTTATTCTTTATTTTTTAAATTCAATAAATCATGATTTATTCTTTATTTTTTAAATTCAATAAATCATGATTTATTATTTATTGTTTTAATTCAATAAATCATGATTTATTCTTTATTTTTTTAATTTCAATAAATCATGATTTATTTTTTAATTTCAATAAATCATGAATTATTCTTTATTTTTTTAATTCAATACATCATGATTTATTCTTTATATTTTAAATTCAATAAATCATGATTTATTCTTTATTTTTTAATTTCAATAAATCATGATTCATTCTTAATTTTTTAATTTCAATTAATCATGATTCATTCTTTATTTTTTAAATTCGATAAATCATGATTTATTCTTTATTTTTAAATTTCAATAAATCATAATTTATTCTTTATTTTTTAATTCAATAAATCATGATATATTCTTTATTTTTAAAATTCAATAAATCATGATTTATTCTTTATTTTTTAAATTCAATAAATCATGATTTATTCTTTATTTTTTTAATTTCAATAAATCATGATTTATTTTTTAATTTCAACAAATCATGATTCATTCTTTATTTTTTATATTAAATAAATCATGAGTTATTCTTTATTTTTTAAATTCAATAAATCATGATTTATTCTTTATTTTCAAAATTACATTAGATCATGATTTATTCTTTATTGCAAAAATTCAATAAATCATGATTCATTCTTTATTTTTTAAATTCAATAAATAATGATTTAATCTTTATTTTTTAAATTCAATAAATCATGATTCATCCGTTATTTTTTAAATTCAATAAATCATGATTTATTCTTTATTTTTTTAATTCAATAAATCATGATTCATTCTTTATTTTTTAAATTCAATAAATCATGATTTATTCTTTATTTTTTAAATTCAATAAATCATGATTCATTCGTTATTTTTTAAATTCAATAAATCATGATTTATTCTTTATTTTTTAAATTCAATAAATCATGATTTATTCTTTATTTTTTAAATTCAATAAATCATGATTCATTCTTTATTTTTTAATTTCAATAAATCATGATTTATTCTTTATTTTTTAAATTCAATAAATCATGATTTATTCTTTATTTTTTAAATTCAATAAATCATGATTTATTCTTTATTTTTTAATTTCAATAAATCATTATTTATTCTTTATTTTTTAATTTCAATTAATCATTATTTATTTTTTTTTAATTTCAATAAATCATGATATATTCTCTATTTTTTATTTCAATAAATCATGATTTATTCTTTATTTTTTAATTTTAATAAATCATGATTAATTCTTTATTTTTTATATTCAATAAATCATGATTCATCCTCAATTTTGTAATTTGAATATATCATGATTTATTCTTTATTTTTTAAATTCAATATATCATGATATAGTCCCCATTTTTTAATTTCAATACATCATGATTTATTCTTTATGTTTTTATTTTAATAAATCATGATTTATTCTTTTTTTTCATTTTAATAAATCATGATTTATTATTTATTTTTTATTTTTAATAAATCATGATTTATACTATATTTTTTAATTTTAATAAATCATTAGTTATTCTGAATTTTTTAATTTTAATATATCATGATTTATTCCTTATTTTTTAATTTTAATAAATCATGATTTTTTCTTTATTTTTTTAATTTCAATGAATCATGATTTATTCTTTATTTTTTCATTTTAATAAATTACAATTTTATTTTTATTTTGTAATTTTTATAAATCATGATTTATTCATTATTTATTAATTTTAATAAATAACTTTTCATTCTTTATTTTTTTATATTTAAATAAGTCATGATTCATTCCTTATTATTTAATTTGAATAAATCATTATTCTTTATTTTTTAATTTTAATAAATAATTATTTATTCTTTATTTTTTAATTTTAATTAATCATTATTCATTATTTTTTTATTTCAATTAATCATGATTTTTTATATTAATAAATCATGATTTATTCTTTATTTTTAAATTTCAATAAATCATGATTAATTCCCCATTTTTTATTTTTAATAGATCATGATTCCCCATTATTTTAGTTAAATAAATCATGATGTTTTTTTATTTTTTATTTTACTTAATCATTATTTATTCTTTTTTTTTTAATTTTAATAAATCATGATTGAATCTTTATTTTTTAATTTTAATAAATCATGATTTATTCTTTATCTTTTCATTTATATAAATCATGATTGTTTTTGATTTTTTTATTTTAATAAATCATGATCGAATCTTTATTTTTTTAATTTTAACAAATCATGATTTATTCTTTTTTTTATTTAAATAAATCATTATTTATTCTTTTTGTTTAATTTCAATAAATCATGATTTTTTCTCCGTGTTTTAATTTTAATTAATCATGATTTATTCTCAATTTTTTATTTTCAATAAATCATGATTCATTCTTTATTTTTTTATTTTAATAAATCATAATATATTCCCCATTTGTTAATTTTAATAAACCATGATTTATTCCCCATTTTTTTAATGTCAATAAATAATATGTATTTCATATTTTTTAATTTTAATAAATCATAGTTTATCCTCAATTTTGTAATTTGAATATATCACGATTTATTCTCCATTTTTTAATGCTAATGAATCAGGATTTATTCCGCATGTTTAAATTTCAATAAATCATGATTTATTCCCCGTTTTTTTCTTTTAATAAATCATGATTTATTCTCCATTTTTTAATTTCAATACATCATGATTTTTCTTTATTTTTTAATTAAAATAAATGATGATTTATTCCCCATTTTTAAGTTTTAATAAATCATGATTAATTCTTTATTTTTTAATTTAAATAAATCATGATTTATTCTTTATTTTTTAATTTAAATAAATCATGATTTATTCTTTATTGTTTAAATTCAATAAATGATTTATTCTTTATTTTTTAATTTCAATAAATCATGATTTACTCTTTATTTTTTAATTTAAATAAATCATGATTTATTATTTATTTCTAAACTCAATAAATCGTGATTTATTCTTTATTTTTGAATTTCAATAAATCATGATTTATTCTTTATTTTTTACTTTCAATAAATCATTATTTATTTTTTATTTTTTAAATTCAATAAATCATTATTTATTTTTTATTTTTTAAATTCAATAAATCATGATTTATTCTTTATTTTTTAAATTCACTAAATTATGATTTATTCTTTATTTTTTAATTTCAATAAATCATGTTTTTTTCTTTATTTTTTTACTTTCAATAAAGCATGATATATTTTTATTTTTTAAATTACATATATCATGATTTATTTATTTTTTAAATTCAATAAATCATGATTTGTTCTTTATTTTTAAAATTCAATAAATCATGATTTATTCTTTATTTTTAATTTCAAAAAATCATTATTTATTCTTTTTTTTAATTTAAATAAATCATGATTTATTCACTATTTTATATTTTCAAGAAATCATAATTTCTTTATTTTTTTAATTCAATAAATAATTTTTTAATCTTTATTTTTTAATTTAAATAAATCATTGATCATTCTTTATTTTTAAATTTCTATAAATCATGATTTTTTTTATATTTTTTAATTTCAATAATCATGATTTATTCTTTTTTTTAATTTCAATGTGATTTATTCTTTATTTTTCATTTCAATAAATCATGATTTATTCTTTATTTTTCATTTCAATAAATCATGATTTATTCTTTATTTTTTATTTCAATAAATCATTGTCTATTTTTTATTTTTAATTTCAATAAATCATAATTTATTCTTTATTTTTTAATTTAAATAAATCATGATTCATTCTAAATTTTTTAATTTAAATAAATCATGATTCATGCTTTATCTTTTAATTTTAATAAATCATGATTCATTCTGTATTTTTTAATTTTAATAAATCATGATTCATTCTTTATTTTTTAATTTTAATAATCATGATTTATTCATTATTTTTTAAGTTAAATAAATTGTTTTTCAGTCTTTATTTTTTTAATTTGAAAAAAAAATGATACATTCTTTATTATTTAATTCAAATAAATCATTATTTATTCTTTTTTTTTAATTTTAATAAATCATGATGTATTCTTTATATTTTAATTTCAATAAATCATGATATATCCTTTATGTTTTAATTTCAATAACTCATGATTTATTTTTTATTTTTTAATTTTAATAAATCATGATTAATTTATAATTTTTTAATTTCAATAAATCATGATTTATTCTTTATTTTAAATTTGGATAAATCATAATTAATTTTTTATTTTTTAATTTCAATAAATCATGATTTATTCTTAATATTTAACTGTAATAAATCATGATTCATTCTTAATTTTTTACTTTCAAGAAATAATGATTTATTCTTAATTTTTTTATTTTAATAAATGATGATTTATTTTTATTTTTGATTTTAATGAATCATGATTTGTTCTTTATTTTTGAATTTTAATAAATCATGATTTATTCTTTATTTTTTAATTTCAATAAATCATTATTTATTCTTTATGTTTAAATTTTAATAAATCATGATTTATTCTCTTTTTTAATTTCAATAAATCATGATTTATTATTTTTTTTTCTCTTTAATAATTCATGATTTATTCTATATTTTTTAATTTTAATAAATCATTAGTTATTCTTTATTTTTTAATTTTAATAAATAATGATTTATTCCTTATGTTTTAATTTCAATACATCATGATTTATTCTTTATTTTTTTTATTTTAATAAATAAGCATTTATTCTATTTTTTTTTAATTTCAATAAATCATGATTTATTCTTTATTTTTTAATTTTAATAAATCATAATTTTATTTTTATGTTTTAATTTTAATAAATCATTATTTATTCTTTATTTTAAATGTAAATAAATCATGATTAATTCATTATTTTTTAATTTTTATAAATCAGGATTTATTCATTTTTTTAAATTTTAATAAATCATTTTTCATTCTTTATTTATTTTATTTAAATAAATAATGATTCATTCTTTATTATTTAATTTAAATAAATTATTATTTATTCTTAATTTTTTTAATTTTAATAAATCATGATTTATTCTTTATTTTTTAATTGTAATTAATCATGATTCATTCTTTTTTATTTCAATTAATCATGATTTTTTATATTAATAAATCATGATTTATTCTTTATTTTTTAATTTTAATAGATCATGATTTAGTCCCCATTGTTTATTTTTAATAAATTATGATTGATTCCCCATTTTTTTTAATTTTAATAAATCATGATTGAATCTTTATTTTTTAATTTTAATAAATCATGATTTATTCTTTATTTTTTCATTTAAATAAATCATGATTTTTTCTTTATGTTTTAATTTTAATAGATCATGATTGAATCTTTATTTTTTTAATTTTAACGAATCATGATTCATTCTTTATTTTTTTATTTAAATAAATCATTATTTTTACTTTCTTTTAAATTCAATAAATCATGATTTATTCTCCGTATTTAAATTTTAAGTAATCAGGATTTATTCCCCATTTTTTATTTTCAATAAATCATGATTTATTCTTTATTTTTTAATTTTAATAAATCATAATTTATTCCCCATTTTTTATTTTCAATAAATCATGATTTATTCTTTATTTTTTAATTTTAATAAATCATAATTTATTCCCCATTTTTTATTTTCAATAAATCATGATTTATGCCCCATTTGTTAATTTCAATGAATTATTATTTATTTCCCATTTTTTAATTTTAATAAATCATGATTTATCCTCAGTTTTTTAATTTGATTGATAATTTAATTTGATTGATAATTTAATTTGATTGATAATTTAATTTGATTGATAATTTAATTTGATTTATAATTTAATTTGATTTATAATTCTCCATTTTTTAATTTTAATGCATCATGATTTATTCCGCAGGTTTTTATTTTAATAAATCATGATTTATTCGCCATTTTTTAATTTCAATACATCAGGATTTATTCTTTATTTTTTAATTAAAATAAATCATAATTTATACCCCATTTTTTAATTTCAATATGTTATGATTTCTTCTCCATTTTTAAATTTTAATAAATCATGATTTATTCTTTATTTTTTAATTTAAATAAATCATGATTTATTCTTTATTTTTTAATTTAAATAAATCATGATGTATTCTTTATTTTGTAAATTCAATAAATCATGATTTATTCTTCATTTTTTTCATTTTAATATATCATGTGTTTATTCTCAATCTTTTAATTTTAATAAATGTATTTAAATTAAACAATTAAGACTAAATCATTATATATAAAAATTAAATTAAAAAAAACATTAAAATAGAGAATAAACCATGATTTAATGAAATTAAAAAATGGGAATAGATCATGATTCATTAAAATTAAAAAATTGAGAAGAAATCATGATTCATTTAAATTAAAATATTGAGTATAAAGCATGATTTATTTAAATTAAAAAATAAAAAATAAAACATGATTTATTAAAATTTAAAAATGGAGAATAGATCATGATTTATTGAAATGTAAAAATGGAAAATAAATTATGATTTATTAAAAGTAACAAATTGAGAATAACTCATAATTTATTGAAATAAAAAAATTGAGGATAAATCATGATTTATTGAAATTAAAAAAATGAGAATAAATCATGATTTATCAAAATTAAAAAATTGAGAATAAATAATGATTTATTAAAATAAAAAAATGGAGAATAAATCATGATTCATTAAAATTAAAAAATTGAGAATAAATCATGATTTATTAAAATGAAAAAATTGAGAATAAATCATGATTTGTTGAAATTAAAAAATTGAGAATAATTCATGATTTATTAAAATTAAAAAATTGAGAATAAATCATGATTTATTAAAATAAAAAAAGTGAGAATAAATGATGATTTATTGAAATTAAAAACTTGAGAATAAATCATGATTTATTACAATTAGAAAATTGAGAATAAATCATGATTTATTGAAATTAAAAAATTGAGAATAAATGATGATTTATTAAAATAAAAAAATTGAGAATAAATAATGATCTATTGAAATTTAAAAAGTGAGAATAAATCCTGATTATTCTAATTTAAAACATTGAGAATAATTCATGATTTATTGAAATTAAAAAAGTGAGCATAAATCATGATTCATTAAAATTAAAAAATTGAGAATAAATCATGATTTATTAAAATAAAAAAATTGAGAATAAATCATGATTTATTTAAATAAAAAAATTCAGAATAAATCATGATTTATTAAAATTAAAAAATTGAGAATAAATCATGATTTATTGAAATTAAAAAATTGAGAATAAATCATGATTTATTTAAATTAAAAAATTGAGAATAAATCATGATTTATTGAATTTAACAAATGGAGAATAAATCATGATTTATTAAAATTAAAAAATTGAGAATAAATCATAATTAATTAAAATTAAAAAATTGAGAATAAATCATGATTAATTAAAATTAAAAAAGTGAGAATAAATGATGATTTATTAAAATTAAAAAATTGAGAATAAATCATGATTTATTAAAATATAAAAATAAAGAATAAATCATGATTTATTTAAATTAAAAAATTGAGAATAAATCATGATTTATTAAAATTAAAAAATTGAGAATAAATAATGATCTATTGAAATTTAAAAAGTGAGAATAAATCCTGATTATTCTAAATTAAAAAATTGAGAATAAATCATGATTTATTGAAATTAAAAAAGTGAGAATAATTCATGATTTATTTAAATTAAAAAATTGAGAATAAATCATGATTTATTTAAATTAACAAAGTGAGAATAAATCATGATTTATTAAAATAAAAAAATTGAGAATAAATCATGATTTATTGAAATAAAAAAATTCAGAATAAATCATGATTTATTGAAATTAAAAAATTGAGAATAAATCATGATTTATTGAAATAAAAAAATTGAGAATAAATCATGATGTCTTTAAATTAAAAAATTGAGAATAACTCATGATTTATTGAAATTAACTAATGGAGATTAAATCATGATTTATTAAAATTAAAAAATGGAGAATAAATCTTGATTTGTTGAAATTAAAAAATTGAGGATAAATCATGATTTATTGAAATTAAAAAATAAAGAATAAATCATGATTTATTAAAATTAAAAAAGTGAGAATAAATAATGATTTATTAAAATTAAAAAATTGAGAATAAATGATGATTTATTACAATTAAAAAATTGAGAATTAACCAGGATTTATTGAAATTAAAAAATAAAGAATAAATCATGATTTATTAAAATAAAAAAATTGAGAATAAATCGTGATTTATTGAAATTAAAGAATTGAGGATAAATCATGATTTATTAAAATTAAAAAAGGGAGAATAAATCATGATTTATTGAAATTAAAAAATAAAGAATAAATCACGATTTATTAAAATTAAAAAATGGAGAATAAATCATGATTTATTAAAATTAAAAAAGTTAGAATAAATCATGATTTATTAAATTAAAAAAAATTGAGAATAAATCATGATTTATTAAAATTAAAAAATTGAGGATAAATCATAATTAATTAAAATTAAAAAATTGAGAATAAATCATGATTAATTAAAATTAAAAAAGTGAGAATAAATGATGATTTATTAAAATTAAAAAATTGAGAATAAATCATGATTTATTAAAATATAAAAATAAAGAATAAATCATGATTTATTTAAATTAAAAAATTGAGAATAAATCATGATTTATTAAAATTAAAAAATTGAGAATAAATAATGATCTATTGAAATTTAAAAAGTGAGAATAAATCCTGATTATTCTAAATTAAAAAATTGAGAATAAATCATGATTTATTGAAATTAAAAAAGTGAGAATAATTCATGATTTATTTAAATTAAAAAATTGAGAATAAATCATGATTTATTTAAATTAACAAAGTGAGAATAAATCATGATTTATTAAAATAAAAAAATTGAGAATAAATCATGATTTATTGAAATAAAAAAATTCAGAATAAATCATGATTTATTGAAATTAAAAAATTGAGAATAAATCATGATTTATTGAAATAAAAAAATTGAGAATAAATCATGATGTCTTTAAATTAAAAAATTGAGAATAACTCATGATTTATTGAAATTAACTAATGGAGATTAAATCATGATTTATTAAAATTAAAAAATGGAGAATAAATCTTGATTTGTTGAAATTAAAAAATTGAGGATAAATCATGATTTATTGAAATTAAAAAATAAAGAATAAATCATGATTTATTAAAATTAAAAAAGTGAGAATAAATAATGATTTATTAAAATTAAAAAATTGAGAATAAATGATGATTTATTACAATTAAAAAATTGAGAATTAACCAGGATTTATTGAAATTAAAAAATAAAGAATAAATCATGATTTATTAAAATAAAAAAATTGAGAATAAATCGTGATTTATTGAAATTAAAGAATTGAGGATAAATCATGATTTATTAAAATTAAAAAAGGGAGAATAAATCATGATTTATTGAAATTAAAAAATAAAGAATAAATCACGATTTATTAAAATTAAAAAATGGAGAATAAATCATGATTTATTAAAATTAAAAAAGTTAGAATAAATCATGATTTATTAAATTAAAAAAAATTGAGAATAAATCATGATTTATTAAAATTAAAAAATTGAGGATAAATCATGATTTATTGAAATTAAAAAATAAAGAAAAATCATGATTTATTAAAATTAATAAATTAAGAATAAATCATGATTTATTAAAATTAAAAAAATTGAGAATAAATATTGATTTATTAAAATATAAAAATGGGGAATAAATCATGATTTATTGAAATTGAAAAATTGAGAATAATTCATGATGTATTTAAATTAAAAAATTGAGAATAAATCATGATTTATTGAAATTAAAAAATTGAGAATAAACTATGATTTATTGAAATTAAAAAATGGGGAATAAATCATGATTCATTAAAATTAAAAAAGTTAGAATTAATCATGATTTATTAAAATTAAAAAATTGAGAATAAATCATGATTTATTAAAATTAAAAAAATTGAGAATAAATATTGATTTATTAAAATATAAAAATGGGGAATAAATCATGATTTATTGAAATTAAAAAATTGAGAATAAATCATGATTTATTGAAATTAAAAAATGGGGAATAAATCATGATTCATTAAAATTAAAAAAGTTAGAATTAATCATGATTTATTAAAATTAAAAAATTGAGAATAAATCATGATTTATTAAAATTAAAAAATTGAGAATAAATCATGATTTATTAAAATTAAAAAATTGAGAATAAATCATGATTTATTTTAATTAAAAAATTGAGAAAAATTAGCACATTGGATTTGTAGGTGAGTATGTGTTAGTCTGCGGTAATGTAGTCCCACGATAACATTCTATAGACAAAGCAGCCAGGCACATTTTTTTTTTACACAGTGATCACCACTTATCAAGGCCCGGAAGCCACTCAGGGATAAGGGTTATTGCATTCCACATATCAAAAGAAGAGAAATTTGTCTTCATTCAACAAGCTCTGAGAAGCCACCTGAATGTCATGAATTATCCTCTCTGCTGTTTTTACAGCAAACTTTACTGACGATTAAATTCAGCTGATGCCACTGGGAATTGTATTTGCTTTTTATATTAAGTTTGACGAAAGTGTTTAAATATGTTGGGATTTAAACTTGTGATACCAGTTTTAAAGAACTTATAAATTTTTTTCTTGAGAAATAAATTGTGAAATTCGAGATAAATTGTCACATCAGTTTTAATGATTTTCTAAGAGTTATTTATTACAGATTAATCAACATTGTCTTGATTCTTGAAGATAAATTAAAAAATTATTTTTGAAAGAGTCAATATTTGATGCTTTTAATTTAACATACCTATGTTTGACTTATGCTATATAATGTCCTCTTCAATTTATTTACTTTTGTGACATCATTTAACCGTAAGAGATCAGGTACATGATGCTGGGTAATCTCTTTTAACGGAATTTGATTTATTAATTATTGTATTCCTTCACTTACCATGTTTGACGGATATGCTGAAATATGTTCGAATTTAAATTTTTAACACTAGTTTGAAACTATTATTAAATTTTTAAAGAGTTATCTTTAAAGAATAATCGAAATTTTTAGGATTGTTGAAGATAAATTTCAAATTATGTTTTGAGAGTAAATATCTGTTGTTTGAAATTTAATATGCCTATGTTTGACGTAAACTATTCCTTCATGCATGTAATTTATTCTTTACGATTTACAACCATTCGCCATTTAATGCTGAACTAAATGTATGAATTTTAAACTTTTCTAAAACTGCAAACAGGTTTTTCCTATCCTATAAAAGAAATTACTCTGATTAAATCTTTCAAAAAATGTTTTCCACCTTTATTAATATTGTTTAAAACTTTTTTTTATGTTTTCCAGAAAAATATTTAAAGGAAGTTGTTATAAGTTCAAAACTTACGCATCTGGTGAGAAAAAACGATCTAGCATATAGGATTTTTAAATTTTGTAAAACTTGCAAACATATTTTTATAGAAAATTAAATTCTTTAAAATAGAGGGGGGTTTTCAGTTGCTTCTTAATAATGCTTAAAATTATTTGTATATGTTTTAGAAAATATTTGAAGAAACTTTTAATTAATTCAAAAGTTAACTTACCAGTATAACGAGAAAAAAGCCAATTTTGAAACGCTTGAACTTCTTGGACTTGAAGTTCTTAGTGGGACATAAAAACACCTTCCTTTTTAAGCCTTATGCTGAAATA
The DNA here is from genome assembly GCF_053919585.1 of Euprymna scolopes. Lineage (NCBI taxonomy): Eukaryota > Metazoa > Mollusca > Cephalopoda > Sepiida > Sepiolidae > Euprymna > Euprymna scolopes. Next base: position 120,727,183 of record NC_136500.1, on the reverse strand, counting down.
GGGAGGATGTGGTATTAATAATAACTATTTTAAGAAAGAGGAAGAGGAAGATACATGGTAACAATAAAGCTCATAAGGCAAGAAGTTTTTAATTAAACATGAAAAAAATTGTCGGACTGACTTCCTCATCTTGGTTGTTACTTTCACGAGATACAGACAATTACTATGAAAAACTTTCTTTTTTAATGAAAAGTGAAGGTCCTGGATATGACCTTAAACTATATCCAGTGGTGCGGCCCCAGCTTGCGGGCTTTGGGGAGTGTGGTGCCACCCTTTAATTACCATTGCTCCCAGGTCCACTCTGACCTGGAGTGGTAGTACCTGTTAGGGTTCCAACTATGGGTTAAATAGAAACAAACTTGAAAACAACAAATATATTCTATTAAAAAGATTTTCTTCAAAATCTTTGGATTCGGCATTAAATAACCCGAAAAGGGTTGATATGCTGTAAAACAAAAACAACCAACCAACCAACAAATGAAAAGTGAGGTATTTACAATTCTTTAATATATAAGAAATATTGTTAGAGAGAGGAAGAGAAAGAGACCGCAACATTTTGAGAGAAAAAATTGAGAATAAATAACGATCTATTGAAATTTAAAAAGTGAGAATAAATCCTGATTATTCTAAATAAAAAAAATTGAGAATAAATCATGATTTATTGAAATTAACAAAGTGAGAATAAATCATGATTTATTGAAATTAACAAAGTGAGAATAAATCATGATTTATTGAAATTAACAAAGTGAGAATAAATCATGATTTATTGAAATTAACAAAGTGAGAATAAATCATGATTTATTGAAATTAACAAAGTGAGAATAAATCATGATTTATTGAAATTAAAAAATTGAGAATAAATCATGATTTATTGAAATAAAAACATTCAGAATAAATCATGATTTATTGAAATTAAAAAATTGAGAATAAATCATGATTTATTGAAATTAAAAAATTGAGAATAAATCATGATGTCTTGAAATTAAAAAGTGTTAATGTTGATATACTTCAATCTTATTTCCCGAATATAACAAATGAATCCTAGTTTTGAGATTACTACAACTTAAAACAATTCGAATGGATTTTTGTCAAACATAACTCAATCCCCATACTGTAGTAATTTGATAAGATAGACTGAAACATTGTGAGAGATGGGTGAATTGATGAGTTTATTGCAAACTTAATCTTAAAACAATTAGAATTAATTTTTGTTAAGCATAACTCAGTCCTTATACTATTTTCTTAAGTGAAAATATAAGCCTTATTGTAACAACTGTTGACTAAAACAGATGACTAGTAAGAAAAAAAGAAATCATTAATAACAATTTTCCATGATTCCTTCTAATAACTTGGCACCTAGATAATTTTCTATTAATATCTTTGTAATATATTGGACAGGATTATCTCCCTTGCACTTCAATGAACTACGGATTATCTCCCTTGCACTTCAATGAACTACCACTAGAGGGCGCGACAGTCTTGAAATCTCTTCTTTTTGTAAATAAAAGGACCGGGAGACGATCTTTCCCTACGAGACGTACCGTCTGCCGATCTATCTATAATGTTATTTTGTCTTGTGCATTTTTATTCATTATGCATTGTTAATGTTGATATACGTCAATTGGCGACGAAGAACGAATAATGCGGAGGAGTAACAAGACAATTTAAAATTAAAGGCGAACACCCACAACAAATCGAACGAGGAAAAGTTGCCGAGTAGCGGATAAAAATGGCTTTATTAGGCACCATTGGAGAATGGAATAGTGCGGAAGAAGAATGGTCGCACTATATTGAGAGAGTAAAGTTTTTTTTTTACTGCCAATGATGTGTTGAATGAAGGTAAGAAACGTGCTATATTTTTGTCGGTTATTGGGGCAAAAAATTATGCTATTCTCAGGGGTTTAGCCGAAAACAGGCCAGAGCAGAAAACATTTGAAGAACTATGTATTCTGATGGAGAGGCACATCAGGCCGGCCCCCAACGAGATATATGAATGTTTCTTATTCAACACCAGAGACAAACAAGAAGGTGAGTCCATTAGTGAATATGTGGCCACACCGAGAAAAATGTCGGAACATTGCAACTTTGAAGAAAAAGTAAATGAACACATACGTGATCGTTTGGTTGTGGGAGTGAAAGATGAGAAGATACAGGAGCGCTTGCTGGGCGAAAGAATGCTAATTTCTAATGTTTCTAACGAGCTAAAATTCCTGGAGCAGAGTAATGAGCTAAACAATTTTAAAAACTATAACCTAATGTAAAGAAAACAGGCAACAGGTAAAGAATTGCAAAGGATTTTTACTAATTTATTTTTTCTTACAAAGCTGATTAAATCACAATTAAAGAGGAACTGTAAACAATAAAAAAGTCAACATACGAGTAAAATATCTAAATAGAAAACAAATAAAATATAAACAAATAAAATATAAACAAATAAAAATACAAAGTAGGAAAAAAGTAAACTATGCAAACGAAAAGAAATAAAATCGCTAAAAATTCTCGACATTTCGATATTTTAAAGCCGCGCATAAGCAATCGTAGTCGGTTGCAAACCGATCAATGTAACAATCTTTTCTTTGTGTAACACTTAACGTGTATGTCGCTCGAAATCTTGCTTTGCTTCTTTATTGCAATGGTGGTGCATGGGCCGAAAATGAAGTCGGTTACATGGAAAATCTGCAAGAAAACAGTATAACGTACGTACTTGTCATTGCATGCACATGTCATATTCCAAAAATCACGTAAATCGATCAAGTAGTTTTTTTTATTTAAGAAAATGAAATATTAAAGCACAGTTAATCGAGAATAAGTCGAGCGCCATGTTGGATCGACACTATGTCAGCTAACGCCACCTAACAGCCAAATGCGATCCACGGATCAAAGAAGGGGGAGATAATCGCCTTTTTTAATTATGAATTAACTTAATAAATAATTGATTTTCTTTAAAATAAAAAAAATTATTTTATTTATTTTTCTTGTATATTTTCATCTAAGTTTTTCATTTTCGCTTATTAAAGTCTGTTCTAAAACGGAAAATAACCCTCTGTTCTAAAAAAAAAAAAAAAGTTATTTTTTTTTTTTTTACTAGAAGTCAAGTTTATTTATTTATTAAGTTAATTCATAATTAAAAAAGGCGATTATCTCCCCCTTCTTTGATCCGTGGATCGCATTTGACTGTTAGGTGGCGTTAGCTGACATAGTGTCGATCCAACATGGCGCTCGACTTATTCTCGATTAACTGTGCTTTAATATTTCATTTTCTTAAATAAAAAAAAAAACTACTTGATCGATTTACGTGATTTTTGGAATATGACATGTACATGCATTGACAAGTACGTACGTTATACTGTTTTTTTGCAGATTTTCCATGTAACCGACTTCATTTTCGGCCCAATAATAGACTTGCACCGAAAAAAAGTCAAAAATTTTCGACAATTCAATCTTTAGAAGCTGTGCATAATCAATCGTGATTGGCTGCAAATGGATTTAACAACATTTTCTGTGTGTAATACTTATGTTGTTAGAAAAGTGCTATGTTTTATGGCAATAGTTTAGATTTCTAGTGGAGGACAATTTCTTAAAATAAATTTAACATAAAATGACCAGCAATTTCCACATCGACAGAATTGTGTAACTATTTAGGTTTTCTTAAGTAATTTGGAAATTTTCTTGTATTGCCTGATTTTTCTGAGTATTTTTTCACATTTTTTCTGTAAAAGGATAAATGCTATATAAGTAAGGATTAAGGGAGCATTTAGGAAACTGTTCTTGTGGTACTCAAAGGCCAGAGGAGGGAAGGAACGCTTAGCCAGTGCACAGTGATTCAAAAGACAAAAAAAAAACTTGCAGTGCAAAAAAAAATATATATATATATATTATGTACTGAATTCATTACATGATTGAATAAAAACCAAGATAATTTTTTGTTTAGTAAATTGTTTTAGGAAAGTACAGAATAGTTAACAATACCTTTTTCCCATGTTTAAAACAGATTACTAAAGAATTATGTAGAAAGTCATTCTAAAAGTGTGGAAGGGGGTCTTTTTTAAAATATTTCTTACAGGATTTGAAAAAAGGAAACAATTTAATTATAATAAACATATTTGCAATGAAAATAAAATTCAAATTTCCAGTGAAATAAATCACATTCAACCAAAAAATCTGGGGACCTAGATTTTCGCATGTGTTAATTATACAGGGAACTGATTTTCACAATTCGCCGTTGACTGATGAACATATTTTTAACTGGAACTTAAATATAGTAAAAAAAAAATAGTAGATATCTCACTGCTGATGCTATTCTCTATCTATATAAGAGCCAGGTACGTCCAAGGATGGAATACTGTTGCCACATCTGGGCAGGAGCTGCTAGAAAGGACTTGTCCTGCCTTGATAGAGTTCAAAATAGACTTCGTAGCCTCGTAGGAGATGTCCTTTTCTCCTCCTTGCAACCTCTATCTCACAGAAGAGATGTTGCGAGTTTGTCTCTGATGTATCGTTATTTTCATGGAAAGTGTTCAACTGAGCTTCAATCTATGGTCCCCCCTCGCCAAACTTTCACAAGAAATACTCGTCTAGCTGTAAACACTATCAATAATTTCCCCCACTCTTTATCTGTGCCTAAACCTAAACGTAGATTCCATGAACAAAGCTTCTTTCTTAGAACTGCACGCCTGTGGAATTGTCTTCCGTTTTCCTGCTTTCCGGCTGACTACAATATGGTTGTGTTCAAGTCTAAAGTAAATAAGTTCTTGATGAGCCGTTCCATATAAGTTATTAAATTTACCAAATTTTCATTACTAATGATTACTATATTGACCAATTTCTACTGTACACTCTTTAACCCTTATCCTTGAGTGGCCTCTGGGCCTTGATAATGTGGTGATGCCTTTGTAAAAAAAAAAAAAAAAAAAAAAACTTGCAATTCTCGTTAGTTTTTAAATTGTATTAAGTAATTATATGTGTACTGTTCGAAAAGTAGTTTGGACTTTTAGAAATAAAAACAAAGATGGTTGGTAATTCCCTCTAAAAAATAAAATTGGCACTGGTATGAAAATAGAGGAAATAAAAATTATGTTTAAAATGCCCTCCCACCCCACACAAGCAATGTTAATGTAATACAAAAAGTCAAAATAAAAAAAAAACAAATATATTTTGTAAATCTTTACAATCTAATCCAGTGTAGATCACCCCCCCCCTTTTTTTTTACTATTACGTTTAAACAATTATTAAAAAATAAAAAGGAATGAAAAATACTAAATAGCTAGGATTTTAAACTTGGGGATCACTTTGCTATATAAATTTAACGTAAAATGAACACCCTTTAGCAGTCACCGAGACATTGAATAGATTACAGTTTCCAATTAGTTTGGGTGAATGGGGTGACTTCTATCGTTTTTTACTTAACAGTTATCGGCTCTACTCCCCCTCCAAAGAGAAAACAAAATCTGACACAAACATTCTCCCCTCTTTTCCTGTGCCATAAAATTTAGAAACTACAAACGATTACATGTCTTAATCACTAACTGGCCACAAAGTGGATATGCATTTTACATTAAATTTATATTGTTAAATGATGACACACTCAAAAATTTTTATTATTTATTTTTATCAATTCTTTCTTTGCAGATATTTTTATAGTATAGAAATATAATAACAAAAAATATTTTTTATAATATAGAAATATAATAACAAAAAATATTTTTATAGTACAGAAATATAGTAACAAAAATATTTTTTATAGTATAGAAATATAATAACAAAAAATATTTTTATAGTGTAGAAATATAATAACAAAAAAAATTTTTATAGTATAGAAATATAATAAAAAAATTTTTTTTTATAGTATAGAAATATAATAACAAAAAAATATGTTTATAGTATGGAAATATAATTACAAAAAATTTTTTATACTACTGAAATATAACAAACAATATTTTTATAGTATGGAAATATAATTACAAAAACATTTTTATAGTATAGAAATATAATAACAAAATAATATTTTTATAGTACAGAAATGTAACAAAAAATATTTTATAGTATAGAAATAGAATTACAAAAAATATTTATATAGTATAAAAATATAACAAAAATATTTTTATAGTATAAAAATATAATAACAAAAAATATTCCTATAGTATAGAATAACAAAAAAAATATTTTTATAGTATAGAAATATAATAAAAGAATTTTTTTATCGTACAGAAATATACCAAAAAATATTTTTATAGTATAGAAATATATTAACAAAAAATATGTTATAGTATAGAAATATAATAGTAAACCATTATGCTTACTGTATAGAAACATAATAGCAAAAAAGTATTTTGTAGTATAGAAATATAATAACAATGAATATTTTTATAGAATGGAAATATAATGACAAAACTATTTTTATAGTATAGAAATATAACTAAACATATTTTTATAGTACAGAAATATAATAGCAAAACATATTTTTATAGTATAAAAATATAATGACAAAAAAAACATTTTTTTATAGTATAGAAATATACAAGCAAAAACGTATCTTTAAAGTATAGAAATATAATAAAAAAAATATTTTTAATAGTATAGAAATGTAATAACCAAAAATATTTTTATAGTATAGAAATATTATAAACAAAATATTTATATAGTACAGAAATATAATAACAAAAATATTTACATAGTATAGCAATATAATAGCAAAAAAGTATTTTTATAGTATAGACATATAATAACAAAAAAAATTATAGTATAGAAATATAATAACACAAATAATTTTATTGTATAGAAATATAATTAAAAATATTTTTATAGTATAGTAATATAATAGTAAAAAAATACTTTATAGTATAGAAATATAGTAAAAAAAATATTTTATAGTATAGAAATATAATAACAAAAAATATTTTATAGTATAGAAATATAATAACAAAAATATTTTATAGTACAGAAATACAATAACAAAAAAATAGTTTTATAGTATAGAAATATAATAACAAAAAATATTTTATATTATAGAAATATAGTAACAAAAATATTTTATAGTATAGAAATATAATAACAAAAAATATTTTATATTATAGAAATATAATAACAAAAATATTTTTATAGTATAGAAATATAGTAACAAAAATATTTTATAGTATAGAAATATAGTAACAAAAATATTTTATAGTATAGAAATATAATAACAAAAAATATTTCATAGTATAGAAATATAATAACAAAAAATATTTTATAGTATAGAAATATAGTAACAAAAATATCTTATAGTATAGGAATATAATAACAAAAATATTTTATAGTATAGAAATATAATAACAAAAAATATTTTATAGTATAGAAATATAATAACAAAAAATATTTTATATTATAGAAATATAATAACAAAAAATATTTTATAGTATAGAAATATAATAAAAATATTTTATAGTATAGAAATATAATAACAAAAATATTTTATAATATAACATATAATAACAAAAAAGAAAGTAGATTTTGAATTCTTAGATGATAAACAATGCTGTGTAGATTGTAAAAAAATACTGATTTTTTTCAACATTAAGTTTCTGGTAATTGATGATGACCAATATAAATGGGTTCTCATTTTATGTAAACTTTATAAAACCATTAGCCCTATTCTAAAATCTTAATAATTGGATAAAATATCAAAAAATCAAACATTATCCTCGAGGTAAGTATAGACAGAAAAAGAATTGCATAAAATGTTCAAACAATTAAATATCGAAAAAGCAGTGTTTGACAAACTTTGAATTAAATTGTTTTTATGGTAAATTTTTTAGTTTATGATAAACATTATTTTCTCACAAATCACAAAATATTTACTTAAATAAACAAATTTTGACAGAAATTCAAATAACAGGTGAAACATTTTACTTAAAATAAATACATTTTGAATAAAGACTTATATCGGACTGAATATTTAACAGGATTTTTTTAAATCAGAAATTCATAAATTTTATTCACATTTATTATAAAGTATGGTAGAATCAATATATCTATTTTTTATTAGATTGCAATAAATAAAAATACGTTTTTAATATTTGAGATTATTTTACAACATATAGAATGGTATTGTTTAAATGTCTAAAAAAAAACGAAACAAAAAAAACTTACCTTTCATTACAAGAATTCAATAAAAAAAAATGAAATTTGTTTTGTTTTTAGTAAAGCAATACAACTTTTGTATTGCGTTTCCAATTCATTAAGAAATAAAATACACGAAAATATAAAAGAACGGAAAGTTGTCAATTCTAATTTATTTTCGTACTTTCCATCTGTGTTCTAGTTTTTGTTTTTTGTTATTCTGGAATCTATCCACATTTTTTGTCATTATAGATGTTATCTTTGATTTCAGAATTTCTGGTTTGTTTTCATTTCTTCTAGGATCCAATTGGTCTCTAAGTCACTAGATCCCTCATCTTCAAACAGGGATCTCTACTACTCTTCTAGGTCTTGCTTTTTTAGTAACTTTTCCACAGTGATTTTCTCTCTTATAGGGTTTCTGTAGAATAGCATTGCATTACTTCTGAAGAGATTGTAATATTTGCTGCTATCTCGTTTGAATAAGACACAACACAAATACTAATTTGAAGGATTATTTTATTTTCTGTTAACACTGCGAACATGGTAAGATGACATGAGTATAGCAGTCATCAAAACACGTGTGTACTGGACATTTACTCAGTGAACTCTGCCCCATTCTTGTTGAAAAGGCACCAGCGTGCTCTACTTGGATGGTAGCAGCAGGCTTGTAGGGGAGGAGTCGGTAAGCAGGATGATTATGTCTAAGGAACGGTTAAGGAGTGAAAATTGTCTTTTACACTGTAGGGAAGAGGAAGGTTTAATATAGTGCTGAAGAGGATGGTAGTAGTCGTTTTGGTTTTGTGACCTAAATCTTTGGTTAGTATAAGATTATGATATTTTGCCTTCTGTTTGTTCTCCTTTGCTTGGATCCTTTATGCAAGTGCAGATATCTTGCCTTCTATTTTGTCCTCTAGTTCTTTTGCAACTTTTTCCATCTCTTCTATTTTTACATTGGAAACTGAGCCCGCAGATGATATTCTTTAATCGTCATGCTGATACAATAATTTTTGCTTTGCACTAGTATTGTTTTTGGAATCGAGGGAATGTTTTTTCTGACAATGTAGACTCCTGCAGAATATGGGATTTGGTTCAACTCCTGCAGAATATGTGATTTGGTTCAACTCCTGCAGAATATGTGATTTGGTTCAACTCCTGCAGAATATGGGATTTGGTTCAACTCCTGCAGAATATGGGATTTGGTTCAACTACTGCAGAATATCTGATTTGATTCATCCATGATTTGATGTTTTTTATGAGCAACATTTATGTTTTAATTACTACCTTCGTCGCTTTTAATGCTCGGATTTTTGGCATCAATGGTGTTCTAAGTTCTTTCATCCGATATCATTTCTTCATCATCTACCTCGTGCAATTCTGAAGGTGATAGTAGTTCTCCAAGTGCTGACAGTTGTGAGGAAGGACCAAGTTTCATTGATAGATTAATTGATAGTATGATTAGTCAATTAATTGATAGTATGATTAGTCAATTATTTGATAGTATGATTAGTCAATTATTTGATAGTATGATTAGTCAATTATTTGATAGTATGATTAGTCAATTATTTGATAGTATGATTAGTCAATTATTTGATAGTATGATTAGTCAATTATTTGATAGTATGATTAGTCAAATAATTCATAGTATGATTAGTCAATTATTTGATAGTATGATTAGTCCATTATTTGATAGTATGATTAGTTAATTATTTGATAGTATGATTAGTCAATTATTTGATAGTATGATTAGTCAATTATTTGATAGTATGATTAGTCAATTATTTGATAGTATGATTAGTCAATTATTTGATAGTATGATTAGTCAATTATTTGATAGTATGATTAGTCAAATAATTCATAGTATGATTAGTCAATTATTTGATAGTATGATTAGTCAATTATTTGATAGTATGATTAGTCAATTATTTGATAGTATGATTAGTCAATTATTTGATAGTATGATTAGTCAATTATTTGATAGTATGATTAGTCAATTATTTGATAGTATGATTAGTCAATTATTTGATAGTATGATTAGTCAATTATTTGATAGTATGATTAGTCAATTATTTGATAGTATGATTAGTCAAATAATTCATAGTATGATTAGTCAATTATTCGATAGTATGATTAGTCAATTATTTGATAGTATGATTAGTCAATTATTTGATAGTATGATTAGTCAATTATTTGATAGTATGATTAGTCAATTATTTGATAGTATGATTAGTCAATTATTTGATAGTATGATTAGTCAATTATTTGATAGTATGATTAGTCAATTATTTGATAGTATGATTAGTCAAATAATTCATAGTATGATTAGTCAATTATTTGATAGTATGATTAGTCAATTATTTGATAGTATGATTAGTCAATTATTTGATAGTATGATTAGTCAATTATTTGATAGTATGATTAGTCAAATAATTCATAGTATGATTAGTCAATTATTTGATAGTATGATTAGTCAATTATTTGATAGTATGATTAGTCAATTATTTGATAGTATGATTAGTCAATTATTTGATAGTATGATTAGTCAATTATTTGATAGTATGATTAGTCAATTATTTGATAGTATGATTAGTCAATTATTTGATAGTATGATTAGTCAATTATTTGATAGTATGATTAGTCAATTATTTGATAGTATGATTAGTCAATTATTTGATAGTATGATTAGTCAATTATTTGATAGTATGATTAGTCAATTATTTGATAGGATGATTAGTCAATTATTTGATAGTATGATTAGTCAATTATTTGATAGTATGATTAGTCAAATAATTCATAGTATGATTAGTCAATTATTTGATAGTATGATTAGTCAATTATTTGATAGTATGATTAGTCAATTATTTGATAGTATGATTAGTCAATTATTTGATAGTATGATTAGTCAATTATTTGATAGTATGATTAGTCAATTATTTGATAGTATGATTAGTCAATTATTTGATAGTATGATTAGTCAATTATTTGATAGTATGATTAGTCAAATAATTCATAGTATGATTAGTCAATTATTTGATAGTATGATTAGTCAATTATTTGATAGTATGATTAGTCAATTATTTGATAGTATGATTAGTCAATTATTTGATAGTATGATTAGTCAATTATTTGATAGTATGATTAGTCAATTATTTGATAGTATGATTAGTCAATTATTTGATAGTATGATTAGTCAATTATTTGATAGTATGATTAGTCAAATAATTCATAGTATGATTAGTCAATTATTCGATAGTATGATTAGTCAATTATTTGATAGTATGATTAGTCAATTATTTGATAGTATGATTAGTCAATTATTTGATAGTATGATTAGTCAATTATTTGATAGTATGATTAGTCAATTATTTGATAGTATGATTAGTCAATTATTTGATAGTATGATTAGTCAATTATTTGATAGTATGATTAGTCAAATAATTCATAGTATGATTAGTCAATTATTTGATAGTATGATTAGTCAATTATTTGATAGTATGATTAGTCAATTATTTGATAGTATGATTAGTCAAATAATTCATAGTATGATTAGTCAATTATTTGATAGTATGATTAGTCAATTATTTGATAGTATGATTAGTCAATTATTTGATAGTATGATTAGTCAATTATTTGATAGTATGATTAGTCAATTATTTGATAGTATGATTAGTCAAATAATTCATAGTATGATTAGTCAATTATTTGATAGTATGATTAGTCAATTATTTGATAGTATGATTAGTCAATTATTTGATAGTATGATTAGTTAATTATTTGATAATATGATTAGTCAATTATTTGATAGTATGATTAGTCAATTAATAGTGGTGGGAAACCTGTCGGGTCGCTACTTCGTATAGTGAAGATCTGTGAGTTGGGTCAAGGGGTTCAGTGCGAGTTCTCATGTGTCACTAAATGTTATTTTACAGTACAAGAATATTCACACTTCACAAGCATGTGGCTTTGTCCCAATGTCAGTTCTCATAACGTTGATTTTGCAGAACAAAAATATCCACACACGTGACAGACTGTTCAGCTTAATCCACTAAGACTGGTAGTGTGGTTCTGGGAATTATTCACAAACTTCATGAGAATATGGTTTTTCGCTTTTGTTTTATTTTACTTCAGTCGAAGTTCTCAGAAATCCAGGGGTCCACGACCTGGGGCTAACACTTGAAGTCTATATGAGATACATAGATATTCGAATGTTCCACTTAAGTTCTTTATCTCTTAAACACTGAGTTAATAAAGAAATTGAGAACATAATTTTTCCTCCCCCTAATTAACCATTTTTATATGTTGTATTATATCTTTTATTTTGGTCTCTTGGTCTTACTGAATTCCAGGACAAGAATTTATCTAGTCTGTGGAGGTAATATCACTTAGAGAAGGTGCAGCATTCCTCGGAAAAGCTGTGGGGTAGCCATACCGAGGAGGTCTTATTTGGGCTGCGAATACAAAATGTGATTTTGAATATTTGGTCAGGGTTTACTTCTATGGAAAAGTATCCTCATGCCAGGTTGTACTGACAAACCCATGTACAGAGAGACCTTAGACACTCGAGGACAGTGTCTAGTAGGCATTCAAGTTCTCTCCAAAGTTTTCGCCAGTGTGAGTTCTCATATGTATCACTAATTTTTATTTTTTAGAACAAGAATATCCACACACTTCACAAGAATGTGGTTTTTCGCTTTTTTCATTTTTCTTAAACTTTTTCTTCTAGGGGATGGAACATCCAACCAGATGTCTGACATTTACCCCTATTTTAGTGAGTCCAACCAAGAGATCTTTTCAGGATTCTAGCCGTCCCTTTGATTTTTTCCCTTTTTTTTTTCATTTTTCTTAAACTTTTTCTTCTAGGGGATGGGACATCCAACCAGATGTCTGACATTTACCCCTATTTTAGTGAGTCCAACCAAGAGATCTTTTCAGGATTCTAGCTGTCCCTTTCAGTGCAATCGTTTATATTTCACTTGCACTTGGTTCACCGGGTATGCTTGCTATGTACTTTTTAAAGGTCTTTTTCATAAGCCCAGTTGCTCCTATGATGACTGGTATAATTGAAACGTCTTTTAATTTCCAATTTCGTTTCATATCATGTGAGATCGTATATGTGTCATTAAATTGGATCTATTGGAAAAAGCGTATTCATACGCTTCACAAGAATGTGACTTTTTCCCTTTTGTCTTATTTTATTTCAGTTTTCCCAGTGTGAGTTTTCATATGTTTCCCTTAATTTGATATTTGAGAAAAAGAATATGAACAAACATTACAAGAATATGGCTTTTCCCCAGTGTGTGGTCGCATATGTTTCCCTAAATTTGATCTATTTGAAAAAGAATATCCACACACTTGACAAGAATGGGGCTTTTCCCCCTTTTTTTCATTTTTCTTAAACTTTTTCTACTAGGGGATGGGACATCCAACCAGATGTCTGACATTTACCCCTATTTTAGTAAGTCCAACCAAGAGATCTTTTCGCCAGTGTGGGTTCTCATATATGACACTAATTTGGATTTTGTAGAACAAGAATATCCACACATTTCACCAGAATGAGTGCTCATAAGTATCCCTAAGGTTGATTTCCTCGTACAAGAATAGCCACATAGCTTACAAGAATGTTGCTTTTCCTCAGTGTGAGTTCTCACATGTTTCACTAGAGTTGATTTATCAGCAGAAGAATATGCACACAATTCACAAGAAATTATTCACAAACTTCATGAGAATATGGCTTTTCCCTTTTGTTTTATTTTACTTTAGTCGAAGTTCTCAGAAATCAAGGGGCCCACAACCTAGGACAAACACTTTACTTCTATATGAGATACATAGATATTCGAATGTTCTATTTAAGTTCTTTATTTATCAAGCACTAAGTTAGTAAAGAAGTTGAGAACATAATTTTCCTCTCCCCAATTAACCGTTTTCATATATTGTATTATATCTTTCATTTGGGTCTCTTGGTCTTACTGGATTCCAGGACAAGAATTTATCTAGTCTGGTGGAGTATCCAGATTCGTGCTATTACTTAGGGTAACATAACTTGGAGAAGGTACACCATTCCTCGTAAAAGCTAATATGAATTAACCATTTTGAGGAGATCTTATTTGGGCAGCGAATACTATGTGATTTTGAATATTTGGTCAGAGTTTACTTCTATGGAAAAAGTATCCTCATGCCAGATTGTTCTGGCAAACCCCTGTACAGAGAGACCTTAGACACTCGAGGACAATGTCTAGTAGGCATTCAAGTTCTCTTCCTTGTTTTATTTTACTTCAGTCGAAGTTCTCAGAAATCAAAGGGCCCACAACCTGGGGCTAACACTTGAACTCTATATGAGATACATAGATATTCGAATGTTCCATTAAAGTTCTTTATCTCTCAAGCACTGAGTTAGTAAAGAAATTGAGAACATAATTTTTCTCTCCCAAATTAACCATGTTTATACGTTGTAGTATATCTTCCATGTTGGTCTAATGGTCTTACTGGATTCCAGGACAAGAATTTATCTAGTCTGGTGGAGTATCCAGCTCCGTGCTATTACTTGAGGTAATATCACTTGGAGAAGGTGCACCATTCCTCGGAAAAGCTGTGGGGTAGCCATAGTGAGGAGATCTTATTTAGGCTGCGAATACTATGTGATTTTGAATATTTGGTCAGGGTTTACTTCTTTGGAAAAGTATCCTCATGCCAGATTGTTCTGACAAACCCCTGTACAGAGAGACCTTAGACACTCGAGGATAGTGTCTAGTAGGCATTATATGCTTCACTAAATTTGATTTTATAGAACAAGAATATCCACACACTTCACAAGAATATGGCTTTTCCCCAGTGTGTGTTCTCATATATATTACTAAATGTGATTTGTGAAAACAAGAATATACACACACTTCACAAGTATGTGGCTTTTCATTAGTGTGCACCAGCATGTTTCACTAAAATTGATCGTAGAACAAGATTAACGTAGTTTTAAATATGGCATTTCACTTTCCTATTTAATTCTAAATTTATAGGTTCTTAGGAAGATTACAAAAACTGAACCTGCTTCATAAGAATATAACACACATTCCTGTTTCTGCTTTTCTTCATACAAGTGCGGAATGGTCGAGAGAATGTTAAAAATAAATTATATGTGAGGAAGCAGGAACATCTGTAAATAAAAATAAAAGAAATTCAATATTTTTAGTTCTGTAAATCACATATTAGTTTTGTTTTTTATTATAATAAGATAAAACACATTTTAAATGTTTATATAAATAAAGTAAAACAAAGTCGATAATAAAATAAAACAAATTTATTTTTTGTATCATCAATCACATATTAGTTTTTGCTTGTTGTAAATATGAAAGGATGCAACTCACAAACAAATTACATTTTATTGAAAAGCTCATATAAAACACAGAAGCAAATTAATCAGATATTTCCTTGCTTAGCAAAGAATCAGACGATACAGTCATTGCTTAGGATATGGCATAGAGACTATTATATCTATAACTTGTACACAATTTGCAACTTGACAAGAAAACATTGAAACATATATATATATATATATATATATATATATATATATATATATATATATATATATATCAAAAGCTTTAATTCAAACACAATACTTCTAAACAGCAGCTGCCACTCACCTGAGAATTGTCCTTTTCAAAATAACTGCCTACAATAATTTGTGATGTATTTATGTACAGTTATGGAATAACCCCCAAACATAGCAACTGTCAATCCTTCCCCACCCAAACCCAATAGCCAACTACTGCTGACCTGAAACTCAAAGCCTTGATCAACACAACACCCAAACAAAGCCTTGATCAACACAAGACCCAAACAAAACCTTGATCAATACAATACACAGATAACCAATCGCCCCAACTGCTGTAAGTTACTGTTGCATTTGCAATTCCACATACCCATAATAAAACATGATTAGCCACCTTATCTATCCAACCAACATACAATGGTCCAACTCCAAATATCCACACTCATATAGTATTTTCCTCTTATTTTATAAAAACTTACATTAGAAACCACATCTTTTTCCCAAGCAATAATTCTAAAGTAAAATACATATAAACAACACTCATCGCAAACCTAAGGGTAAATAATACTAAGTACTGTTTTTAAATAGAAAACCATAAATCCAAAGCAAAATATATCTAAAAAAAAACTAACATAAGAAACAGAAAGACAAATAATATTAAGTACTGTCTTTAAATAGAAAATAATAATTCAAAAGCAAAACACATCTAAACAACACTCATTTACTTTTGACTCATATTACGTTATACCCACCCACGTAACGCTAACCCATCTAAAAATAGCTGCACACACAACTTCTTCAAACACTATGCACACTTCAGAAATAACATTTGGACATCATTCACAACTCAGCCTTCACCTGGTGATAAACTACTTCCTTTGATTATAATCTCCATAGCATGACTAGAGTAAATTCTATTCTAATTGGCAAGAAAATATTTAATTGGCATTTCCAGAACAGTTTAAATAGATTTATGTCAAACATAATTCAATCAACATACGTTTTATATTAATAGATTAAAATAATAGAACTCAGATGTAACAGATTTCGTGTGAGTACCAGCAGAAATAGAAGCAGCAAAATACAAGATGATACAAAAATATTAGCAGCAGCAGCCGTTAAAGTATGTATGTAAATTAGCAGGTGTGTGTGCAAGCTTGCTTCCAAGAAAAAGTAGAGAAAATACTCCACATAGTCGAAAGGAAAGCAAAGATGGACATGTGGAAGTGGCGGGAAAGTGCTAGCTGGCTCTGGCGTATGGGGTGTCAGTAACAGAGACTTTTAAGGAAAGCACACGTGTGTGTGAAGAGACTTTGAAAAAATGATGAAATTCGTTGTTTTGGAAGAACCATGAAGAAATGCATTTCATTTACATTTTTAATAAAATGCTGAGTCGGATTTATTTTTGCTTGTTCATTTGCGACCATACCAGAGGTTGTGGCAATCTAAGAGATGTTTGAACCGTAGCAATACCGTTAATAATTAACGAACACACCATGTTATATAACAACTGTTGGCTAAATAAGATAATTAATATTATAATAAATTGGCAGCCATATATTTAAGTATTAATGCATGAAGTCCTGATTCAGTTACCGAAATAATCGAACCATTGTATTTAAATGTGAAAATTTCTTTTTTGGTTGTTTTAGGAAAATGTTAAAACATGTTTTTTAATGGAAAACAATTTTTTAGCTTAATGCTTCAGTAGGTGTATCAGAATTTTTGTAGGAATTTTTGACACCCCTAACACAAAACTGCGAATAAAATATAAAAATCTCGTAATTTCTCTGTTAAAAGTGGGTTATTTATTTTCTTTATGGATTATACTTCCAAAATAAACTATTAAAGTTGTTTTAAAAGTAATAGAATTTTTTTAAAAGCAGTAATGCATTTTACGAACTCAATATTTTTCAATTTTTAAACTTTAAAAATCTATCAAGATTTTTTTATTGATTCTATTTTTACGATATTTTCAGGGTCAATGGAAAATTTTATGTTCTTTCCAATAAACCGAATATAATGTTGTAGACAAACGTTTTTTTATTCACGCCCCCCCCCATTTTCAAGTTTCTATTAAAAAGTAAATAATTAATTTACTCACGAAAAGTAAATAATTAATTTACTCACAAATTGAGGAGAAAACGTCAATAAATAATATATTCAAATTTAAAACAAAAAAAAAAACTAGTGCTTTTTAGAATTTTACCTGTAAAGTTTGAGGTTTAAAACCTTTTTTTTTAAACCACGTTATTTGTTTTTTTTCTTTTTTTTAATGGAACCTTGGTCCTTGCTCCTTTGATTGAAATAAAAATTAGGGCTTGAATTACATTTTTCGAGTAGTTATAAGCTTGGAAAGACAGGGGGTCGAATAATTCACGCCTCCCATTTTGAAATGTCTATTAAAAAGTAAATAATTAATTTATGTACCAAAGTCTTATATATCACAAATTGAAGAGAAAAGGGCAATAAATAATATATTCAAATTTAAAACAAAAAAAGTACTGTTTTTTTAGAAATTTACCCGTAAAGTCCGAAGTTTAAAACCTTTTTTAAAAAAAAACACTTTTTTTTTTCTTTTAATGAAACCTTGGTCCTTGCTCCTTTAATTGAAAAAAAAGTTAGGGCTTGAATTACATTTTTCGAGGAGTTATAAGCTTGGAAAGATGGGGTGGAATTATTCACTATTTTCACGAAATTTCAGACACACCTAATGCTTCACTGCTTCAGACATATAGTTTTGTCTGCCTTTTTAGTTCTTTCTAATCTTAAAATGCTTCGACCAATTCCGAGGTAAACACATGTTTCCCAGTACAAACTACATAACTACAAATTTCTCTAGAAAAATATATGGTGATTTTTTATACTTAATAAAAACTGTTTATGGTTGTTTTTGGATGACTTTTTCAGTATTAATCCTGAATATTACCGGTGAATCCTTATAATCCAGTCAGGGAAATGACCGAAACATTTTACAAAAATTAAGTCACCTTTCTTTCTTGATATTTAGGAAACTGTTCAAATATGTTTTTTTTTATGAACTACACATTTTTTAAATCTTACTTAATGCTTCAGATGTATAGTGTTGTCTTTTTAGTTCTTTTCAAATCATCTTTCAAGTCTTAAAATGTTTCGAGAAATTCAAAGGTGGTCACATGATTATCTGTGCTTTTTATGAGTTCAAAGCTTACGTAGTACCAAAATTTTACTTAAATAAGTATACTTTTGAGAAAATCTAAATATCAGATTTAAAAAAATATTCATAAATAGTCAGATTGAATGATATATTTTTAGAAGATTTTTTTTGGTACTTGTACAGTTTAATCAAGACATTAAAAAATGAAAATATCGAAAAAAGTTATATTGTACATATCCGTTTTGATATGAAGATCTCGGGAAAAAAAATTAACGTAATTTTATCGAGTCAGGGTTTTATCTTTCTAGAAAAAAAAAAAGTTACTCAGAAATAATGGATTTTAATAAATGTAATTTCGTTTTAAAAAACAACAACAACTTCATTTTTCGGCCATTTTTGGCGGTGCCTATTCTATTCATTGTCATAAAATGACAGCTTTAGAATAATATTATCTTCAAAAAGCCTGCAAATTTTCACGTAGTTTCGAGTTTGATAACAATAAGCTGCAAGTCCCATGGCGTAATCATGTGGTCATAGCTTAATTTCTTGGTCAAAATCTATTTTTGTCATTTGACTGGCGTCACTGTTTATGGAAGCCCTTCCTCTTATTTGAGTTGTTTATGTGAAATATTTAGTTATGAGTATTATTTTGAATATTCAAACTATTGTTCTCATCTTGGATCTTAACAGTAGTTCGACAAATCCAAATAATAATGAAATGTTTCATCCAAAAAGATAAACCTGGTTTTTAAAGCTGCATATATTTTAATTTTTTTAATGAATTGAATACGAAATAGAAATTTGCAATAACCAAAAAGCTTAAGAATTGAAAAATACAAGCTAAACTTGATAGGAAACCCACATCGGTACGGTTACACTTAACTAATGAACGGACATTTTTACACAAGGAACACAATAATGATTTCACCGGCGTACAATGACCTTAAGTTAGTAGTTCTTCAGCAGTTGGTTTTCTCTTTAATTAATTTCACGTTTAAATCGTGTTATTCATATTTTAATTTTGATTCTGTTTGATTTCATATAGATTATTTCTTAATGAATTGGACACACAAAACAAAAGTTGTGTGAATTTAATAAAACATCATAAACAAAATATTTTTTTCTGTTTTCTAAGAAAAACGACATATTCCTCGTATTGAAATACCTGAATGAAGGGTAAGTTTCTTTCTTTTTTTTTTTTTTACATTTAAAAAAATATCATTCAACAACTTAAAAATAATCTCAAATCTTAAAACAGGTTTATTTTTAATTGTAAGGTAGAAGTACAGAATAGTTACAAAACACCCTCACCTCCTCCTCTAAGAATGTTTTTAAAAATAATAACGTTATCATTTAAGCACAGCAGCAGCAGCACAGCACCAACATACATAAGTACCCAACATTTCATTTTTATATATATCAATGTTTTTAATTTTAAATTATAAAATAAAATATATATTTAATCATTTTAAAACTTCATCTTGTATTATTTTTTTTAAATTGTTAAACAAAGTGGTTAATTTTAATTAAATTTAATCACATGATTACATTTTCAATTTTAAAGTTTGTGAAACATGTAAAGAAAAAAAAAAAGCTTCTGCTAAGATACCGGTGTCGACCTTTAAGAGTCCCTTTTAATTAATTAAAATTAAGAAATTATTTTCTAAAATATTTTGTTTATATATGTTTACATTTTGTTTTTAAGTAAAAATAAGAAATTAATTTTAAAAATTTTGTTTATATTCATCTTAATTCAAAAGTGATTACTTTTCGGTAGCCTCGCCGGGTTTTTTGACCAAAAATTTCCGAATTTCAGAAAGAGGCTCGTCTGCTGTACCTACTTCCTTAAGTTGCACTCAAAGACTTAATATAAAAAAAATAATAATTGGTAAATATTATAGATTTAATCCCGCGCAGTTTTACTGCTAAAACAAATCGGAATCTACTTTTCTTTGGCATTACGTCAGAAAAGTCATTAAAAATTATTGAAAAATAGAATAAAAAAAACAAACAAAATATAAATATTTAAGACTATAACATAAATGAAGCACATACCTTAACCCTAACCGACTTCCTGTCCAAATTGCAGTCAATGAGACATGTAATCGCTCGCAGATTCAACTTTTTGTGGTAGAAGAATCGACTTTGGGGTCTTTTGATTATTGAACCACGCTATTTATTTATTTATTTATTTTTGATTTTAGAAAGGTAAGATTAGAACTTACATGTTGTTAACTATTTTATACTTTCAGCTAACAATAAAAAAAAAGATACCGTTTAAATATGTTTGTTGTCACAAGTATGCAAGTGTGTCAGCGTGACATTTATTGGGTAGCTTTAATTCGAGCAATTTGTTTAATGTTCGATTTGTGAATGACTATTGGGACTCCCAGATGACTGCCTTACGTCAGGTATTTTTTGTTGTTGCTCTAGCGTAGAATAGTTATTTTCTTTAAAAATAAATAAACACTTTAAAATACGTTAAAATAAAAAAACTTATTTATGTAATTAATGTTCAATGGTTATTTTTTGTATTTTGATTTTTTTTGTCTTTTTTTTTTTTTTTGTTTATACTTGAAGATGCATGTTTTCTTTATGAAAGTGTTTGGTGAAATTAAAAATTAGCAGGGACCACCCTTTCTCTTGCTAAGAATGGCTTTCTAAATAATAAGGTTATTATTAATGAGGGGATACTTTTTTTAATTGAAACAGAACACAAATATACAATAAATAAATAAGTAAATAAAATGCTCTCTCTGTAAATCTTAAGAAATTGAATAACGATATTTCGACGGTATCATTTGTTTATTAATTTGTTAGGATATTTAACTTGTAGCCTATATATCCCCCAAAGCGTAACAAACGTATCTTTTGTTTATTAATTTGTTAGGTGAAAGTACAGAATAGTTGACAACATGTTGACTCCAATCTCCCACAACGTAACAAACATATCTTTTGTTTATTAATTTGTTAGGTGAAAGTACAGAATAGTTGACAACATGTTGACTCTAATCCCCAAAACGTAACAAACATATCTTTTGTTTATTAATTTGTTAGGTGAAAGTACAGAATAGTTGACAACATGTAGACTCTAATCCCCAAAACGTAACAAACATATCTTTTGTTTATTAATTTGTTAGGTGAAAGTGCAGAATAGTTGACAACATGTTGACTCCAATCTCCCACAACGTAACAAACATATCTTCTGTTTATTAATTTGTTAGGTGAAAGTACAGAATAGTTGACAACATGTTGACTCCAATCTCCCACAACGTAACAAACATATCTTTTGTTTATTAATTTGTTAGGTGAAAGTACAGAATAGTTGACAACATGTTGACTCCAATCTCCCACAACGTAACAAACATATCTTTTGTTTATTAATTTGTTAGGTGAAAGTACAGAATAGTTGACAACATGTTGACTCCAATCTCCCACAACGTAACAAACATATCTTTTGTTTATTAATTTGTTAGGTGAAAGTACAGAATAGTTGACAACATGTTGACTCCAATCTCCCACAACGTAACAAACATATCTTTTGTTTATTAATTTGTTAGGTGAAAGTACAGAATAGTTGACAACATGTTGACTCCAATCTCCCACAACGTAACAAACATATCTTTTGTTTATTAATTTGTTAGGTGAAAGTACAGAATAGTTGACAACATGTTGACTCCAATCTCCCACAACGTAACAAACATATCTTTTGTTTATTAATTTGTTAGGTGAAAGTACAGAATAGTTGACAACATGTTGACTCCAATCTCCCACAACGTAACAAACATATCTTTTGTTTATTAATTTGTTAGGTGAAAGTACAGAATAGTTGACAACATGTTGACTCCAATCTCCCACAACGTAACAAACATATCTTTTGTTTATTAATTTGTTAGGTGAAAGTACAGAATAGTTGACAACATGTTGACTCCAATCTCCCACAACGTAACAAACATATCTTTTGTTTATTAATTTGTTAGGTGAAAGTACAGAATAGTTGACAACATGTAGACTCTAATCCCCAAAACGTAAGTAAGCCACAACTGATATGCTCCTCTCACCCCTGCCACAAACATTAGAAACTGCAAATGGTGACGTATCCAGTTGATTGCTAACTGGTCCTACATTAAATTTATATAAGAAAATGACCCTGTCATTAAAACAGGACAAAATATTCCGTCTAGTAATCTTTTCATTCAATTAAGAATTCTATTACTCGTCTATTTGACAAGCAGAAATGCACAGATTTTATAGCTTGGATTATCAAAGAGGAGATAATCAATATTCACAACATTCTCCCCCACTAAATTTCTCACTCATAGAGAAGATAGTCCCTTAAATGTCCAGCCTCCCTATGAGCTCGCAATGGCCACCTCAGCAGTCCATGATTTGGGGTCGGACTACTCAAACAGGAAGGCTCTTTAGTTCGAGCCTGTCTGTGAGCTCTAAAATACTCTGGAATGTTTTCTTCTCAGAGGAGCAGGCTGTTCCACGTCAAAGTCAGTCTCTGCATGAACACCTTTTTTTAGTGCTAGTCCTTCATCTGTCAGGGATTCAGGTGTTGGCTTACCCGAAGTGTCTGACAGATCCCAACGGAGACAGTGTCATTTGATGTCGTGTCAGGAGCAATTTCACTGTCTTGATCTTTCGGAAGGGCTTCAGTTTCAGGAGGAATTGGCTGTCCTCAGGGGTTGTCCATGATCCTGGTACATCTCTGGCAGGTGCTAGATCTCTGAGAGACACATTAGACTCTCTACAGTGTATGCATGTTGTACTAGAGCATACTACTGGTTCACCTCTATGAGCTCTGCCTCATCCACCAAGGGATCGTTCTTGGTGTAAAGTGCATGTTGTCTCAGAAACACAATACCGGATTGGGAGAGCCAAGATGGAAGCGATACTCACACCGAACTCCATCGCTGAAAAGGTAAAAACCTTTCATGTGGGGTGGCATCGTGGCAGTACACAATAGGAATCATATAGCATATAATGTGACAGGAAGGAGATTTTCCCAATTATCAATCGAACATCCATTACTTGATGCAGTCAATTGAACTCTTACAAATAATGTCATATCTTTCATGTTGGTCGTTACCCTTAGGGTTATAGGGAGTGGTTCGACTTAAACCTACTCCTCATTCCTGTAGAAATTGTCGAAGCTGCTCTGACATGAAAGAAGCCACTCGGTCTGAATGTATATAAGCAGGAACTCCAAAGACAGTGAATAGTAAATAGAGGCATTGTATAATTGCAGTAGCCGATATGTTTGAACGAGGGAAGGCAAGAGGAAATAATGAATATTCATCAACAACAGTTAATATATACCGGTTCTTAGGTTTGCTTGGTAGCTGTCCTTTAAAAGCCATATTTAGTCTTTCGAACAGCTATGTTGCTTTTATTAAAACGCCAGTTCTGGGTTTATAAAATCGAGGGTTTATTTCAGCGCAGATTTGGCAGGAATTTGTAATTCTTTTTACCTCTTTGATCAAGAAAGTCAAGTTTCATCACCTCACAGCATAAACCATTCCGGGGTAACAGAGATTATTATGTAGCATTCAGAGTTTGTCCTCGCTTGGAAGTAGTGAGCAAACATATACATAGCACATTGAAGGGAAAGCCGATTTTCAGGAGTAAAGGTTTCAATCGATCTGCATCTGATGTTATAAATCCTTTGCTTATGGTATACCCCAGTAGTTTTATTTTGTCCGAATAAGCATTTGTCATCGTTTAGCATAAAGTTGTATTTGTCGACATGAACCGTCTGATATTTTTGTTGTGTTCCTTTTTATTATTGCCACATACTATGACATTGCCAATGTACACAAATGTGCCTTAAAGTTTCTCATTCATTATGATTTGGTCAAATATCCTTTGGAAGATGGCTACCCCATTCATAACGCCAAAAGGAATCCTGCGAAATCGATATAGTTGACTGTTTGCCTCAAAAGCTTTTTATAGCTTATCTTTAGGCCTAATAGCGATTGGATGGTACGCGCTTTTCAAATCCTGAGTGCTAATAAGATATTTGGCTATTTCGCCTATCATTTCATCTATCCTGGGTAATGGGAAGGCGCCCAAAAGAGTAAATCTATTTATAGTTTGGGAGTAATCTACAAGCATTCTCTTTTCATGGTTTTCATAAGTGGTTATAACTTCCTGAGCCCTCCAGGTGATTTGCTAGGCTCAATTATACCCTCCTCGAGTAGTCTTTTTATCTCAGAGTCAATAATTTTTGTATTATAAGAAAACCGTCTGCTTCTTATTGCTATGGGTTTGCAGTTTTCAGTTAGGTTTTCAAAAAGTGATAGGTACTGGATTTTTGCTGTTGCCAATCCACACATTTTCAATGCGGGCATTGAACCAGCAAACGGAATTTCAATCTGTAAGTGTTGCTGCAAAAAATCATGTCCCAGTATTATTTCACAACAAAGGTTTTTCATTACGGATTATTTAGTGGTTTTATAGACGTCATTAAATAGTAAGTCCAGCAAACAATACCCACTTACTTTTGCGGACAATGACGCATTTTCCATTGTTACTTGGCTGGAGGAGGGGACAAAATACATGCTGTTGGTTTTTACCAAGCTTTTTTGGATAAATTTTCTGACTTGCCGGTATTGAGAAAAATATTCGTAGATATCCCGTTAATTTTCATCTTTACAATAGATTTTGAAGGCATTCTAGAGAGGCGGCTGAAGTTACAGATATATTTTGACCAGTGTCTTTGTATCAGGTTTTAGAATATTTGCATACTTTTGAAAAATGACCAAGTTTTCCACATCTATGGCAATGAATATCTTTGGAAGGGCATGAAACTCGTAAGCCACAAAAATAGCAGGTGTCTCTTTTAAAGCGGTAGTGACCAATTGTTCTTGAAGCGTCGTCAGACTATCATCCTGAGAGGGAGTTGTAGGAACAGGTGGGCTTAGCATAGTACCCACTGTGTCTGGCTGTGAATAAGAACTAGACTGCTATATAGCACATTCGAAGGTACAGACTTGCTTGTAAGCTGTTTTGTGTAAGAGTCTTATTCTCAAGAAGAAGGCATTGTCTTAACTGAGCATTATGTAAGCCATTACTGAAGGCGTTCAAAATGTGTTGCTCCTAGGGTTCTAATGTCGTGATTGGGCAGCTCAATCTTTGGCCAATGTCCAAAGGCTCTTAAGGAAATGGTCCAATGTTTCGCAAGTAGGCGTCTAGAAAATATCTCATTTTTGGGCTTTATGTATGTAGCGTTCAGTACATTGATTGCTTCTTTGGAGAAAACGCAATCCAAGATAATTTCATTGACTATGTAAGACATGTAGTTGGTTAGGAGCACACGCTTATTGATGGGACGTCATTGATGAAATTTGTAAGTGCCTCACGCCAATGTTTCTAGCATTGTTCAGTGGAATCGCTTTCTAAATCTGTTGTAAATCACTCCAGCTTAAAGGTGTAAACTATGGTGGCTGAGATTGTGAAGATTTACCAAAATATTTTTTGGACAATTTGTATAACGGTTACATTTTTGTGTGTGTTCGAGGGCAACATTTTTATTGGTGGATATTTATTTTTATTTTGTTTAATTCTTATAACAGTGCCATTAATTTTTGACGGATTTACCATCCAACTTTTTTCATTACAAAAAAAAATTACTTTTGAACCGCATGCAAATATTGTTTTACTATATTTGCATAACGATCTTTGGCTAAGAATTTTTTAGCAGTAAATAGAGAAAAAAATTCATTGTTACAATCCATTACGAAATATATGCCAAAAACACTCTGGCCTTTAAAAATATAAAGGAAAGAATTAAACAGAAGTAAAAGAAAGAGTGTAAATTTTCACAGATTGAGAATTCTTCCTTCAAACTTCTCGGCTTAACATTCACATATGAACTGCAATAAATACTTTGAGGACAGTGTGAAGGCAAGGAAGATGAGCTAGAAAACTTCTCACACCTGAGAGTCTCCTGTACATCTACAAATCTACCGACCAATCACCCATGTATAGAGTATTGTTGCCACATCCGGGCTCGTACATCTACCACTAGTCTTTCCCTCTTGGATACGGTCCAAAATGTGTCTGCAATTCACTTTGTCAACTAGTCTCCAACCCCTGTCACATCGCCACAATGTTGGATTCCTGTGCCTGTTTTACAAGTATTTTAATGGAATGTGATCTAAGGAACTCTTTTCACTTGTGCCCCCTGGACGTACATATCCCTAACAAACCCACTTAGCAACAGAATCACACCCTTTCACTGTTGATGTCACTAACAGTCAGAACGTTTTCTACTCAAAACATTCTTCTCTAGAACAGCTAGGCTTCGGAATTTTCTTCCTGATGCATACTTACCACTGTGCTGATATGCTCAAATGCTACGTAAACTAACAACTTCATCTTTCTTGGGCATGGTCCCTTTAAGATTAACATCTAGTATTTCATTAGATAAAGTAGACATTTTTTTTATATAAAAATAAAAAATAAACTTTTCTTTAAGTGTAACATTTCTTAGTATTTCATTAGGTAACAATAAAAATAAAAATAACCTTTTCATTAAGTGTAACATTTCTTAGTATTTCATTAGGTAACAATAAAAATAAAAATAACCTTTTCTTTAAGTGTAACATTTCTTAGTATTTCATTAAATGAAAAAAAAATAACCTTTTCTTTAAGTTTAACATTTCTTAGTATTTCATTAGGTAACAATAAAAATAAAAATTACCTTTTCTTTAAGTGTAACATTTCTTAGTATTTCATTATGTAAAAATAAAAATAACCTTTTCATTAAGTGTAACATTTCTTAGTATTTCATTAAATGAAAATAAAAATAACCTTTTCTTTAAGTGTAACATTTCTTAGTATTTCATTAAATGAAAATAAAATTAACCTTTTCTTTAAGTGTAACATTTCTTAGTATTTCATTAAATGAAAATAAAAAATAACCTTTTCTTTAAGTTTAACATCTAGTATTTCATTAGATAAAGTTGACATTTTGTTGATATAAAAATAAAAAAATAACCTTCTCTTTACGTGTAACATTTCTAAGTATTTCATTGAATGAAAAAAATAACCTTTTCTTTAAGTGTAATATTTCTTAGTATTTCATTGAATGAAAAAAATAACCTTTTCTTTACGTGTAACATTTCTTAGTATTTCATTAAATGAAAAAAAATAACCTTTTCTTTAAGTGTAATATTTCTTAGTATTTCATTAAATGAAAAAAAATAACCTTTTCTTTAAGTGTAATATTTCTTAGTATTTCATTAAATGAAAAAAAAATAACCTTTTCTTTAAGTTTAACATTTCTTAGTATTTCATTAAATGAAAAAAAATAACCTTTTCTTTAAGTGTAATATTTCTTAGTATTTCATTAAATGAAAATAAAAATAACCTTTTCTTTAAGTGTAACATTTCTTAGTATTTCATTAAATGAAAATAAAAATAACCTTTTCTTTAAGTGTAACATTTCTTAGTATTTCATTAAATGAAAATAAAAATAACCTTTTCTTTAAGTGTAACATTTCTTAGTATTTCATTAAATGAAAATAAAAATAACCTTTTCTTTAAGTGTAACATTTCTTAGTATTTCATTAAATGAAAATAAAAATAACCTTTTCTTTAAGTTTAACATTTCTTAGTATTTCATTAGGTAACAATAACATAAAAATAACCTTTTCTTTAAGTGTAACATTTCTTAGTATTTCATTAGGTAACAATAAAAATAAAAATGACCTTTTTTAAGTGTAACATTTCTTAGTATTTCATTATGTAAAAATAAAAATAACCTTTTCATTAAGTGTAACATTTCTTAGTATTTCATTAAATGAAAATAAAAATAACCTTTTCTTTAAGTGTAACATTTCTTAGTATTTCATTAAATGAAAATAAAAATAACCTTTTCTTTAAGTGTAACATTTCTTAGTATTTCATTAAATGAAAATAAAAATAACCTTTTCTTTAAGTGTAACATTTCTTAGTATTTCATTAAATGAAAATAAAAATAACCTTTTCTTTAAGTGTAACATTTCTTAGTATTTCATTAAATGAAAATAAAAATAACCTTTTCTTTAAGTTTAACATTTCTTAGTATTTCATTAGGTAACAATAACATAAAAATAACCTTTTCTTTAAGTGTAACATTTCTTAGTATTTCATTAGGTAACAATAAAAATAAAAATGACCTTTTTTAAGTGTAACATTTCTTAGTATTTCATTATGTAAAAATAAAAATAACCTTTTCATTAAGTGTAACATTTCTTAGTATTTCATTAAATGAAAATAAAAATAACCTTTTCTTTAAGTGTAACATTTCTTAGTATTTCATTAAATGAAAATAAAAATAACCTTTTCTTTAAGTGTAACATTTCTTAGTATTTCATTAAATGAAAATAAAAATAACCTTTTCTTTAAGTGTAACATTTCTTAGTATTTCATTAAATGAAAATAAAAATAACCTTTTCTTTAAGTGTAACATTTCTTAGTATTTCAATAAATGAAAATAAAAATAACCTTTTCTTTAAGTGTAACATTTCTTAGTATTTCATTAAATGAAAATAAAAATAACCTTTTCTTTAAGTGTAACATTTCTTAGTATTTCATTAAATGAAAATAAAAAATAACCTTTTCTTTAAGTTTAACATCTAGTATTTCATTAGATAAAGTTGACATTTTGTTGATATAAAAATAAAAAAATAACCTTCTCTTTACGTGTAACATTTCTTAGTATTTCATTGAATGAAAAAAATAACCTTTTCTTTACGTGTAATATTTCTTAGTATTTCATTAAATGAAAAAAAAATAACCTTTTTTTTAAGTGTAATATTTCTTAGTATTTCATTAAATGAAAAAAAATAACCTTTTCTTTAAGTTTAACATTTCTTTGTATTTCATTAAATGAAAAAAAAAATAACCTTTTCTTTACGTGTAACATTTCTTAGTATTTCATTAAATGAAAAAAAATAACCTTTTCTTTAAGTTTAACATTTCTTAGTATTTCATTAAATGAAAA
Organism: Euprymna scolopes; assembly: GCF_053919585.1. Classification (NCBI taxonomy): domain Eukaryota; kingdom Metazoa; phylum Mollusca; class Cephalopoda; order Sepiida; family Sepiolidae; genus Euprymna; species Euprymna scolopes. The sequence goes on along the minus strand of NC_136500.1, from coordinate 120,697,411 downwards.
AAAAATAACCTTTTCTTTAAGTTTAACATTTCTTAGTATTTCATTAAATGAAAAAAAAATAACCTTTTCTTTAAGTGTAACATTTCTTAGTATTTCATTAGGTAACAATAAAAATAAAAATGACCTTTTTTAAGTGTAGCATTTCTTAGTATTTCATTAAATGAAAATAAAAATAACCTTTTCTTTAAGTTTAACATTTCTTAGTATTTCATTAAATGAAAAAAAAAATAACCTTTTCTTTACATGTAACATGTCTTAGTATTTCATTAAATGAAAAAAAATAACCTTTTCTTTAAGTTTAACATTTCTTAGTATTTCATTAAATGAAAAAAAATAACCTTTTTTTTAAGTGTAATATTTCTTAGTATTTCATTAAATGAAAAAAAATAACCTTTTCTTTAAGTTTAACATTTCTTAGTATTTCATTAAATGAAAAAAAATAACCTTTTCTTTAAGTTTAACATTTCTTAGTATTTCATTAAATGAAAAAAAAATAACCTTTTCTTTAAGTTTAACATTTCTTAGTATTTCATTAAATGAAAAAAAATAACCTTTTCTTTAAGTTTAACATTTCTTTGTATTTCATTAAATGAAAAAAAAAATAACCTTTTCTTTACGTGTAACATTTCTTAGTATTTCATTAAATGAAAAAAAATAACCTTTTCTTTAAGTGTAATATTTCTTAGTATTTCATTAAATGAAAAAAAAATAACCTTTTCTTTACATGTAACATTTCTTAGTATTTCATTAAATGAAAAAAAATAACCTTTTCTTTAAGTGTAATATTTCTTAGTATTTCATTAAATGAAAAAAAAATAACCTTTTCTTTAAGTGTAACATTTCTTAGTATTTCATTAAATGAAAAAAAAATAACCTTTTCTTTAAGTGTAACATTTCTTAGTATTTCATTAAATGAAAAAAAAATAACCTTTTCTTTAAGTGTAACATTTCTTAGTATTTCATTAAATGAAAAAAAAATAACCTTTTCTTTAAGTGTAACATTTCTTAGTATTTCATTAAATGAAAAAAAAATAACCTTTTCTTTAAGTTTAACATTTCTTAGTATTTCATTAAATGAAAAAAAATAACCTTTTCTTTAAGTTTAACATTTCTTAGTATTTCATTAAATGAAAAAAAAATAACCTTTTCTTTAAGTTTAACATTTCTTAGTATTTCATTAAATGAAAAAAAAAATAACCTTTTCTTTAAGTGTAATATTTCTTAGTATTTCATTAAATGAAAAAAATAACCTTTTCTTTAAGTGTAATATTTCTTAGTATTTCATTAAATGAAAAAAAAATAACCTTTTCTTTAAGTGTAATATTTATTAGTATTTCATTAAATGAAAAAAAATAACCTTTTCTTTAAGTGTAATATTTCTTAGTATTTCATTAAATGAAAAAAAAATAACCTTTTCTTTAAGTGTAATATTTCTTAGTATTTCATTAAATGAAAAAAAAATAACCTTTTCTTTAAGTTTAACATTTCTTAGTATTTCATTAAATGAAAAAAAATAACCTTTTCTTTAAGTGTAACATTTCTTAGTATTTCATTAAATGAAAATAAAAATAACCTTTTCTTAAAGTGTAACATTTCTTAGTATTTCATTAAATGAAAATAAAAATAACCTTTTCTTTAAGTGTAACATTTCTTAGTATTTCATTAAATGAAAATAAAAATAACCTTTTCTTTAAGTTTAACATTTCTTAGTATTTCATTAGGTAACAATAACATAAAAATAACCTTTTCTTTAAGTGTAACATTTCTTAGTATTTCATTAGGTAACAATAAAAATAAAAATGACCTTTTTTAAGTGTAACATTTCTTAGTATTTCATTATGTAAAAATAAAAATAACCTTTTCATTAAGTGTAACATTTCTTAGTATTTCATTAAATGAAAATAAAAATAACCTTTTCTTTAAGTGTAACATTTCTTAGTATTTCATTAAATGAAAATAAAAATAACCTTTTCTTTAAGTGTAACATTTCTTAGTATTTCATTAAATGAAAATAAAAATAACCTTTTCTTTAAGTGTAACATTTCTTAGTATTTCATTAAATGAAAATAAAAATAACCTTTTCTTTAAGTGTAACATTTCTTAGTATTTCATTAAATGAAAATAAAAATAACCTTTTCTTTAAGTGTAACATTTCTTAGTATTTCATTAAATGAAAATAAAAATAACCTTTTCTTTAAGTTTAACATTTCTTAGTATTTCATTAGGTAACAATAACATAAAAATAACCTTTTCTTTAAGTGTAACATTTCTTAGTATTTCATTAGGTAACAATAAAAATAAAAATGACCTTTTTTAAGTGTAACATTTCTTAGTATTTCATTATGTAAAAATAAAAATAACCTTTTCATTAAGTGTAACATTTCTTAGTATTTCATTAAATGAAAATAAAAATAACCTTTTCTTTAAGTGTAACATTTCTTAGTATTTCATTAAATGAAAATAAAAATAACCTTTTCTTTAAGTGTAACATTTCTTAGTATTTCATTAAATGAAAATAAAAATAACCTTTTCTTTAAGTGTAACATTTCTTAGTATTTCATTAAATGAAAATAAAAATAACCTTTTCTTTAAGTGTAACATTTCTTAGTATTTCATTAAATGAAAATAAAAATAACCTTTTCTTTAAGTTTAACATTTCTTAGTATTTCATTAGGTAACAATAACATAAAAATAACCTTTTCTTTAAGTGTAACATTTCTTAGTATTTCATTAGGTAACAATAAAAATAAAAATGACCTTTTTTAAGTGTAACATTTCTTAGTATTTCATTATGTAAAAATAAAAATAACCTTTTCATTAAGTGTAACATTTCTTAGTATTTCATTAAATGAAAATAAAAATAACCTTTTCTTTAAGTGTAACATTTCTTAGTATTTCATTAAATGAAAATAAAAATAACCTTTTCTTTAAGTGTAACATTTCTTAGTATTTCATTAAATGAAAATAAAAATAACCTTTTCTTTAAGTGTAACATTTCTTAGTATTTCATTAAATGAAAATAAAAATAACCTTTTCTTTAAGTGTAACATTTCTTAGTATTTCATTAAATGAAAATAAAAATAACCTTTTCTTTAAGTGTAACATTTCTTAGTATTTCATTAAATGAAAATAAAAATAACCTTTTCTTTAAGTGTAACATTTCTTAGTATTTCATTAAATGAAAATAAAAAATAACCTTTTCTTTAAGTTTAACATCTAGTATTTCATTAGATAAAGTTGACATTTTGTTGATATAAAAATAAAAAAATAACCTTCTCTTTACGTGTAACATTTCTTAGTATTTCATTGAATGAAAAAAATAACCTTTTCTTTACGTGTAATATTTCTTAGTATTTCATTAAATGAAAAAAAAATAACCTTTTTTTTAAGTGTAATATTTCTTAGTATTTCATTAAATGAAAAAAAATAACCTTTTCTTTAAGTTTAACATTTCTTTGTATTTCATTAAATGAAAAAAAAAATAACCTTTTCTTTACGTGTAACATTTCTTAGTATTTCATTAAATGAAAAAAAATAACCTTTTCTTTAAGTTTAACATTTCTTAGTATTTCATTAAATGAAAAAAAAATAACCTTTTCTTTAAGTTTAACATTTCTTAGTATTTCATTAAATGAAAAAAAAATAACCTTTTCTTTAAGTGTAACATTTCTTAGTATTTCATTAGGTAACAATAAAAATAAAAATGACCTTTTTTAAGTGTAGCATTTCTTAGTATTTCATTAAATGAAAATAAAAATAACCTTTTCTTTAAGTTTAACATTTCTTAGTATTTCATTAAATGAAAAAAAAAATAACCTTTTCTTTACATGTAACATGTCTTAGTATTTCATTAAATGAAAAAAAATAACCTTTTCTTTAGGTTTAACATTTCTTAGTATTTCATTAAATGAAAAAAAATAACCTTTTTTTTAAGTGTAATATTTCTTAGTATTTCATTAAATGAAAAAAAATAACCTTTTCTTTAAGTTTAACATTTCTTAGTATTTCATTAAATGAAAAAAAATAACCTTTTCTTTAAGTTTAACATTTCTTAGTATTTCATTAAATGAAAAAAAAATAACCTTTTCTTTAAGTTTAACATTTCTTAGTATTTCATTAAATGAAAAAAAATAACCTTTTCTTTAAGTTTAACATTTCTTTGTATTTCATTAAATGAAAAAAAAAATAACCTTTTCTTTACGTGTAACATTTCTTAGTATTTCATTAAATGAAAAAAAATAACCTTTTCTTTAAGTGTAATATTTCTTAGTATTTCATTAAATGAAAAAAAAATAACCTTTTCTTTACATGTAACATTTCTTAGTATTTCATTAAATGAAAAAAAATAACCTTTTCTTTAAGTGTAATATTTCTTAGTATTTCATTAAATGAAAAAAAAATAACCTTTTCTTTAAGTGTAACATTTCTTAGTATTTCATTAAATGAAAAAAAAATAACCTTTTCTTTAAGTGTAACATTTCTTAGTATTTCATTAAATGAAAAAAAAATAACCTTTTCTTTAAGTGTAACATTTCTTAGTATTTCATTAAATGAAAAAAAAATAACCTTTTCTTTAAGTGTAACATTTCTTAGTATTTCATTAAATGAAAAAAAAATAACCTTTTCTTTAAGTTTAACATTTCTTAGTATTTCATTAAATGAAAAAAAATAACCTTTTCTTTAAGTTTAACATTTCTTAGTATTTCATTAAATGAAAAAAAAATAACCTTTTCTTTAAGTTTAACATTTCTTAGTATTTCATTAAATGAAAAAAAAATAACCTTTTCTTTAAGTGTAATATTTCTTAGTATTTCATTAAATGAAAAAAATAACCTTTTCTTTAAGTGTAATATTTCTTAGTATTTCATTAAATGAAAAAAAAATAACCTTTTCTTTAAGTGTAATATTTATTAGTATTTCATTAAATGAAAAAAAATAACCTTTTCTTTAAGTGTAATATTTCTTAGTATTTCATTAAATGAAAAAAAAATAACCTTTTCTTTAAGTGTAATATTTCTTAGTATTTCATTAAATGAAAAAAAAATAACCTTTTCTTTAAGTTTAACATTTCTTAGTATTTCATTAAATGAAAAAAAATAACCTTTTCTTTAAGTGTAACATTTCTTAGTATTTCATTAAATGAAAATAAAAATAACCTTTTCTTAAAGTGTAACATTTCTTAGTATTTCATTAAATGAAAATAAAAATAACCTTTTCTTTAAGTGTAACATTTCTTAGTATTTCATTAAATGAAAATAAAAATAACCTTTTCTTTAAGTTTAACATTTCTTAGTATTTCATTAGGTAACAATAACATAAAAATAACCTTTTCTTTAAGTGTAACATTTCTTAGTATTTCATTAGGTAACAATAAAAATAAAAATGACCTTTTTTAAGTGTAACATTTCTTAGTATTTCATTATGTAAAAATAAAAATAACCTTTTCATTAAGTGTAACATTTCTTAGTATTTCATTAAATGAAAATAAAAATAACCTTTTCTTTAAGTGTAACATTTCTTAGTATTTCATTAAATGAAAATAAAAATAACCTTTTCTTTAAGTGTAACATTTCTTAGTATTTCATTAAATGAAAATAAAAATAACCTTTTCTTTAAGTGTAACATTTCTTAGTATTTCATTAAATGAAAATAAAAATAACCTTTTCTTTAAGTGTAACATTTCTTAGTATTTCATTAAATGAAAATAAAAATAACCTTTTCTTTAAGTTTAACATTTCTTAGTATTTCATTAGGTAACAATAACATAAAAATAACCTTTTCTTTAAGTGTAACATTTCTTAGTATTTCATTAGGTAACAATAAAAATAAAAATGACCTTTTTTAAGTGTAACATTTCTTAGTATTTCATTATGTAAAAATAAAAATAACCTTTTCATTAAGAGTAACATTTCTTAGTATTTCATTAAATGAAAATAAAAATAACCTTTTCTTTAAGTGTAACATTTCTTAGTATTTCATTAAATGAAAATAAAAATAACCTTTTCTTTAAGTGTAACATTTCTTAGTATTTCATTAAATGAAAATAAAAATAACCTTTTCTTTAAGTGTAACATTTCTTAGTATTTCATTAAATGAAAATAAAAATAACCTTTTCTTTAAGTGTAACATTTCTTAGTATTTCATTAAATGAAAATAAAAATAACCTTTTCTTTAAGTGTAACATTTCTTAGTATTTCATTAAATGAAAATAAAAATAACCTTTTCTTTAAGTGTAACATTTCTTAGTATTTCATTAAATGAAAATAAAAAATAACCTTTTCTTTAAGTTTAACATCTAGTATTTCATTAGATAAAGTTGACATTTTGTTGATATAAAAATAAAAAAATAACCTTCTCTTTACGTGTAACATTTCTTAGTATTTCATTGAATGAAAAAAATAACCTTTTCTTTACGTGTAATATTTCTTAGTATTTCATTAAATGAAAAAAAAATAACCTTTTTTTTAAGTGTAATATTTCTTAGTATTTCATTAAATGAAAAAAAATAACCTTTTCTTTAAGTTTAACATTTCTTTGTATTTCATTAAATGAAAAAAAAAATAACCTTTTCTTTACGTGTAACATTTCTTAGTATTTCATTAAATGAAAAAAAATAACCTTTTCTTTAAGTTTAACATTTCTTAGTATTTCATTAAATGAAAAAAAAATAACCTTTTCTTTAAGTTTAACATTTCTTAGTATTTCATTAAATGAAAAAAAAATAACCTTTTCTTTAAGTGTAACATTTCTTAGTATTTCATTAGGTAACAATAAAAATAAAAATGACCTTTTTTAAGTGTAGCATTTCTTAGTATTTCATTAAATGAAAATAAAAATAACCTTTTCTTTAAGTTTAACATTTCTTAGTATTTCATTAAATGAAAAAAAAAATAACCTTTTCTTTACATGTAACATGTCTTAGTATTTCATTAAATGAAAAAAAATAACCTTTTCTTTAAGTTTAACATTTCTTAGTATTTCATTAAATGAAAAAAAAATAACCTTTTTTTTAAGTGTAATATTTCTTAGTATTTCATTAAATGAAAAAAAATAACCTTTTCTTTAAGTTTAACATTTCTTAGTATTTCATTAAATGAAAAAAAATAACCTTTTCTTTAAGTTTAACATTTCTTAGTATTTCATTAAATGAAAAAAAAATAACCTTTTCTTTAAGTTTAACATTTCTTAGTATTTCATTAAATGAAAAAAAATAACCTTTTCTTTAAGTTTAACATTTCTTTGTATTTCATTAAATGAAAAAAAAAATAACCTTTTCTTTACGTGTAACATTTCTTAGTATTTCATTAAATGAAAAAAAATAACCTTTTCTTTAAGTGTAATATTTCTTAGTATTTCATTAAATGAAAAAAAAATAACCTTTTCTTTAAGTTTAACATTTCTTAGTATTTCATTAAATGAAAAAAAATAACCTTTTCTTTAAGTGTAATATTTCTTAGTATTTCATTAAATGAAAAAAAAATAACCTTTTCTTTAAGTGTAACATTTCTTAGTATTTCATTAAATGAAAAAAAAATAACCTTTTCTTTAAGTGTAACATTTCTTAGTATTTCATTAAATGAAAAAAAAATAACCTTTTCTTTAAGTGTAACATTTCTTAGTATTTCATTAAATGAAAAAAAAATAACCTTTTCTTTAAGTGTAACATTTCTTAGTATTTCATTAAATGAAAAAAAAATAACCTTTTCTTTAAGTTTAGCATTTCTTAGTATTTCATTAAATGAAAAAAAATAACCTTTTCTTTAAGTTTAACATTTCTTAGTATTTCATTAAATGAAAAAAAAATAACCTTTTCTTTAAGTTTAACATTTCTTAGTATTTCATTAAATGAAAAAAAAATAACCTTTTCTTTAAGTGTAATATTTCTTAGTATTTCATTAAATGAAAAAAAATAACCTTTTCTTTAAGTGTAATATTTCTTAGTATTTCATTAAATGAAAAAAAAATAACCTTTTCTTTAAGTGTAATATTTCTTAGTATTTCATTAAATGAAAAAAAATAACCTTTTCTTTAAGTGTAATATTTCTTAGTATTTCATTAAATGAAAAAAAAATAACCTTTTCTTTAAGTGTAATATTTCTTAGTATTTCATTAAATGAAAAAAAAATAACCTTTTCTTTAAGTTTAACATTTCTTAGTATTTCATTAAATGAAAAAAAATAACCTTTTCTTTAAGTTTAACATTTCTTAGTATTTCATTAAATGAAAAAAAAATAACCTTTTCTTTAAGTTTAACATTTCTTAGTATTTCATTAAATGAAAAAAAAATAACCTTTTCTTTAAGTTTAACATTTCTTAGTATTTCATTAAATGAAAAAAAAATAACCTTTTCTTTAAGTTTAACATTTCTTAGTATTTCATTAAATGAAAAAAAAATAACCTTTTCTTTAAGTGTAACATTTCTTAGTATTTCATTAAATGAAAAAAAAATAACCTTTTCTTTAAGTTTAACATTTCTTAGTATTTCATTAAATGAAAAAAAAATAACCTTTTCTTTACGTGTAACATTTCTTAGTATTTCATTAAATGAAAAAAAATAACCTTTTCTTTAAGTGTAATATTTCTTAGTATTTCATTAAATGAAAAAAAATAACCTTTTCTTTAAGTTTAACATGTCTTAGTATTTCATTAAATGAAAAAAATAACCTTTTCTTTAAGTTTAACATTTCTTAGTATTTCATTAAATGAAAAAAAATAACCTTTTCTTTAAGTTTAACATTTCTTAGTATTTCATTAAATGAAAAAAAATAACCTTTTCTTTAAGTGTAATATTTCTTAGTATTTCATTAAATGAAAAAAAATAACCTTTTCTTTAAGTTTAACATGTCTTAGTATTTCATTAAATGAAAAAAAAATAACCTTTTCTTTAAGTTTAACATTTCTTAGTATTTCATTAAATGAAAAAAAAATAACCTTTTCTTTACGTGTAACATTTCTTAGTATTTCATTAAATGAAAAAAAATAACCTTTTCTTTAAGTGTAATATTTCTTAGTATTTCATTAAATGAAAAAAAATAACCTTTTCTTTAAGTTTAACATGTCTTAGTATTTCATTAAATGAAAAAAAATAACCTTTTCTTTAAGTTTAACAGTTCTTAGTATTTCATTAAATGAAAAAAAATAACCTTTTCTTTAAGTTTAACATTTCTTAGTATTTCATTAAATGAAAAAAAATAACCTTTTCTTTAAGTGTAATATTTCTTAGTATTTCATTAAATGAAAAAAAATAACCTTTTCTTTAAGTTTAACATGTCTTAGTATTTCATTAAATGAAAAAAAATAACCTTTTCTTTAAGTTTAACATTTCTTTGTATTTCATTAAATGAAAAAAAAAATAACCTTTTCTTTACGTGTAACATTTCTTAGTATTTCATTAAATGAAAAAAAATAACCTTTTCTTTAAGTGTAATATTTCTTAGTATTTCATTAAATGAAAAAAAAATAACCTTTTCTTTACATGTAACATTTCTTAGTATTTCATTAAATGAAAAAAAAATAACCTTTTCTTTACGTGTAACATTTCTTAGTATTTCATTAAATGAAAAAAAATAACCTTTTCTTTAAGTGTAATATTTCTTAGTATTTCATTAAATGAAAAAAAATAACCTTTTCTTTACGTGTAACATTTCTTAGTATTTCATTAAATGAAAAAAAATAACCTTTTCTTTAAGTGTAATATTTCTTAGTATTTCATTAAATGAAAAAAATAACCTTTTCTTTAAGTGTAACATTTCTTTGTATTTCATTAAATGAAAAAAATAACCTTTTCTTTAAGTTTAACAGCTAGTATTTCATTAGGTAAAATAGCCATTTTGTGAAGATAAAATAAAATAAAAAAATAACCTTTTCTTTTAGTGTGACATCTCTTTGTATTTCATTAGATAAAATAGACATTTTGTTGAGATAAAAATAAAAATAAATAATAACCTTTGTAACATCTAGTATTTTATTAGATAAAATACATTTTTTAAATAAAAATAAAAGTAAAAACAACCTTTTCTTTAAGTGTATCATTTCCTAGAAGCAAAATACAACAAAATTAAATATCAAAGATATTAAACAAAACGTAAATCATATTTATTCAAATAAGAAACTAAAATTGATCACTTACTATAATAACTGAAAACCACAGACTCCATTATATTAATTCAAATACCTATTGAAATATCATCAAAGCATTTATATAGGTTTCAATACCATGCTATTGTCGAGGATATTTACTCTGCATCTTTCGAAAAACAATACTATCACCAAACACATGATGAATCAACATTCCTGTTCTGGGCTCCAATTGAGAAAAAAATAGTAGACAACAAATCTATTATCGAGCAAACAGAACTCATTACTTAAGGTTACCCAAGAATTATAGACAGACAATAAAATTTCCATTGTGAGTTTACTAATATTAAACCGACATTAATAAATAAAGGATTTTCTAACCATAATGTTAATCAAGGCTAATTTGAAAGTTTATAGGCATGCAGCAAATCTGGTAACTACATCAGACAATTTTTACCAGTAGCAGAGAAAGTGAGTCGAAAGTACATTGATATTCATTAAATATGGTAACTACATCAGCCAATTTTTTTCAGATCCAGAATCAGCAGACACAAAATATCTATTCAATAAAATATATCTAAAGCAAGGACGTTTCTTGATAATCATATGTAATTCTAGGTATAATTTCTTCTAGATTATATCCTTATAGACTTTTGCATCGATGTTAGAAAATCTTGTTATTTTTCTCAGGTGTCTTTTATTAATATTTCGATAAAAGTTGTCGAGATTTTATGAGTTCAATCCAATGATATTGACACCAATAAAAAAAATGAACATTAATATGCGAATAGCGATACTAAAATTATTGAATGTTGTGTATTTTTATTTACAGATGTTCCTGCCTGAATGCTTATAGTGAATTTGAATAGATCATCATAATCTTTAAGCACAGTTATTGTTTGAAAATGTCTTTCTCAGGATTTAACAAACTCTGAACATTTTTTATTTGTGAAATATGTGTTTAAATGAAATATTTTAATGTTCAAATAAATCAATCGAATCACAAATTGCAGAAAATGTGTCTTTGAAATAAAACTAGATTGTATATAGTATGAGAAACCATAGCACCAAGAAATATATCTTAGAGGCGTAAAACGAAGTAAATGATATATTCTTTGAATGATATGTGTCTTTTCTCGAATTTGTTAAACATTTGTGAATTTCGAAAAAATGCGAGGATAAAAGTTTTATTTAGAACTGTTGATAATCTTATTCTATGATCAATTTTAGTAAAATATGCAGGTACCCAGTTATGAAAAGCTATATTCTTGTGAAGTGTGTGGATATTCTTCTACTAAAAAATCAGCGTTAGTTCTACATATGAGAATGCACACTGGGGAAAAGCCATATTCTTGTGAAGTGTGTGGATATTCCTTTTCTCGTAAAGGCGATCTAGTTACACATATGAGAACTCACACTGGAGAAAAGCCACATTCTTGTGACGTGTGTGGATATTCTTGTTCTAAAAAAAACAATTTAGTGACACATCTGAGAACTCACACTGGTGAAAAGCCATATTCTTGTGAAGTGTGTGGCTATTCTTGTACTCAAAAATCAAAGATAGGTATACATATGAGAATGCACACTGGAGAAAAGCCACATTCTTGTGAAGTTTGTGGATATCCCTTTTCTCGAAAATCAAACCTAGTGGCACATATGAGAACTCACACTGGAGAAAAGCCACATTTTTGTGAAGTGTGTGGATATTCTTGTTCTAAAAAATCAAATTTAGTGACACATTTGAGAACTCACACTGGTGAAAAGCCGCATTCTTGTGAAGTGTGTGGCTATTCTTCTTCTCTAAAATCAACGTTAGTGAGACATATGAGATTTCACACTGGTGAATAGCCACATTCCTGTGGAGTTTGTAGATATTCGTGTTCTATAAAATCGGACCTAGTGAAACATATGAGAACTCACACTGGGAAAAACTGAAAGGGACGGCTAGAATCCTGAAAAGATCTCTTGGTTGGACTCACTAAAATAGGGGTAAATGTCAGACATCTGGTTGGATGTCCCATCCCCTAGAAGAAAAAGTTTAAGAAAAATGAAAAAAAAAGGGAAAAAAACAAATTCCTGTGAAGTTTGTGGATATTCGTTTTCTCAAAAATCAAACCTAGTAACACATATGAAAACTCAAACTGCAGAAAAGCCATTATTGTGAAGGTTGTGGATATTCCTTTTGTAAAACATCGGACTTGTTGAGACATATCTGAACTGACACTAGCCCATGGTTGTGGGCCCCTTGATTTCTGAGAACTTCGACTGAAGTAAAATTAAACAAAAAGGGAAAAGATACATTTTTGTTAAGTGTGTGGACAATCTTGTTCTGAATAAAAGAATTAGTGATACATATGAGAAGTTACACTAGAGTTGAATGCCTACTAGACACTGTCCTCGAGTGTCTAAGGTCTCTCTGTACAAGGGTGTGCCAGAACAATTTCGCATGAGGATACAAACCCTGACAAAATATTCAAAATCACATAGTATTTGCAGCCTAAATAAGATCTCCTCACTATGGTTAACCCACATTTGCTTTTCCGATGAATGGTGCACCTTCTCCAAGTGATATTACCTCAATTAATAGCACGAAGCTGGATACTCCACCAGATTAGATAAATTCCTGTCCTGGAATCCAGTAAGAACAAGAGACCAAAATAAAAGATATACTACAACGTATAAAAATGGTTAACTGGGGAGAGGAAAATTATGTTCTTAATTTCTTTACTAACTCAGTGCTTGAGAGATAAAGAACTTAGATGGAACATTCGAATATCTATGTATCTCATATAGACTCCAAGTGTTAGCCCCTGATTGTGGGCCTCTTAATTTCTGAGAAGTTCGACTGAAGTAAAATAAAACAAAAAAGGGAACGGCCATATTCTTGTAAAATATGTGAATATTCTTGTTCTGTTAAATCAAGTTTAATGAGGCATATAAGAACTCACACTGGTGAAAGTGACAAATTTCCATTTGATGAAGAACGATTAATTATAGTTGCACAAGACAAAGGCTTATTCACAAATGGATTTAAGAAAATAGTTGGTCTACAAAAAACCGACCAATACATATTCTGTCACTCGGCTGTTGAAAACCCAAGCACCCTTATGTCTGGATGAAAGATCCTTCTATCCGATGGTAATTACACTCGCCACAACAAAGTATGTAGATACCTACACTGGAAGATCTATGGAGAGATGCAAGTAGATAGGTCGTCGAACATCTGGGAACATGAATCACCACCGATAACATCAAATGGAAAAGTGACAGTGTTCTACGACAAAGACATACAGGCATTCAGATACATAAAAGACAAGGCCATCAAGCAAGATATAGTAACATGAAACAATCCCGAAAGGACTGCACTCATTATCGATGATTCCAAGTTATCACAGTTCCAAACGACCTTGGCGTTAATAGAGCAGAACGGGAAAAGATACAATATCAGGACCTAAAAAATGATCTAAAAACAATATGGCGTCTGAAAGAAATAAACATTATACCAGTTGTGGCAGGAGCAACTGGCCTAATAAAAAAGAACCTTCAAAAATACTTAGAAGCAATCCCTGGAAAACCAAGCTGTAAAGAAATACAGATAGCAGCCATAAAGGGAACAGTGTCTATTCTTAAAAGAGCCCTCGGATATAAATTTAAACTGTAATAGAATAAATTCTTAGCCTCAGGAAGGAGCCCATTGATCTCTCCAAACTAACAAAAGTAAAATAAAAAAAGGGAAAACTATATTCTTGTAAAGTATGTGATCATTCTTTTTCTCAGACATCACATTTAGTGAAACATATGAGAACTCACACTAATAAATGTATGATATGAATCGACATTTGGAATTACAAGAGGTTTCAATTATACCAATTATCATAGGAGCAACTGGGCTAATGAAAAAGAACTTTAAAAAGTACATAGCAAGCATACCTGGTGAACCAAGTGCAAGTGAAATACACACGATTGCACTGAAAGGGACGACTAGAATCCTGAAAAGATCTCTTGGTTGGACTCACTCAAATAGGGGTAAATGTTAGACATGTGGTTGAATGTCCCAACCCCCTAGAAGAAAAAGATGAAGACAAATAGAAAAAAGAACAAATATAAATTTAAATCATAACAGAATAAATTGTTAGCCCCAGAAGGGAGCCTCTTGATCTCTTAAAACTTATAGAAGTAAAATAAATTTTGAAAATGAAAAGAAAAAGTGAGTCCTAATTCAAAGACAAAAAGATACATAAAAGTGAAGCCCATTAAATCAGACATTGCATATAGAACAAGCCGTATAGAACTTATTCACGAGATTTTCAAATGACTATAGACTTAATAGAGCTGAACTGAACGTAAACGGTTAACAAAATAGCAGGATCTAAAGAATGATGTGAAAACTGCCCCTTTAATAACTCAATATTGTACCAATTGTGATAGGAATAACTGTTCTAATGAAAAAAAAAATTAAGAAATACTTGGAAACAATCCATGGAAGACCAAGTTGGCACAAATACAGATAGCAGCCGTAAAGAGAACAGCATCTTTACTTATAAATTTAAACCATGATGAAATCATATGATAGCTCCAGGACGAGGCTACTTTATCTCTTAAACAAACCAAAGTAAAAAAAACAAACTAATCACACCGAAAAAGTACCCATAAAGAGAAGCTGCCAATGACAAAAAACATGCCAGTTCTGAAGATCACTAATGAAGCTCTACAAGAAAAATTAACTTCAGCAACTAGAAAACATGTGAATTGAAACATCTCAAATTTCTGGCTGAAACATTACGAAGGCAAAATATGCCAGTATGTTCGATTTAATGAAAGTGTTTTTCACAAATGATTCTGACAAGTGTTTCTGATAAAGAATTCCATGGAAATCCCAGTATTTGTCACTCCAGATGTTTTCTACCAATAAAACATTTTGTCGTTTGGGATTAAAAATTAAAAATTTCATAAAATGATGCATTCTTATTCAATGTAATTGTGTATTGCAGAATTTGCAATGAAAATTTAAACATCGTTAATCAATTACTATTTTCCCCCGTGCCCACGCTGCAACAACGAAGAGGAGGAGGAGATGAGAGAACATATGTTCTTTCATTGCAGCGGGGTGTGGAGTCTCTGGAAGTATGTCAGAGAAGTAATGGCTCGCATCGACCCCGAGCGGTTGGTGCCACTTGATTTAGCATACAGTGTCGACAATGTGGACCCGCCGTTTGCCAGGGAAAAACGGGCAGTGTTTCTAGTGATCCTAGCTGTAGCTAAATTAGTGACGTGGGTTTCACGTCTGGTCATTGTCTATGAGGGGCGATCTGTTTCGGATCACGATCTGGTTGTTTATTTTAAGCATCAACTAAAAATGAAGATCAGATGCGATTGGAAAAGATTGCACCACATAGACTTTGATAGAAGATGGGTGCACAACGCTATCTTGTACATCCGACGAGGTGCTAGGTTCGAGTTCGTGTTTCCACCCTAGTGGTATTGGTCCTGAGGTGCTGTTTTTTTTTTCTTTCTCGGAACCCAGCCCTTTGGTTAAACAAAGTTCACTTTGTACCATGGGTAGACGTTAGGTAGTTAGGCTTTGTAACCACCAAGAGTGGAAAAGATGTACTTTATTAGGGCCTAGACTAGGGTACGTATGAGTGTCAATCCCGTTCCCGAACCTTTTTTATTTTTTGTAGCAGGCACTAGGAGAGCTTCCAAAGATGCCCAGGCCACCTGTTTGTTTTGTCCCTGGTCTGTTTTTGCCCATTACGTACTATATCTTGGAAGACGCCGTCCATCCCTGATGACCCCAACCCTAAGTTATTTTTGCAGAAGTGCTGTCCTTTAGGAATCGACCTGCTTGCTTTCACCTCTCCCCTTGGGGAGGGGACCGGAAGACAGTGGGTGTTCCATTTTATGATCAGCAATTAATACGTTTAATTAAATACAAAGATTTCTGTAAATTTTCTTACTGTTAAAATAAATATTTATTTTGACTCTAACTTCTATTAATTTTTGTTTTCTTGGAATTTTTATTTAAGTAAATACAAAGATTTCTGCATATTTTCTTACTGTTAAAATAAATGTTTCTTTATTTGGACTCAGGTTTTAGTTTTTTTTTTAATTTGTTAATCGTTAATATTCATGGACAGACATGTAACAAATTCGTGAGTTCTTCATAAAAAAAGTATAACCCTATAGCAAATTTAGATTTGACGGCTCATATCAGTTTTCATTATTTTTCATATAAATAAATAAAAACTTTATTGTTTTAGTGTTCTCGGTTTCGATGACAATATATTTTTTTCGTTTACAATAAGCAAACAAAAATGTTTTATTGTAAAGTAAATATTTCCTTATTTTAACTGTAACTTCTGTTAGTTTTTATTCTTTCAATTGCTACCAGTTCATATACCTAACAACATAAATACAGAGACATAACAAAGGTAATACCGTTGTTAAACAATGTGGAAGAGAGATGTGCAGAAGAAAAAGGAATAAACATGGAAAAACAAGGTACACAATCTTCATATTTTGATATGATCAATAAGAATGGAATTGCAAATTAATCAAACGAAATTGACCATGATGTTGGAATTTTTTTGTACCAATAATAGTTCATCCCCACTGTTTACATTTATTATTTATATTCTGGTTCTTCTATTTGATTTTCTGTATTTCGTATCCTTTATGATTCTTAGTTTCGTATATTTTGGGTTTGTACGAAACTCCCTTTAATTTGAAGAAAAGGGAAATGCTAGCTCCTTGATGACGTCACGAGATCAGCGCGAAATTAGGCCTCTTTTGAAATTCCGGCGATGAGGATATTGGACATGATTTCATTGCCCGGCACTGAATATGGAATTTTGACGAGCCTCCTTCAAAGAAAAAAACCCGGCAAGAATACCCCGGACACGCGACGGGACAAACTTCTGAAGATTATTTATGTGGCTACAGTCTGCACGTAATTGGAAGGAGTATAGTTTTTTAAAAGGACTGTAAATCGAGAAAAAAGAAAAAGGCACGTGACTTACTGGCTTTCAAATTGTGAGTACGTTCCTAAAATTTATTACATATGAGAGTGTGATTAGGAACTACTATTTTGAATCTTAATATTGTGTTCGTTCATTGATGCGACATTTTCAATATAAGAACCAGTATTATTTTTTTCATTATATGTTGTTACTTTGGCGTTCTTTGAATTTAATGGCCGCAAAGGGAAAAATTTGCAACTAATTTTATTGTAAATAAAATTTCTTCTTCGTTTTGAAACAAGACCTTTATATTTTATCCTTTACCCCCCCCTTTTATTTCATGCTTTTTTTAGGCTAGTTACTTTCGCGTCGAATTTATCTGAAAGAGGATAAATTTCCGACATTTTACACATTTTTGTCCCTTTATGTAAAAGTTGTTTGGAAAATTTCTGCTTTTATTTGAAAGCACTTTGGAATTTTTTTTCCCCTACATTTAGCAAATTTTTGTTGCTTTTTTTTTGGAACACTTTGAAGATAAAGTGTACCCTTTTCTAATCGAGATACGTTTTTATTCTCTTTCTTTCAAATTAGGATTAAATTTAACCTCTTGAAATCTTTCTTGTACCTCCGCTACCTGACACTATCAACTTGTCTCTTAGATTCGTTTGACAACTGTGAATTTCTTCCGCTATTTAAAGACATTTTCCAAATTTGTTTTCGCTTTATTTAAAAGCATTTTGCAAATTAGTGTTCCCTTATTTAGAAGCATTTTGTAAGTTTATTGCTTTTATTTAAAGGCATTTTGCGAATTTTTGCCCCTTTATTTAAAAGCAGTGGAAGTTTTCTGCTTTTATTTAGAAGCATTTTACAAATTTGCTGTTTCTTTATTTTTAGTATATCCTTCCTATTTCGAGAAACGTTTAAGTCTCTTTCTGTTTCTTCCTTCTTCCAAACGTCTGTATTTCGAAACGGTCTGAATAGATATTTCAACTACTAAATTTTTTTCCCTTCCCCCCTTTCCACATTGTTAACTTGTAATTTAGCGTCCCTTTGGAAGTTTCGACGACTACTATTAGTTAAGAAGACTTGTAAGGTGTGTCTCGGGCATTCGACATTCGCTTAACAAAAATTCCCGAATTTAACATAGTACGTCTGCATAGAGATTAGAATGTTATATTTAGTTTATTCCTGAATTTAGCATTTTTATGTAGGTCTAATGTCTTTAATTATATCTGTAATATATTTTACGTACGCCTAGTGTAGCGCACAATTTTTCATATATTTTTTTCCTAATAAAGAGATTAAGCAATACATATATACTTTCCATTTTCTCCCCTTTAGAATTGAAGTTGAAACTTTTGTAGCCCTCTTTCGGAATATAATTTACATTTTACTTGCATTAGTTGAATTTCCACGGGTATTGCGATTTCTGCTGGGAGAAACTATAGCATTTTCTGTACCTAGTCAGCGAATGAGAGATCCAGATAGAGTGGGGTAATTTATTTTTCGTCCTAATCCAGCGTGTTCGATATTTTTTGGAAGTTGGATTTCCCCACTTTAAGAAACGACCTTTATCTAACTATACCCTAGTGGGGAGCCTAGTAAATAGAGATCCTGTGTCTGAAACCGGTGTTAGTTATATGTTCGTATTTTTCCCCAATATATATATATATATATATATATATATATATATATATATATATATATATATATATATATATATATATATATATATAAAGGGAATAAGTATATACCCTACTATCGTGATTTATAATGAACACGTACGTTCTCTCACATATACTGAATGTCTCTGGCTTGTGAATTAACCAGATGATGTTATTACGAATAAAGTTAAACAGACGATGTTATTACGTTAAAGTCTACTTTACCTAAAACTTGTTGAGTTCGCATGTGTGCGATTACTTTCGTATTTTGTTGTAAAAAAGGATTTCTTATACGTTGAATATATTTATGATAATTTTCAATAGCGAGTTTATACTCATTTGCTATACTTTGTTTTTATTAAGTCGAAATTGTTAACCTTAGCAACATCCGATGAATCATCAATCACAATCTATACTGATCGAACGAACGGTTTATTTATTTATTTTATTTTTTTTTTTAATGTAGGTGAAAGGTGATAATGTAGGTATGGACATGAAATGCCATTATTTAGCTTTGGTCAGAAGTGGAATTCAATTCTATAGTTTATTTCAAAAGCAACAAAGGAAAGTTGTTTTTGAGGATCCGTCATTCTTGTACCATATCTCCGTCACCATCCCAATTTGCAGAACTACTCTCGCCTCCCCTACCATGTCGTTATTTTGAAAAGGAGTCATAAGATTGGATATTTACCGATTCTATAAATTTTTCTTTTGTACAATTTTGTATCTTGGTAATTTAAAAAAAAAATCTTAGCAATTAAATCTAACGTTAGATCTGGGGGTGGGGGAATGTTTTTGGCGTGTGCGTGTCGTGGGGGATAGGGGTATCTTGTGATAACTGCTAGTGAACAGTTACTTCATCAGTAAGGAATGAGAAATATTGATCAGCAACATTCCTCAGTTCCATCGAGCAAATTTGCATAAAATCAATTATAATTAGCTCGATTAAGAGGAAAGGCAATCCTAATTTCTACTATTTCCTACCATTCTAAGAGTTTGTGAAAAAACAAGTTCCCCTTGCGTTAGCTTAGCCTGTATTTGCATTTAGTTATTTGAATTCCTTTGAAGATACACATGTGACATTAGTGGCATATACCCTCCCCGACGTAGTTGTTTATTTAAACTCTCTTCCCACTTTTTTCCTATGTTGCATTTCAGTGAGGATATTGGTATAAAGAGTGTTAAACGTTATTCTTCATTGCCAGTCAATTAACTTGCATATAGAACTTTGCATTTTAAATCAACTTAATTTTAATTTTGAGCCATAGTGACCCTTTTAATTTGTAACTGGGGACTGTATTCCTTGATATTTTAACTGCTCAATATGCTGTATTGGTCTTGTTTTGTTTGTGCTATGAGGAAGAAATTTTATGCATATACCTTTGTAACCTTTGTGTGTGCAGTTTTTTGTGTATAATATTTTGAACGCCTATTTTTTGTATTTGTTTGGATTTACTCCATATTTTTTAAAAGAAAAACAAAACAAACGCTGCACGATGTTGGTCACTCGTTCTTCCGGATTCCTTGTAATGAAACGAAAGTTTTATTTAGGGAAGATTATCGTTGTCTTAGATTTGTTGCGGTTGCAGAGGGAATTACTTAAGCCTTATTTTATGACAATGAAGGCCGATGTCGATGAATGATTATCATCGGTAGATAACATAACTGAGTTGTTGGGTGATCGTTCCTTATGTGAGGACGTGGACTGTTCGCTTGTAGAAGCGGATGCTGTTAATGTTGTAGTGTTCTCGTCCCAGGTTCGATTCATTCTCCTGAGGTTGGCAGATGGCGTGGAGTGTGATTCCTTGTGTAACCCTGTGATATTCGAAACCCATAAGAAGATGCTTGGCGAGTTAACAACTACTAAGTCCAAATGTCCAGACTCTGAATTCGGTTTGCTGAGTGCTGGCAAGTTTGGCTTGAGAAATGCTGCATCACAGTCTGAAAGCAGTGTTGCAAGTGCCCCTTCAGAGGATCTGCGTAGTCAGGCGCTGAAGATTGATTTTTTTCTGGCGGGCAGTTTGCCACTGATATTTTAAAGAAAAATGTATTGGGAGTGAGCTTCCCAGGTATCATGAATGATACCACTCGTGTCCACGACTTGTTAAGCGTGGGCATGAATATTGTGAAATTCATGGAAAGATTTCCATAGAATGTTGGAATTGATTTACCCTCTAACCATGTGAGTTCGAAAACTTGCATATGTGGTTATCTACCGCAACTTTGTCAGAATAATGAGGAACTTAATCATGACGGTGAGATATTACTCGGGACGTGTAGTTCTGACAATGCTCAGTGGTTGAAGGACACGAGTCAATCCTGTGTGAAAGTGCAAGTTTGTGTGCTTCTTTAAGTGCTAATCTTAGCACTGGGAGAGAAATTCTCCATCAAGAGTATAGGGCAGAAAGTACTATATCCACCTGTCAACATGTAAAAACCAAGAGGGGAATGGGTTTGGAAGAGTTACGTGAACTCGAGTTGGACTGGGGTGTCCAGATTCATGTTGAGAGTAACTCGATAAAGAATCCCATGATGGATTCTGTCGAATTTGCTGACTACATGGTGTGTAGTTCAGCTTCTCCGAGTTCCTACGAGAGTGTAGGATATGTTGTGCAGAGATTACTTGCAGAACCTTCATTCTATGAAGTTGCTCCTTTAAGTAGAACGTTTCCTGTTTTGGAGTCACATGCAGGTGTTATTGTGTTTAAATGTTTTGTGAAGATCTGCCTTGGCGTAGCTTACTGCAGTATTGCAAGAGCTATCGAAGTCAAGCTCGATTTGTCCAGGAGTGTTTCTGAGGCGCTCAGAAGCATCTTATACTTAGTTAGG
This sequence comes from Euprymna scolopes, assembly GCF_053919585.1. Taxonomy (NCBI): domain Eukaryota; kingdom Metazoa; phylum Mollusca; class Cephalopoda; order Sepiida; family Sepiolidae; genus Euprymna; species Euprymna scolopes. Next base: position 120,675,882 of record NC_136500.1, on the reverse strand, counting down.
AGTGAGTTTTCTGATGCTGAGATGTTTGTTTCAATGCTGAATACAAGAAGATTGAATCTCTCCTTGATAGGAGTCTTCCATAAATATTACATCTTCAGCTATCTGGGTGTTTCTGACACCTATACTCAACTTTGTTTGTTTGGCTATATGTATATAGCTATACAAACGTTTAAAACTGTAATTGCCTTGCATAATTTGTGCAGAATTTGGGTTCCAGTTTTATTTCATTCCACCAAGATGAAGAACTTATCAAAGCTTAGGGTTGATTGGATTCGTCCCTCTTGTAGCACCGGTGTTGATGTCACTGGGCTCTGGTGGTTACGAGGGAGCTAAGATATTTTGGTGTTCGCTAGAGATAATATAGGGATGAGGAGGTTGGATGGTAAATTATGTGAACTTCTCAAGCCTTTATACTCTTTTACATGTATGTAGTTGATTATCTGGCGAAATATTCTCAGTTCAAACTTCTGTTGCAACCTTACATCTGATCATTAGTTTTAAATTTATTAATCTGGTTAGGTACTTACATGTGAATTTTTATAGAATAAGCTTATTTGAAATTTTCTGATTTTTTGTTCTGATAAGTGTTTCCTGGAGTTCTTCTGACCATACATTGTGTGGTATATGTATACACACACACACACACACACACACACACACACACACACACACATTATATATATATATACATATATATATATATAAAGAAAAAAATGTGTTTTGTAATATTTACAGGTCTCATCCAACTGTAGGTTAACTGCCATTTCCTGTTGGAGGAGAATGTTGGAATTTTTTGTGCCAATAATAGTGCATCCCCCCTGTTTACATTTATTATTTTTATTCTGGTTCTTTGATTTTTTTGATTTTTCTTTCTGTATTTCGTATCCTTTATGATTCTTAGTTTCGTATATTTTGGGCTTGTACGAAACTCCCTTTAATTTGAAGAAAAGGGAAATGCTAGCTCCTTGATGACGTCACGAGACCAGCGCGAAATTCAGCCTTTTTTGAAATTCCGGCGACGAGGATATTGGACGTGATTTCATTGCCCAGCAGTGAATATGGAATTTTGACGAGCCTCCTTCAAAGAAGAAAACCCGGCAAGAATACCCCAGAGACGCGACAAGACGAACTTCTGAAGACCATTTACGTGGCTACGGTCTGCACGTAATTGGAAGGAGTATAATTTTTTAAAAGGACTTTAAATCGAGAAAAAAAAAGAAAAAGGCACGTGACTGACTAGCTTTTAATTTGTGAGTACAATCCTAACATTTATTACATATGAGAGTGTGATTAGGACATACTATTTGAATCATAATATTGTATTCGTTCGTTGATACGACATTTACAATATAAAAACCAGCGTTTTTTGTTTGTTTGTTTGTTTGTTTTTTTGTTGTTGTTTTTTGTTTTTTTTTGCTTTATATGTTATTACTTTGGCGTTCTTTGTTTTTGAATTTAATGCCCGCAAAGGGAAAAAATTGCAACTAATTTTATTGTAAATAAAATCTCTTCTTTGTTTTGAAACAAGACCTTTATATTTTATTTTTTTACCCCCTCCCCTTTTTATTTCATCCTTTTATTTTTGTTTATTTTTGTTTATTTTTTTGCTAGTCATTTTCGCGTCGAATTTATCTGAAAGAGGATAAATTTCCGAAATTATTTATTTTCTTTTTGAATAGGGGGTGGGGATGGAGCTCTTTTAAAAACTATATCTCAGTATTTTCTTCATTTGTTTATATTTGAACGATTATCGAGACTCCCAAGATGTAATCCTAATCCTCTCATGTCGGGCATTATTTTTATTCGAAAGTAACACTTGACACTACAGTTTTTTTAACTGAATAAACGCTTTAAAATGAGTTAAACCAACAAAAACTTACAAAGCTAGGTAGGAAACGAACACTTAGAAAAATCGAGTTTATCTTTTTAAAAAGAACAGTAAACAAGTAAAAATATCTTAATATTATGGAAGTGTAGTCTCTTTTAAAAACTATATCTCCTTCAAGAACAGTTATAAAATTTGTTTTCAATCGATATTTATTCAACAATCGACAAGTTTTCCTACCTAGACAAGTTATCTATGGACGAGTTTTTCGTGATCGAGTTTTCAAGGCACCTTTGTATGTACATATAATTTCGTTGAGCGTTCGGCAAGAACATCCAAGAAAGGAAACGAATTGTCCTTCTCACTTTCCATAGTGAACTTAAGAGCCCCATGTAAGGAATTCAACCTATTAAAAAATATCAACGCTCCACTTTGCGATGGAAAAATAGCAAAAGTGTCGTCAACATATCTAAAATATGCAGTGGGTTTAGTTGTAGAATTAAAAATAACGGATTCACCCGACGAAAATATCCGCTAAAGTTAGGGTCAACAAACTCCCCATTGAAACCCCATCGACCTGACAGTACATAATATCACAAAAACTAAACTCCACGGATTTAGTGCACATTAAAATGGGCCGACCATCATAGAGCGCGTCGGTACATATGCGTATATTGGTAAAGAGACTAGAGACATCAAATGCGCACATAAAAGACGTCTCTGTATTTGAATCCAACCCACGTACACAATCAACGAACCAAAAAGAATCTGGGATACAGTGCGTGGTATATAACTCGCGCACAGGTTGCAGAATTTCTACAAGCCACTGAGCCAAAGAATGTTGTGCTGAACCAACCATTGATAAAATAGGTCTCAGTGGAACACTGGAACACCTTGCTTATGGATTTGGGGGAGACCATACATTCTGGGACGTTGTGACCCAGAGGGCCTGATCCTGTCATAGACGTCCTTGCAAAAAACCTTCTTTTTAAATAATGCAAGTAGACGTCTTTGCATTTTAGTCTCGTTCTTGCAAGTATGATCCGTCAACTCGACGGGGCCGAGTTTACGGAATTTCGAAACATCATTGAGAATAACTGCCATTTTCTCAACGTAGTCCGATTTGTTCAAAATCACCACTCCTACACCTTTGTCTGGTTTGCACATATAAATATCAGTATTAGACTTTAACGCTTTCATAGTTTTAAATTGCGTTATGTTCCAGACAAAGTTGCTATGATCGAGAGGTGTGTTACTGTATCGGTGAGCTAAGGCAACTAAACTAGATTTCATCCCAGCAATTTTTTTCGGGGAATTCAGAACATTATGTCTAAGTTGGGAGAACAAAACTTCAAAGGCAGAAAGTGTTCTCTCTTTATTTATACTCGTACAAAAATCTAAACCCCTAGACAAAACTATATTTTCAATTTCTGTAAGAACAGTTTTTGAAAAATTGAAAATATGTTTGCTTCCATTAATGGATTCACACCCATATCTTCTGCGAACCAGAAGAGCAAGTTGTTTACTATTGTCTTTGGAAGCATTTTGCCTAGCAAATTGATCACCAATAGATAAATACTTGCAAAAACGGAAAACGTCAAAAAAGGACAGGAACCCCTTTCTTCACTACGGATCAGAGGTAATGACGATTAATAATATACGCCTCTAGCTTCTCCGTCAACTTATTAATGTCGTCACGTATAAACGCACGCTCCATAGACAAACTTGGTTTCACCCCAGATGCAGCAATGCGTTTACTAATGTACACTGGGGCCACATCTTGTTCCAGACAAGAACGCAAAAAAGCTAAGGAGTGTGAGAAAATAAAAATAAAAATAAAAATAAAAAAAGGAGATTGCTTACTTGGTGGCGCCGGCCTCGAGGGCGAAATTCTAATCTGAGTGGTTGAGAGAACGAGTCTCTTATAGACTTGGAGGAGTAGGGGGAGGCACTATTCTTCTGTTATAAAAGAATTGTGTCTCTGTCTAGCACCAGTTCTGTTAATGACTTACTGGTGAACGGTTGGCACAAATTAGTTACTCGCTGCTCGCCGTACTACAAAACTTGTTACTCGACCCAGTAGGGGGGGGTCGCATAGGGCATCCTTTGCAACCCCTCGGAGCTTACGCTATCACCGGGTAATCTACTTTACCCTCTAAATAGTTTTTTTCCACATCTTGCAAAGAATTTGCTGCTTACTCTTTCGTCGGTTAACTACTGTCATGAACGTCACGAAAGAGCAGCTCCTACGCAGAAGGGAGTCATTGATTCAGAAGATTCAGGGACGACTGAAGATGTGTCGTGATGGAGTTAGGCCATCGGCGTACTCATTCTTAAGGACGGAGATTCGACAATTCATTGTCGAGTTAGAGACTTGTATCACACAGCTGGAGTTAGGCTCCTTTGATGAGAGTACACCTGCCGAGATTGAGGGTGCTTGGCTGCCTCAACTAAAGGATTATTATGAAGACTTGGGCGATTTGGATCAAGCATACCGACAGCCAGAGCCCAGCCCTTACTCGGAATCTGCCTTTGAGTTCTCAAGGGCTTCTGCAACTACCGGGAGAGGTTCTTCCTTCATTGTTAAACCCCCACGTATACAGATCACAGGGCCTACATTTAGCGGACAGGAAATGGAGTCCGACCGCATGAGTTTCAGAAACTTCTTGACTAGGTTTGAGAACTGCGTGATCGGCATGGCCAATGATGCCGAGAGGTTGAACTTCTTGAAGTGTTCACTCTCAGACAGAGCCTTGAGGCTGGTAAATCACCTGAGTTGCACTGACACCAATTACCAGCAAGCCATGGCTATACTGAAGAGGGAGTATCTGGACCTGGATGAAATCATTGACCAAATATTCCAGGATATTCTGGACTATGTACCAAAGAAAGGTGGAGCCCTTTTTGAGCTGGGGGACTTCGTTTCCAGGACGGCATCGCTGTTGGAAGAGCTGGGGAATTCCTTTTCGTGTGACTTTTCTGTGGATGATTCTGGCGGAGCCAGACTGATGGCTAAGATTCTATTTGGGAAATTTCCTCTCGAACTGAAAGGCGAGATAATAGCGCTAACAAATAGACGGGTGCCACCTTTGTCCTCCATATTGAGACTAACTGGAGAAGCAATAAAGAGATTGCAGATTAAGGGCGGTGTCTCCTCCACTGCATTTACATCAACAGTAAGACAGAATACGTCTCAAAAGTTTGGTAGGGGGAACGCTATTACTCCTTCTTTTCATGTGGATGTGAACAATGCAACTTCAACCGGGTATTCCCGCACGTTGCCACCCATTCTCTCAGTTACATTCTCTTGTGGACCAAAGACAGTGTCAGTGAATTGCCTACTGGACACGGGTAGCGGGCGGACATATCTGGCGGCAGATGTACTGAGAACTTTGTGCCCAATCGAAACCCTTGGTGTCAATTGTCAGCTGAGATTGTCTACCTTTCTAGGTGAGTGTCAGCGTGGGTTCACAGAGGTAGTCCTGGGAGTTGACTTGGGTTCTGGAAGGACTGTGACATCTCCTGTCTTGGTAGCCGATGGTATGGACTTGTCGGTTCGAGTGGCCAACCTGGAATCTCTATTGCGTGTCTTTCAGGATGCAAAATATGCTTTGGCCGGCCAGTTTGAGACCGGAAAGGATTTAATACCGATCAAGGGAATAATTGGGTTACACCTGATTGAACACCTGGACTCATTAAAGCTGATCCCGTGTTTGAATGGATGGGCCTTTGCAACCCCGCCTGGATTGGTCCCGTTTGGAGCAGTGGACTCTTTTTTCTTGGAAGATAAGCCCCTCTCTGAGGTTACTCACCTCTCGTTTAATTCGGTAATGGAACATACCCCCCAGGTCGATTCATCACATTTATGTTTTGTCCTTGAAACACAAGCAACATACCTGGATCCCATGGCGGAGTGCTTTCCTGACAGTATGGTACAAAGAGGACTAGAACAAATGTTTACGTTGGAATCTCTGGGGCTTCCCAGTCAGGAGGACTTTTCTGATTACGATAAAGTTCAGATGAAGCGATTTGAGGAAACGGTAGAGCTTCGAGATGGAAGCTATTATGTGGAGCTCCCCTGGCATCACGATAGATTAGCCAGAGTCCCCTCTAATCATGCAACTTCCTTGCATGTTTTAGACCGGGTAGCAGCAAACTTGACTAAAAGAAAAATATATGATGAATATTTGGAGGTGTTTCGTCAGCAACAGGAGGACGGTATAATTGAAGAGATTTTTGTCTCCCCTCAGGAGTTCGACAAATATGTGTGGATACCACATACACCAGTTTTCAAGTCGGACCCTACGGCAACTACCAGGATAAGACCAGTGTTCAACTGTAGTTTGAAGACAGGAGATGGATTATCGCTGAACGAAGCAGCATATTCTGGCGTTAACTTAACAGAGGACATCTTAAAGTTGTTGCTGGCCTTTAGAGCCAACAATTATGTGCTACTAGCAGACATTCGCCTAGCCTTCCTAATGATTCGGCTTAAGCTGGAGGCGGATAGGAACCGGTTTTACTTTTTTCTTAAACAAGGAAATTGTTTGCGCTGCTTCCGCTATACCACCTTGATATTCGGGTTTACTTCCAGCCAATTTGTGTTGGGGTGCATCTTAAAATTGCATGCGGCAAAATACCCTCAGGATGCTTGCCGCAGAATGATGGAGGACCGGTTTTATGTGGATAACCTTGTGGCATCCGTGGCAGACGCGAGTGAGCTTACTACATTGTATTCCCTTGTTAGAGAGCGTTTGCTGGAAGGGGGCTTTATTATCCAGTCATGCAACTCAAACAGTCAGGCGCTCCGCAATAGGATGAAGGAGGATGGTACTCTAAGTATCCATGAAGAGGAGTGGGAGAGAGTACTGGGCTACCGATACTCCCCACATTCGGAGGAGTTGTATGTCGCTCCGGTAAAGTGCAATCCTGACGTGACAACTAAGAGAGGTGTTCTTTCAGAGTCAGCTAAGGTCTTCGATCCGTTGTCCCTATGTCTCCCGGTTACTATCCGCAGTAGAGTGCTAATCAGGTCCATGTGGAAGAATGGTGCAGGTTGGGATGATCCACTCCAGCCAGCGATCTTGAGCGATTGGAGAGAGCTAGCCAGGGACCTTTCAGGGTTGAGTGATTTCCGTTTTTTGCGCAAGGCGCTTATGGCAGGGCTGCCTGGAGATATGTACCTGTTTTGCGACGCGTCCAAGGAAGCATATGGGTTTGCCGTGTATATCGTACAAAATGGTCGGTCATCCTTATTATTTGCGAAAGCTAAGGTGGCACCTATGAAGAACAAGACTTTGCCTGTGTTGGAACTAATGGCCGTTTTCCTCGCCTTCAAGTGTCTCCCCACAATCCTGGACAATTGTGAAGGATTTGTTCCCGAGAATTTGTGTATAGCCACGGATGCACAGGTGGTCTTGTCCTGGATTTTATCTCAAAACATGGCTAGCAAAAATGTTTTTGCAAAAAATAGACTTAAAGACATTCTGCAGATGAAAGTGGAGTTGGAGTCTCGCTATGGCTTGAAGACTCTCTTCAGATATGTTGATAGTACACTCAACCCGGCGGATTTGTTAACAAGAGGATTAACATTGAGAAAGTTCCAATCCAAGATGGAATTTTGGTGTTCAGGCCCTTCCTGGATATGCGAAGGAATATGTCAATGGCCAGGACAGGATATGCCCTGTTTGAGTGAGATATGCCAGCGAATGACCCGCAGTTCAGCAAATTGTTCTTTGATCCATGATCAAGAGTACACTTCGGCCATACCTTTTCAGAGGTTTTCCTCATTATCTGGTTTACTGACTGTTACTGCCTTGGTGTTTAAGTTCCTAGCCATCCGATTTAATCGACAATGGGACTACAACTCTAAGGCAGCAATCTACCTTATGAAGACAGTGCAACGGCAAGAATTTCCCGTGGAAGTGGAGTACCTAAAGGAGCCGAGTGGTAAACCCATGCCAGTTAGGGTTCGTGCTCTGGATCTTTTTCTGGACCCTGACGGTTTGATTCGATCTCGGGGAAGAATCAACCAATCTTCCCACTTTGGTTATGAAGTTAAAAACCCCATTCTGATAGGGAAACATCATCCTGTTACCAGACTCATCATTTTAGATTGTCATGAAAGGTGTTGCCACCTTGGAACTGGGTCAACTCTAGCGGAGTTGAGGCGAAGCGGTTATTGGGTCCCGCAGGGTCGACAAGCTGTGAATAAGGTACTGGCTGTTTGTGCCAGATGTAAACGTTATAATTCAACGCCAGTGACGCCGAATGCTGCTGCTGCCCTGCCGTCGCACCGTACCGATTTCAGAGTCCCCTATAAACACACTGGGATTGATTTTACTGGCCATCTTTGGGTGAGTGACGGGAAACGAGATACGAAAATGTACTTGCTCCTGTTCACTTGTTTGAATATCAGAGCAATACACATTGAAGTAGTTCCCAACATGAGCGTACCCTCTTTCTTCCAGGCACTGGTTCGATTTACTAACCGATATGGCGTTCCCGAAACCCTTTATAGTGACAACGCGAAAACGTTTATAGGAAGTGGAAAGATTTTCGATCGTCTCTCTCTTTTTACGGACTATCAAAGAAAATACGGTCCTTGTAAGTTAAAACTTAAAACCATTCCCTTGTTCTCTCCTTGGTATGGAGGAACATGGGAGCGATGTATCAAGACCATGAAGAATTGCCTATTTAAGATTCTTGGCAGGGGTAGATTGGATTACTTTACCCTTCTGACAGTGTTATCGGATATTCAGAGGTCTGTTAATAACCGGCCTCTTACTTACCAGGTGTCAGCCGACAAAAATGCTACTCCAATTACCCCTAATATGTTCCTTAAGCCCAATCAGAGCCCCGGGCTATTGATACGACTGGATAGAGAGGATAGAACAACCTTGTTGCCTCCCAGCAGGGAGAGGCTAATTCAAACCTTGGAACTTAGGGACTAATGTCTGACAGATTTCCACAAACTATGGTATGAGGAGTACCTGCTAGAGCTGGGAAGGAAGATTCCTGGTCGATCCCGACTCAGTACAAGAACCCGCCTCCAGAAGGATGATGTTGTGCTGATTAAGAGTCCTTTGAAACCCAGACCGTTTTGGGTCTTAGGAACTATTACTGAACTGATTCCAGGCCATGATGGTGTCGTTAGAGCAGCACGTGTACAAAAAGGGGAGGGCTTGGAGGAAGTACATTCCCTGAAACATCTGTACCCCTTAGAGCTTTCTAGGACTCCTGAAGGACCTCCTGTTGCGGAGGGAGGGGAGACGTTGGATTCACCTCCTAGTGTTGAAGAGCAGGTCTGGTTGTGTCCCATGTGCAGCTCTCCGCAGCAGAATCAGAATATGATCGGGTGTGACTCGTGCGACGATTGGTACCATTTCCGATGTGTCGGTATTGACTCAGAACCTCCCAACAGGCAAAAGTGGTATTGCCCAGAATGTGCACCCCTTAAAAAACGACGGGGTAGACCTAGCCTGCTGCCTGCTTGATTGATATCTGGACTGATCGACTACTGCTATATTGTACTAACAGTTGTTTTTTGATTAAGTATTTTGGTGGTCTGTCATTTTTATGTAACTTTTTTTTTTTCTTTTCTCTCTTCTACCTTTTGTTTTTTTTTTTCTCGTTTTTGTCGGGAGTGTGTGAGAAAATAAAAATAAAAATAAAAAAAGGAGATTGCTTACTTGGTGGCGCCGGCCTCGCGGGCGGAATTCTAATCTGAATGGTTGAGAGAACGAGTCTCTTATAGACTTGGAGGAGTAGGGGGAGGCACTATTCTTCTGTTATAAAAGAATTGTGTCTCTGTCTAGCACCAGTTCTGTTAATGACTTACTGGTGAACGGTTGGCACAAATTAGTTACTCGCTGCTCGCCGTACTACAAAACTTGTTACTCGACCCAGTAGGGGGGGGGGTCGCATAGGGCATCCTTTGCAACCCCTCGGAGCTTACGCTATCACCGGGTAATCTACTTTACCCTCTAAATAGTTTTTTTTCCACAGGAGAGATTGGTAGATCTAATTCTACTCCTTAATCGTACAATATTATTACATGCTTCTATTTGGTGTTGTGTGTATCTCTTCCGAATATATTTAAATAAATGTTTACAGGTACAGAATTTATATATATAGTTTTGAAAATAATAAGCGGAAGTTTGTGATATTATGTATTTGTGTGATATTATGTACTGTCAGGTCGACGAGGTTTAATAAAATTATCCATTATTCACTCTTAGGTGTAAGTGGACAGAAAGTCGGGCTTAAGGAAGGAGAAAATCCAATTCCAAGGATACACTTTGGATTGGGACAAATTAAATAACCTCCGAATGAATTTTATCATTCAAGACTGAGTGCAGAAATAAGTTTCTTATATTAACTGCAAAAGTGCAGCAGAATTTTTCTGATTTTTTCTCCTAAGAGAAAAACTATCAATTTTTCCTTCTCTGACTGAGGACAGAAGGATCTTTTTTTTTTTAACAAGTGCAGAAGAATCTTTATTCTAACAGAAAACTATATATATTTCTCCTGAAAGGATAGAATTTTTTTTCTATCGGAAAAAATACAGAATTTTCTTTCACTACGGACAGAAGAAATTTATTATTTTTTTCTAAATAGAAATCTACAGAAGAAATTTCATATTATTACTGGGAACAATAAATTCCTCAATTTCTTAACTTAGGGTAAAAGAACCCTATTATTCAAATTGAAAAAGTACAAAGAAATTTCCCTCTTCTAAGTCAGAAGAAACTATAACTTAAATTTAATTATTAACGCTAAGTCCGGGGGGCAAGACTATCCCACGTGGATGACCGAAATATAGTTTTAAGTTCTAACCGAAAAAGTGTAGAATTTTTTTTCTCACCGAAAAAAAACTATTAAATTTTCCTTCTATAAACAAGACAGAAGGATAAATATGAATTAACAAGTTATAAAAAAATTCCTTGTTAATTCTAACTATAAATGTGCCGGGTAAAATATCTTATAGTAAACCTATTTACCCTTTAACGTACATTCAAGATATAAGACACTAACTTGTAGTAATAAAGTAAAGATAAAATCTTAAAACAAAATTACCGGGCTGAAAAATTATCTCCCGAGAAACTCACAATTTAGACCTAAGCTAACAGAGATAATGTTTTTAATTCTCGTTCAGCACACGAGGCAAAAGAGGAAATATAATTTTTATATATGTCTGAGCTCCAGGATATAAAGAAAAATAAATAAATAACTTATGCACTCTCAACAGACGCAATAAGAGAATATTGATAAATTATTCAATATCCCATTTATTTATAATGAAATGATATCAAATAAAATTAATCCCTAAAATAGGTGAATTATTTGATAGTAATGAAATACTGATATTTGGGGGAAATTAATTTACCGCGAATTTAAAATTGTCTGGGAGAAAGTGTCTCTCAAGAAACCTACAGCTTAAACTAAGCTAACTGAACGTAAATAAAAAATTTAAATCTCGCAAAATGCACGTCCTATATAAACCAATATACCGTACGGCTAAAATACGGAAATGTTACGTATATTTAACGAACACAAAATATGCTAAATTTAGTCAATAAAAATACATTCTAACACAAAGCAAGAATAGTTAGAAAATAAACTTAATTCCATCTACAAATAAAATTTGTAATATATCCATGAATGTAACACGTGCTCCGCTAGAGTAACAAATACAAGAAAATTCAAATTTTAGCATATAATTTAAATATCTATTTAAAACTAGTATATAGCAAATTTGTAGATGGAAAATTCTAAAACAAAAATCGTTAAATTTTCAGCTGAAAAGCAAAGGTAAGGGAAAATTCAAACGAAAATAAATCTTAAGAATTTGCGTTTTGAAAACGACGAATTCAAGATGGCGTCCTAATGAAGGAACGAGAAGGATGCCATTAAAAAAAGAGCGGGAAAATATGACGCAGTACAAAATGAAAATGGTGAAGGTCAGCTTACAAAATTAAAACATTCAAATAAAACATACAAAAATGAAAATAAAGCAATCAATAACTGAATAAAATTAAATGGGTCTTACTCAAAATATTATATTTTTAGAGAGAGTCTAAAATAGTAAGACAAAAACGGACTATTTCCTTAGGGAAGGTATACTAACGTATGTACTCACGTCACGCACACAGATTAAGTAGTGTGAGATTTAAAAGTTCCCACGTGGTCGGTAACAATGGGGAAAGAGTTCTAACGAAAGGCTAAATATCTTGTGTAGTTTTTAGATACCCAAAACTTAGAATTATATGTAAACGTATTATACCGTTTCTAAAGGCATAATACGCGAAATAATATAAGCAAATTGTGGTGAAATTTAATAGAAATATCTTATGTAGTTTGTAAACAAAATTTAGAAATATCTTTGTAGTTTGTAAACAAAATTTAGAAATATCTTATGTAGTTTGTAAGCAAAATTTTTCAAGACCTGAAAAAAATATAAGCAAAATACTGGAATTTTTGGGTTGTCACCAAAGTCCGCTTTTTAAGGTACCAAATTAAAGGGGGGAAATGGAAAAATTAAACAAGCAAAGAGAAATAAGCAAAAGAATTAACGACCTGAAATTAATTTAAAATGATCCGAATTTATTTAAAGAAAATAGTTATGGTTGCTTATATTTTCCTAAGCTCAGGTTTTCTTTTTCTCTCTTCTTCTCTGTCCCTGTTTTTTTTTTTTTTTTAATAAACAAAGCCTTAATAAGGTTTTAAAGTATAGCTCTCTGAAAAAGAGGGTTTCTTATTCTTTCTTTTCCATTTTCTGAAAGGGTTGGTACATCTCTCCTTTCTTCCGAAATAATTTTCCTTTTCTCTGAAAAGTGTTGTCTTGCTATTTCTTCTTCCGTTAGAAAGGGGGACAAAGAAATAAATCACTGTTTACGAGTCTCCTGTCCACAACTTTTAATAATTAGTGACAAGCTCTGTCACAATTCTTACGTCGGTCTCCTTTCTCTGAAAGGGGTTAACGTCTTCAATAAATGGTGTTTTTGAAACACCAATTTCAACTTCTCAATAAAGGCCTTCCATCCTTAAGGACGGTTGAGAGTTTTACATCGCTCGCTGGGCCCGACGGAATTCCAAATCAAGACTTCTCTCTCCGGTGTCTTCTTTGGGAATAATTTGAAAATGGCGGAAGAAAGATTTCTGGAATTCACTTTACAACCCAACCAATCAGCGTTAAGAAATGCTGATGGCTACCTAGAAAAAAGGAAAGGCATTAACAGGGAGAGAGAGAGAGAAAGAGAGAGAGAGAGAGAGAGGGGGGGGAAGAAATGTCCGCGAGGACTTGAATGAAAATAACAAAAAGGGAGAGAGAGAGTGTGGGTGAGAGAGAGTGACAGAGACGTGTCCACATTCGCCAGATGAAAAAGGCCATGCATGCTACAACAACTGCTAGTCGATATCAAGAAAAGGAGGGGGTAGGGATTAAGCAGATTTTACAAGTTGGCGAAAATGCTGATACCCCACTACTTGCCTTTTGCACTGTTGTTGGCGACGTTGATAAAAAATAAAATTTCGACACGATTTCAGGTATAAAGTCTTCATAAAAGATCCATGTATTTCCATCATTTGTCGCAACAAAGAATAAAGAATTAAAAACTCATAACACCCATGGATTTTTGATCAAGAGTCACTAATGCAACTTTGAAGCAAATAAAATAAAATCCTGGCTGAGAAAATTAAAAAAAGGTGACGTCATTGAAAAGAAAAATAACGCACTGGTTCGACCTCAAAATAAATTGTCAGCAACGAAAGTCTCTTGGTGTTTAATGAACACACAAATATCAGCTCTCAAAAGTAAAAAAGAGAATCACAATTGCCTTCATTCAATAATGCATCAAAAACACATCTTAAACTACACTACCATTCATTTGTTGATTCATTCGAACATTCATAACATCTCATCACTTACACCCATGATCTTATTTGTGAATTAACTCCCTATACGTCCATATTGTTATTTTTCGTTGCTATCAATGGTAAAGCTACTGCAAACAACTGGACAATAACCTTAAAAATTGCGGAACCAGATGGTCAATAAGTCCAGAGTATGAAGATGTAGTGAAAGCTCCATTGTCAAATGTCAAACTACAAGAATTACAGGGACAGAAATAAAGTTACTGCTGCTAGTCAAAGTTGTAACACACAACACCCTCCCCCTGGAACTTAACCAGATATCTTAAGCTGCAGGAGTCTTAATTATGAGTCTCTCAATTGCAATAACAACGGGCGTCCGAGCACAAAAACAAGACGACATATTGAAAACGGTAGCTCCAGAATCAACTGATTTTTTGCAGAAAAGAAATTGTTTCAGATAGAATAATTTATCGCCTCTTACAGTGCTGAGAAAGCTGATGAAGATTACCTGCAGGCTCATTATCTTCTTGTATATAATTAGAGACGCAATTTTCCCCCTCTGGACAACAACAGATGGCACATAAAAACTTATTATGTTTACGTCATTAGCCACTACATTATCTTGGTGACCTTTGACAGGGACCCCTTTGCAATCTAACTAAAGACTGCAATTACATACCCATTATTTCGTTATATTAAAAATTACATTTAGTCCGAGGAGCGCCATGACCATCATCGTCCTAACCTAAAGAAAAGTAGCTAAAATTTCACCCTCACTTTACTGACTACTCTTACGACACCATTCTACACGGAGTACGTTTATACTTTTACATACTTTCCTGGGTGTTAACCGTCATTAATTGATTACATATTTCTTACACATACGCATAATCGTACCAATTAAAGCCGACAAATTTAATGATTTCTCCCTGTTAAATATCGGCGCCGCTGATTGGATGAGAACTATTGATTCAACAGTTCAAACATGCGGTTATTCCACCAAATAAACGAACACTTATCAACTATTAAACATGCCGCCACTTTCCAGTACGTGCACAATAATCTTACGTTTTATTTATTATTCATGAATTTGTTCCGCTTTTACACTCTGATCTTATATTATTTACTTGTGAAAATGTTACACACCTAAAACATAAATGCTGGCCAACTACGCGATACAAGTCCTGTTTATAGACACTCGGAGCGAGGGACAGTTACAGATAGAGAGATACAGAGAGTGGGAATGAGAGAGACGCTGAGAAATAAGCCGTTTTTATTTTTAACGGAGCTGACGTCAATGTTTATGCTTGTTAATCAAAAATAATTTTTGTGACAGATCTCTGCCTGTCGTACCGCTGCTGCATTGTATTTTCTTTTGAATCATGTTTATTTTTACAAGAATGTTTACACATTTAATTAGCGTTAAAAATCCAAATTATACACTGAGAATGGAGTTGTTTTTTTTTTCGTAAACAAAACTGATTTTACTTTGATAATTTTTTTTTTTGGGCGCACCGTTGAATTTTCTTCATAAATAATAAAATTTATTAAAGTTTATTATTATAAGATTGTTTATACATTTGCAAAGCGAACAAAAATAAAATTATATGGGAAAACACGTTTAGTATTTTTTTTTACAAAATCCTATTTATGCAACGGGGATAGTTTATTTTTACAAGAACGTTTATACATTTGTCTACCGATTAAACATAAAAATATACAGGGAAAACCATTTTTGTAACAATTAACTTGATACCATTTATTTCTTTTTGTTCGTGTATGCAAAGTTATTTGTTTATTTTTCCTACGACCTGCCCAATTGTAGTATAAATACACCCAGCAACCCCATGTTTAGAACGGCTTATAAAATAAGCAGCCCAACCTTGTGTTAAGAACGGCTTCCGAGGTTGGAGGTGTTTATTCCGAAAGCCATTCTTAACATAGGGAGGTTCGGGTTTTTAGTAATACGTTGACACAATGATTCTCTGCTGTTTATTTTATTTTTCCCATTAAAATCATTCCTTTACTTTTTATTTATAATTTTTAACGTCTGTTCGTTCGCGTTTAATTTTTGATCAATCGATATAATCCGGTGGTTTCTGTCGTTCGCTGGGCTTTGCATGCAGAGAAACCCGGAAACGCCAAATTAAATTTGCAGAAGTACAGAAGTTTGACAATGAGTATATGTTATTATTTTATTTTGTTTTTTATATTAAAAGCATTGAACAATACAAAGTATAATTTGGGGTACTTATGTTATTTTTTGTACCGGGCTGAAATAATATTGTTTTCATTTACAATGCCATTTTAATATTCACAAAAAACGCGGTAGCAAAATGCACAATAAATGTAGAGGATGCATTAATTTTTTAGATTACTTAAACATGACTTCACAAATATCAATACATAGGAACGATTTTTGTCTGGCATTTACATTATTTTGTATATTATAAAAACTACTAGCAGTTCATTGAAAGAGTATTCTTTCAAATGGTAAAAAATTAGGCTGATAATATTAAATTACTCTTAAATAGTGTTACATACAGGGAGTACAGCTGTGGTGAGCATTGGAAGTACATATTATTATTACACTTATTAAATAAATAAAACAACTGTGTACGCTATTGTGGCAGTACAGACCTTAGTAATTTGATATTTGGCCAACAACAAAGAATAACAGCCGTATTTGAAATTTTGACGCATGCTACCACCGGGTAACGCCAGTTAACGGGTCCTGCTAGTATATTATATTTAAAAGCATGTGCAAAAAGAATACATGCGGTATGTTACGTTCATGCGTAGGAGCAACCGGGTAGAAGAGAAAAATCATATACAGAACGTAAAACTGAAACGTATATTGCTTACACGTTATTTGACGATCTGTCATTTTGAGAATGATGTGAATTGTACACATTGCGTAAACACCAGTGCCAAATCATTGGAGTCATACCTCCATCATAATTCAAAAACATTTTAACACACTATGTTACGTTCATGCATTAGTATACGAATGTGGACGACAGAACCGAGTGTAATAGCAACTTTATTGAGCGGCCATCTTACAATAATTAATCTTCCTCTTTTGTAAAACAATTTTATAGAAAGAGGACAGGACTAGGGAGGACAGTGGTCAGGGTTTTATTACACGATACATCACGCCCCCCCCCCCCCGTCAGGGAAAATGTTTTTTATTTTGTTTTCTTCTTAGGTTGAACGGATACGAGACAGGTTTTGAATGACAAAATGGGAGGGGGGAGATTGATTATTCATTTATTGGGGCGTGCAGGTTTTTGAATAATGCGTCCTTAACGCGTAGTTCATTCATAAACGCGTTCTTCAATTAACTCGTTTTCCATGTTTTGTGGTATTGTGACGTAACCGTCTTAGGGAGCGATTGGGGTCCCCAGGTGGAGGTCAAGACTCCTGAAATGCTTGAGAAACTGGGCAGATATTATTATTATTATTATTATTACTTGATTATCGTTTGTGTGCCCAGCAAAAGACCTTGCTGAGAGAAAGATTGCATTTGTAAACTTTATTGTTTTTAAAAAGCGACAACTTTGAGAAAAGGTAACAAAAACATAATTTCGTTTTTAATGCCAATGAATGAGGATTCAAGGTTAGAGGAGAAATGTCTAGCGTTTGAGTACAATTATCCCGACCGAGGTTACTTGGTTGATCTTTTGGGGCATGAGAGCATTTGCAGAATCGCAGGTGCACACGGGAAAGATAGAGCCTCCCCTATGAGTGACGTAAATAGATGCTATTGGTCCAGGAGGCGTCCCTAGCCCCACCCCTTACCTGAGTATATGAACGAAACTGCGAAAATGTAGTTGAGTTTGGGAGCAGAGTTAAGCACAGTCGAAGAGTCACCACACCCCTCTCTTCCCGCATCATTCCACTGTGATACCGAGAGAAATTAAGCTGTTTTGGACTCAGTAGAGTCTGTCAAAATCAACATTGAACTACGGACAATTGTACATAACTATATATCTGTATATCTTATCTTGAATTTAATCAGTAGAATGGAGAACTGAATTGTTTCTTTCTTTTATGTGAATGAAATTGTTTCCTTCAGGCCGACAGATCAATGAAGCGACGATATATCAACCCGATCGTGAAATTAAAACCAACAAAAGTGAGAAAAACATCGGCAAAATATAGTAATGATGAGGCAGATGTCTATAACAGGAGTAAAATGGAAAGGTTCTTCTTCACCTCCCTCTGCACGTTACTGCTGTTAACCAAGTTCCATCGCCGCAATGATCTATATCTGAACGATATAAAAACATAAACATCCGCGTATATATATATATATATATATATATATGAGCAAAAAGTTAATAAAACATGTTAAAAACACTTTGAAATGAGTTAAAAACATATTTAATCTGAAAAAGAAACACTAGATAAGTGGATAACTCATTTCAAAGTGTTTTTAACATGTTTTATTAACTCTTTGCTCGTATTATAAGCTCTATCTCCTATTTGGTTTTATCGAGCTTTTACATCTGGCTGAGATAACTTTATAAATATTAATTCTTTAATATTTATAATATACTTTAATTTTACCCTCTTGGATCATTTTGGTAAATTTAATTGTAATTTTTATTTTATATATATATATATATATATATATTCGTACACGCCGCAGAGCATCATTCATAAATGAGTTGTTCTCAGATTTCTCTAATGGATATGAGATTCTGTATTATTTATATTACGTTTTGTGATTTTCTCATTTCACATGAAAGTTTGTGTTTTGAAGTTAAAGCATCATTTAAGGTTTCTGGTATTTGTTAAGAGAAAAACCAAATCGCATAACATGATAATCAGTAAAATGTGATAGCAATTATTAAAATAAAATTCAAACCACGTAAAAATAAAACAACATCATTAAGTAAATCAAATAATTTTATTAAGTTTATTCAAATGAAAATAACTGGTAAACTAATTGGGAAGGTAAGAAAGCACAAAATTACAAAAGTTAAATGATTGGTAAATATGGGGATATTACAAATATCAGAAACTTCAATAAATGTGTGGTATTTGTCGAGAGAAA
This sequence comes from Euprymna scolopes, assembly GCF_053919585.1. Taxonomy (NCBI): domain Eukaryota; kingdom Metazoa; phylum Mollusca; class Cephalopoda; order Sepiida; family Sepiolidae; genus Euprymna; species Euprymna scolopes. Next base: position 120,657,121 of record NC_136500.1, on the reverse strand, counting down.
TTCAAATACGAAAGAATTACATGCTTTAATACTTTATCAAATAGTAATAAGAATATTTAATTTCTAAAGTTTATGCAACATTGGTTCAATTCCTAAAACGTCACATACTATAATGGATTTAGAAAATTTGTTGAATATAATTGACAAGAAAGACGTCAACTCATATGTTAATATAAACTCCATCTATCCAGCGCGGCCTCAGCCGAGATTGAACTCACTACACGAGTTTGTAGTGTAAGATGTTGCTTTTATAACTTTATCTGTTTTTCACAACTGGGTTGCATTCTAATTATTGTGTCTTGATATTTCTTAAGATTTTGTTTATAAGTTTAATTGATCTTATGTAATCAATATAATATTTATATCTTACGCAATCAATATAATATTTATATCTTACAGGGAAATGATGTATTTTCAAATTATTCATTACTTCCTCATATTGTCCTATATTTTCAACTTTAAAATAAAGAATAGTTTCATCAATCATGAATTGTTTCCAGTTTGTTTAAAGAAATATTTTACTTGATGTTCTCATATGACTAAATGCGAATTCTTAGAATAATACTATGCACATATTTAAGAACACTATGGCATTTTCTTACTGTGTATCTTGTTCATATGCTTCACTAAACTTTCTTTAGAAGAATAAGAATATTCACATATTGTGCAAGAATATGGCTTTTCGCCAGTGTGAGTTCTCATATGGATTATTAATCTTGATTTTTGAGAACAAGAATATCCACAAACTTCACAAGAATGTGGCTTTTCCCCAGTGTGAATTCTTATATGTTTCACTAACTTTGATTTTTCAGAACAAGAATATCCACACACTTCACAAGAATATGGCTTTTCTCCAGTGTGAGTTCTGATATGTGCTGTTAAATGCGATTTTTTAGAACATGAATATTTACACAGTTCACATGAATACGGCTTTTCTCCATTGTGTGTTCTCATATGGTCCACTAATGATGAGATCCTAGAAAAAGAATATGCACACACTTTACAAGAATGTGGCTTTTCCCCAGTGTGAATTCTCATATGGTTTATCAATGATGATTTGGACGAAAAAGAAAATCCACACACTTTACAAGAATGTGGCCTTTCCCCCGTATGAATTCTCATATGAGTCACTAAATTTGATTTGTGAGCACAAGAATATTCACAAACTTCACAAGAATATGGCTTTTCTCCAGTGTGAGTTCTAATATGTCTCACTAACCTTGATTTTTCAGAACAGGAATATCCACAAACTTCACAAGTATGTGGTTTCTCTCCAGTGTGAGTTCTAATATGTCTCACTAACAATGATTTTTCAGAACAAGAATACCCACAAAGTTCACATGAATGTGGTTTTTCCCCAGTGGAAGTTCTCATAATTAATAATGACTTTTCAGAACAAGAATGTCGTTGTAGTCTCTAAAGTAAGGTCATAACTGTTTAAATAAACTCATATTCCATTAAAATCCCATAAAAGAGTTCATTCAGGAACATCTGCAAAAAAGGAAAATTCAATAGTTTTAGTATTTGCATTCACGTTTTCTGTTTATTGTTGTAATATTTATTGGATCGAACTCACAATTAAGAGATTAATTCAATCCAAAACATAATATTTCTAAATTTTCACAGAACAAATCAGTACATGTGTTGCTTAGAATGTAATATAATGGTAATTATATGAGCTTTTATATTTTAACATGATATACATATATATATACATTATTATTATTATTATTATTATTATATCAATGCAACCTTGTCTGTGTGTATGTTCGTTCCTCATAGATTCCCAAACTAATGTGCTTATCCATTGCAAATTTCACACAAAGGTAATTTATATGTCTGGCAGTGTTCTTACATGTTTTTTTTTTACAGAAATTCATCTGATAAGTATCGAAAATTGAAAAAATCCGATCCTAAAAATATTTTTTTTCTTAAAGATAAAAAGAAGTTTTACAAGGAATTTTTATACATCACACTGGCAAGGGAGATAATGCAATCTTAGCAATGTTTTTATCAAGAAAAAGAATTATTAACATGTGGAGATATAGCTCCGTTGAAGAGCATTTGACTACAGATCCTGGGTTTAAACGCAGGTGTACATTTTTTCTTATTAATAAGTTCAATTTACAATAAAAGATCAAATCGCTGCAAATTCTTTGTTTGCATATTTTAAAAGTAAACATTAATTAGAAGTCACTTTTCTAGAGCAATCATCGTCAAGCTCAAATATAAGCTCACGTGATCTTGCAAACAAACACAGAGAAAATTTTATGAACGATATTATCATTATTTTTCATATGTCTTAGTGAACGCGTCCGCCGAGATAATTATTCCACATTGCCTGTGTGTGTGTGTGTGTGAGTTCTTTCTTCATATACTGTTATTTTAATTCATCGATAAAACATTGTTGACATGTCGCTTAGCAACAATTATAGAACAATAGGCCATGAAATTTTACTGTGGGTAAAGTAATAGCATTTATTTTTTTTTTTTGCATGACAGGGTCTGTAGGTTCAGACTCCGCACAGAAAATTTCTTAATTTTTTTTATTAACTGCAAAGAATTTTATAAGACTTAAAAATTTACGATTTTTTTTTTTGCATGACGTGGTCTGTAGGTTTAAACCCCGCACTTAAATTTCGTAACGTTTTTTTTTCTTCCTTAACTTGAAAGAAGTTTATTTATAAGATTGAAAGATTTACATGTGTTTATATTTTTAAAATATCTAATCATTTTGCAATATAAAATGTGAATATTACGGTACTTTTAGAAAACTTTATAATTGCTTATAGGGAAAAAATAAAATCGTTCAAATAAAAAAATGCACTTGAATTTCACTCAAGTCACTTAAAATAATAAACCTTTAAATAAAAATGTTTAACGAAGTGTTTAGTAGAAAATGATTAATTTCTTTAATCAAAGATTCAGACAGTAATACCCCAAGCAATTACAGTACAAAAACAACTTAATATATTTTTATTTTTAAAAAAGGTTCTTACATTTTACACCCCCCTCCACCTGGGCTGCCTACTGTTGTTTTGATTCCCCCGCTACTATCACTTTTTTACACCTCTCTCCACCGTGACTGAACTGTTGTTTTGATTTCCCCTACCCCCACATCTCCACACCCCGCTAGTATATATATATATATATATATATATATATGTAACTCTTGGTTCGTTCGCAATTAATAGTCTAAAAAAACACTGGACGGATGGCTTCCACGTTTTGGTATATGTTTACTATATCCATGTGTGTTTTTATATATTTCTTTTTAATTATAACATTATACTTAATTTTTCTATGATATATAGGTGTTTTTTTTGTACCGATAGGCCACTTTTTATTTAGGGACAATTATTTATTACCGCTTCCTGTCACGTGACCAATGTTACAATTTAGTGGTTTTCCTGCTAGATCTAGAGATTTCGTTTGCAATCTAGCGGGGAATTCTAGAAAATCTGGAGATATTTGGCACCCACACACCCACAATTTTAGATTAAAAAATAAAGAAAAGCGCTTGAAAATACTTTAAAACATAAAATAAACTCATTCGTGTAAGTAAATAAAAGTAGCATTTATTGCCTTGGATAACAATTATTTATTGATTATTTTTGTTTTTCACCTTTTTTCGGCTAACCATTCTTAAATCTTGCTATAAAATCGATTTTTCCAAGTACATTTTAGGTGGGGGGGCATTCCAACCTCCGAAGTTTAGTTTAAAATACGATCTAAGCAACCCTGCTTTATTTAGAAGTATTTAGTCGAAAATTGTAAAAAGCAAGAAACAGTAAAAAAAAACAAAAAAAAACTTATACCAATACAGTAGAATCTACCAACCTAAATACTTTTAACATGCTAAAACAAAGTTTTTTTGTTTTTTATTTTTCTAATTTCAAAATATGTTGCACCATTATTGTGATGTTTAATTTGCAGTATATTTCAATATAAAAGTTTGAGTTTATGATTTGTTTCCTGCAAAAAAAATATACCCTCTCTGAAAAAAACAGGCAAAAGTAGCTAATAAAATATGTAAGCCTTCTGGGGAGCTAACCGCTTCAATATAATTCCAGAAACATATAGTGAGAAAACACGGAACATTTTATATATTTAATATACTATATTTATAATTTTTATGGTAGGAAGTTAAAATATGGAGTTTGGGGGGTGAGATTAGTGATTTTGGAAAATTTCAGACGATAAAAGTTAAAAATCTAGTGATTTTCTGGACATTTCTTTCTCCTGATCTCGCAGTTTTTTTAAATCTCAGTTGCCAACATTGCATCACTAAAAAAAAACACTACAGGCTTAATGTAAACAGAATGTGTTTCCAATATAGGTAAATTTTCAATGGGTTTAATCACATGATTATTGATAATGTAACCATGTGATTGAAATTTAATTTAAATTAACCACACATGGTCGCTTTCCTATCAAATATTCATCGAGAAATGGTAGGTACACACAAAATGAATGCCGACGCTCAAAGTGTTTATACATTTTGACTCCTCGCTTTACTTAAAAATTCACCAAAAGTCAGGAAATTAACCAATTTTAATGAAAATTACAGTATTTTTGAAATAATGATCGCAGAATATAATGAACTAATTATTTTTTACTTAACTCTTAGTGAAAATGTTTTATTTTGTTTAAACAAAAAAATACCTTTACTAAAGTTATGGTTTTCAGTAGTAAATAAAAAACGCAACAATTTATTTTTGCTTTTTTTATATAACGCATCGTAATTTGTAACAATAAAAAATAATTTTTACAGTAACATTACGAAAAACGCCCCTAAAGTCCGTATTAATGAATTCGATATAACTCGAAGAAAAATGAATTCTTGCATACTATTCAGGAAATTAAAGATTCAATTAGATTCCTATTTCAGTCACCTAAATTATTTAGGGCGAAATGAGTTTAGGAATTTATAGCCAAATCTAAATATTTTTTCTTTTGCTTAAGAAAAATAGCATTAATACAGTAAGTTAGGTAAAATTTGCATATAATGCTCTGCTTTACGGTTGTTGTAAAAATGGAACGGAAATTTGAATTTCGTTCCCTTTTAAATTCGATACATTTTTACATTACGTCCAACTCATCGTTCACATTCGACACGTCAAATTTTATAGCTTTTCAGGTATGCTGGCAAGGTTAGGGGTGTCTATTCCGAAAGCCGTTCTTAACATGAGTAGATTGGTAGGTGCGTCAGAAATTTCGTGAAAAATAGTGAATAATTCCACCCCGTCTTTTCAAGCTTATACCTCCTCAAAAAATGTAACTCAAGCCCTAATTTTTTTTCCAATTAAAGGAGCAAGGATTAAGATTTCATTAAAAAAAAACAAACAAACATGTTTTTAAAAAAAAAGGTTTAAACATCGGACTTTACAGGTAAATTTCTAAAAACACTACTTTTTTTAAATTTTAATATATTATTTATTGACCTTTTCTCTTCAATTTGTGATATATAACACTTTGGTGAATAAATTATTTACTTTTTAATAGACATTTCAAAATGGGAGGCGTGAATTATTCGACCCCCTGTCTTTCCAAGCTTATAACTACTCGAAAAATGTAATTCAAGCCCTAATGTTTTTTTTTTCAATTAAAAGGAGCAAAGATCAAGGTTTCATTAAAAAAAAAAACAAGAAAAAACAAACAACGTGGTTTAAAAAAAAGTTTTAAACTTCAAACTTTACAGGTAAATTTCTAAAAAAACACTACTCTTTTGTTTTAAATTTGAATATATTACTTATTGACTTTTTCTCTTCAATTTGTGATATATAAAACTTTGGTGAGTAAATTAATTATTTACTTTTTACTAGACACTTGAAAATGGGGGGGCGTGAATTACAAAAAAACGTTTGTCTAAAATATTCCATTCGGTTTATTGGAAAGAGCATAAAATTTCACATTGACCCTGAAAATATCGTAAAAATAGAATGAATAGAAAGATTTTGATAGATTTTTAAAGTTTAAAAATTGAAAAATATTGAGTTCAGAAAATTCATTACTGTTTAAAAAAAATTCTATTACTTTTAAAACAACTTTAATGGTTTATTTGTGAAGTATAATCCACAAAGAAAATAAACAACCCACTTTTAAAAGAGAAATTACGAGATTTTTATATTTTATTCGCAGTTTCGTGATAGGGGTGTAAAAAATTCCTACAAAAATTCTGATACATCTACTAGATTGGAGTGTTTATTCGTTGTAAAAATACCCGACAACCTATAAATGTCGACATTTCCAATGTGAATGGTAAGCTGGACTTATGTAAAAAATAACAAAAGATATACCAAACTGACTTTTTCGTTTAAAAATGGAATTATTTCCCTTTCGTTATTAACTTTTTAAAAACATTTTTTTTTTAATAAATATTTTGTGTTTTATATACATAAAGTACAATTGTTGAATGTTACTGTTTTGATTATATTCGTTTGGGGGGGCACAATTAAAAAATTAAAAAGATTAAAACGAAGCAAAATTTAAGTTTGCGTTCCATTTTTACAACAACCGTAAAACAGCGCATACTCAGCAAGTTTTATCGTAATTTATAAGCATAATATTGAAACACTAAATCAACATTTTATTTATTTTTTTGCATAATTAATGATGGAAGTATTTTTCTGTTTATTTTCTTAATATCTGTTAAAAAAATAAATAATTTGTACATTCTCTTGAAAAAAAGAATCAAACTTTTCTCTACTTTCACATGTGTTCATTTTAAACAAACTGAGCCACAGCAATGCGTGGCCGGGTACAGCTAGTATATATATATATATATATATATATATATATATATATATATATATATATATATATAAATAAGTAGATTGTAGTTTGCTTGAAGCATTGTTGAAGAAAATTATAAGGTAAAATTAAAAGCCAAGAACAATGCGAGATTTTTTTTTTATATAGAGTAAAATTAAATGAAAACAAAAAGAAATAAATATCTTTTTTTTGTTGTTTGTTTTTTCACACAAATTTTAACTATAAACAACAGTAAATTTTTTTTTTCCTGTTGTATTCAATAGTGTTATAAATCTCAATATATTTCAGACTTATTAGTCCTTTTTCAAGAGAAGACGGTGGAAGAGTGTTCAAAATTGGAAAAGCAGCTACAGAGTTTGCCACGTGATACCGCGAAATATAGAACAAAAAATGACGTTTTAACGTTCTCCTAACGTCATGTTTAACTGATAATGGTTCAAATGTCTTTAAATATATTTGTAACTACAGACTTTTAATTCATAAGGTTTTAAATGTGTTTAAATATATTTGTAACTACAGACTTTAAATTCATAAGGTTTTAAATGTGTTTAAATATATTTGTAACTACAGACTTTTAATTCATAAGGTTTTAAATGTGTTTAAATATATTTGTAACTACAGACTTTTAATTCATAAGGTTTTAAATGTGTTTAAATATATTTGTAACTACAGACTTTTAATTCATAAGGTTTTAAATGTGTTTAAATATATTTTTAACTACAGACTTTAAATTCATAAGGTTTTAAATGTGTTTAAATATATTTTTAACTACAGACTTTTAATTGATAAGGTTTTAAATGTGTTTAAATATATTTGTAACTACAGACTTTTAATTGATAAGGTTTTAAATGTGTTTAAATATATTTTTAACTACAGACTTTTAATTGATAAGGTTTTAAATGTGTTTAAATATATTTGTACCTACAGACTTTTAACTGATAAAAGTGTGTTCAAATGTCTTTAAATATTGGTACGAACAAATCTTTAGATTACTAATTATAAAGTACATTGCAAATAATTTCAGATTATTACCAATACTTTTTAAAGAAGATGAGTATTCTCAACTCCGCTGGAAAATTAATTTAAACTTAGAGTATAGATGTCTTTAAGCCTCAGATAAGAATATGCATTGAGCATTATTGCCACATATGAGCTTTGTCTTAGATAAAATTCAAAAAGCGTCTCAAATCTAATACGTCCCACCCCGACTAAGACGTTTTGTTATGTGGTGTTGGTGATGATGATAGCGCCACAAAAAAAAAACAACGCTTGTTATATGTAGAAAAGAACCGGGGGGGGGCAATCAACACTGCCAGGTGTCTCGATTCTAAGGATGAGACCAGAAGGCGCAGCTTACTCAACTCGAGGTGATTGTCTCTTCACCAGTACCGCCGGCTGACTACTCCCTTGCTAAAATCTGCATGGTTTTTTATATGATTTCTGTCACGTTCGCCCAGAGACTCCGACCTACATGTAAGCGAAACTCGATCTGCTAGATACTCGATTTCGTTGACATAGAGTGATCGAATATCGACCGAGACATTCCATGTATTGTTCATCTGATTTCTATTTTTAGACGCGAGTGTTTTTTGTTTAAATTAAGAAAGATGGACCTTATTTTGCATGTTTCCATATTTAACAAACGAAAATGCAATTTCGTTGTTTTTTTTTTCGATTAAACACCACCAGCACTAATTCCGCTTTTCGGGCCGCACTATCTAACAGTGACCAGCATTCAAAATCAAGACGCCTGACCATGTCACAATTCTCTGTCCCACCCTCACAATGTTAAATTCCTTTAAAACGTTTTTTTAAATAATTAGAATGTCCTCTGATTAATACACAGTAATTGCGCTTCTTCAATACTTCTATTTAATCCAGCAAGCAGCAAAATTTTGTTGCTTCCCTCTTGATATTTCGATACCAGAAAGCCTTTTACACTTATAGTTGCCTTCCTCTGTCTTACTTTGGGATTATGTCACTGTGTTTTATATACAAACATCAAGCTAATAGTTGTTTAGTAATAATCCCAAATACTAGTCCCTTACATCTAGGTAGTAATATGCTTTGTTTGTGATAAAACTGTGTAAAAAACGGCTTATCTTCAAATATTTGTTCACATAAACGTTAAAATATTTTTTTAATCCCAGGCATTTAACGTAGGGTGTTTAATAGTTGATTTTTAAATATTAATAAGACAAAATATTGTGGAGAAATGCGTGCCTTACCTGGATAGACCACGTGCGGGTCGGACACCGAAAATAAATAAAAAGAAAGAAAAGAAACGGTCAAGACTCTTATTTATAGAGTAGTGATCACGTGAGTTAGAAGAATATGCAAATAGAGTTGAATGATTTTGCGATATAAAAAGCCTGTGTTGTTAAGAGGAGGGGGAGGCTGTTGGAAGAAGTCAGTGCTGTCAGACGTGCTTTAGAGTTTTGTTATTATATGCTGTGTTCGATTATTGGAGAGAGAAGAGAAGAGGAGGAACCAAGAAGACATTCTGCAGGTACTTTGATACAACGGGGGCGCAATTCAACAATCCACCATTTCCTTTGGTTTAAGAACACAAAGGAATCGAGATACTTTACTTTGTGTTGGTTTTAAATATTTAAACCACTATAAACAGATAATGCCTTTTTCGTCTAACCGTATTATTATATAATATCCATCTATTTTTGGTTCAAAATCGTAACTCCTTATGTTAGTGTATCATTGTGACATGTTTCAGGTGAAAATGCAGTAAAAAAAATTGTTCTGAACATTCTTTGCACGCACAAGTGTTTAACTGTTTTAATATTTGATTTTTAAGTAAGACTAAATATTTAAATTATTGTAAACAGATAATCGTCATTTAACTTAACCGTTTTGTTAGCGTTTTAACGTTTTATATTAAAATTTTGATAAGATTTTATTTAATGATTTCAATTAATTTAAAAATAGATTTTTTCACATATTTCTTAACGGATTGTAACAATTGATTCTCTTTAATCAAAAGATGATATCATGCCTTTTTACAATCCTATTCAATTTAATTGAGTATTTTAAGAGTCATTTAGCTTGTTTATATGAAATTCGCTACAAGCCTCAGGTTTGGAAAAAGAAGGTATTCTTTTATGTGATGCATTGTAATGAGATACCTGAACACAAATTTGGTTGTCTCTTTATGGTACACATATCTCTCAACAGGTATCTTTGATATAAAAATGGTAAAGAACAATATAGAGTGATTAAAGCAGGTGGATTCAATGATAAAATTTTTCTTGTTACCCCTTTTCAGATGGAGGAAAAGGGTTCAGAAGTTGAATTGAGACAGTTTTGATTTCTTGGTAACAATGCTGCACGTGATTTATAAAATTAAGGTATGAAGCCACTTAATATAAGAAGTATTAAAAAGAAGCAAAGATGCTAAATGTAAAGGCAGCAAATTTACCACAGTCTAAAAATCATTATGATAGCTGAACAGGGAATTGATGAAGTTATGGTGGGTGCACCCGCAGTGAATACCAGTTAGGTTTTAAAGACTGACCACTCTCGTTGGAATATGAACCAATTAGTTTACCCACAGTTGACATCTCTCTCAACAAGTATATGTATATTTGATCTCAAAAAAGTAAAAAATAAATAGCGATTAAAACAGGTGGATTTGATGATTCAATTTTTCTAGTGACCATTTTTCTAAGGGAGAACTAAGTTTCAGACGATTAAATACCTAATCTTTATAAAGCATGTACATGGGAGTTGTATTGAGACCGTTTTGATCTGCTGCTAACTATTTTGCATGTGATTTATTAAATGCAGGTTGGGATTGTATGACGTAAAAATATTTTCAGTTGATTACAAGTTGTTTAAAATCATGGATAACTTAATGTGTAAAGAGTTTGTAACAACTCACCTGATAAATCAAATGGCCGTTAAAATAGGGTAAACTAGTGCTGAGCGGATATTGGATAATTAGTTAATTATTTCACAGAATTATTCTGTCTGATCCATCTATCAGCCCAGGAACAGTTTCGTTTCTTGTTTTGGTGTTGTATTAAGACTATTTCACCTTTACGTAATAAATTCTGCTTATAAACATATTTTCCTACCGAAATATTACTCTAATTAAACTCTTCAAATTAATCAACATTTCTTATTACTGTTTAAAACATTTGATATATTCTCAGAAAATATTTGACGACACTAAATTTTAATCCTCTGATATAAAAATTTTGTAACGTTCAACATTAGAAAACTTTCATTCTACAGGTGGACATAAAACATTTTCCCCTTAAGCCTTGTGCTTAGATTTGGAATAGGTAGTTAACGAGTTGCATCAGTTTGCCAGTGTCTGCTGCAAGGGCAGATGATTGGGTTACGGGATAATTTAGGCATAGTTTCTGGCGGAGGGTGAAGGTTTAGACAGAGAAACGTGATTATGGGTAAAATACTTTCAAAAAGGAAAGGAAAACATACAGCGTTATATATATCGCATAATAACGTTAACATCCTAGTTCTCATCAGATCACTGAAGTTAAGCAACTTTCAGCCTGGCTAGTATCAGATGCATGATTGTTTTTGGAATTCCAGGTGTTGTATGTTCTCTTCGCATATTCAGCATTGGTTATGTATGGAACCTCAATTTGCAACTGACATTTAACAACACCAAGTTAGAAGAGATGTGGTTAGATATTATTCAACTCTTGCCACAAAAATTCCATGTGCAGGAACCCTTACAGTGGGTGTCCTTAGTCTGTCAAGATTGAAGGAAGCAACAACGAGTGTGAGTGTGTAATACTACACAGTTAATTCACTACAAAACTAATCGGGCTATGAATAATATATGAATAAAATTAAATTAAAATCGTATGTGTTCAGCATCAGCTGTGAATAATAAAAAGCAGTTCCCGCTATATCAAGCCAAATGCTGTGTTTACTATTTCTATTTTTAGACAATAAACCGTTTTGTATATCAAATCATTAAGTGAAAGTACAGAATAGTTACCAGCTGCCCATCGTTAATTTGAAAAAAAACAATTCTAAAAAATGACATTATTTAGGATGCAATTCTAAACATGTGGAATGAGGGGCTTTGTTTGAAATATTTCTTTGAAGGTTTGAAATACTAATATACAGAATGTATTATACATACATACTACTACTTATAATAATAAAAATAATAATAATAATAATAATAATAATAATAATAATAATAATACCATGTATTCATTGATTGAGTTTGTCGGACTGACTTCCTCATCTTGGTTGTTATTGTCACAATGTTTCGGCCGTTTTGCCCTCCGGCCTTCGTCAGGTGAACGGTTTGTTAGGAGTCTCGAACCCAACTCTTTATTATTATTACGGGGGTTTGGGACATAGTTGCTGATTCTCTGTTTTTCAATGTTACTTTTTTCACTGCCTTCGTTCAGGATTGAACTCAGCAACTTTGGGTAACTGTAAACTTTGATACAACGTCTAGGACCACTCGGCCATATGTCACTAGGACAATTCTTAGTTGGTTTTTGTTAATGTTAAACCTATGTTGTTATTCAAGGTTTTCTCTCTCTATCAGAGGTGTCCAAATTGCATTCAGCTCTATGCTTGGTTTGCTCAGTAGGTTGTTATGTCCGAGCATGTGAGCTGTTTCTTTAAGTTTTCTCACTTTCCAGTGGGTCTCTCTGTTTATTATTTTTACTTCATCCCATAGGGGGCGATGATCCCCCCTCTCCATCCAGACATGGTTGGCTATACCCGATTTTTCCGTCTCCCCTTTAGTTACCGCTTTTCGGTGTTCTTCCACCCGTACTTTAAGGGGGCGGCATGTTTCACCCTTGTAAACCTTTCTGCAACTGCATGGGATGGAGTATATGCAGTTTTTGGTCATGTTCTCATCCGTGCGGGGCTTCACTCGTACCAGGTGTCGTCTGAGTGTTGACTCGCTTTTGAATACCGTCCTGATGTTGTAGGAGGCACATATTCTCTGAATCTTTTCGGAGATGCCTCGTATGTATGGTAGGCAGACCGTTGGAGGTTTTTGGGTTTCATTCTCCTCTCTTATACTATTAACACGTCTGGTGGATAGTATGCTATCGGGGTAGTTGTTACGACGGAGGGTATTCTTCAACCTGACCATTTCTTGGTGGTATGTAATGATGTCGCTACTTATTGTCTCTGCTCGATGTTGTAAGCAGCGTGCGATTCCATGTTTGATACTGTATGGGTGATGGGAGTTGAAGTTTAGGTATTGTCCGGTGAAGGTAGGCTTGCGATATACGGATGTCTTAAACCCATGCTCTGTGCGTGATATGAGTATATCAAGGAAGGCCAGTTGGTTATCTTTTTCTTTCTCCATTGTGAACTGTATCGATGGTCTTATTGAGTTCACATGATCTAGGAGAGCCTGGATGTCTTCTTGATGGGGCCAGAGTATGAAGGTGTCATCAACGTATCTTAGCAACATGGTGGGCTTTAAGGGAGCTGAACCTAAGGCCATGTCTTCGAAGTATTCCATGTATATGTTCGCCATCACTGGTGATAATGGCGAGCCCATAGCTAGTCCCTCCTCTTGTCGATATAGGTCAGTACCCATTCTGAAGTAGGTTGTTTCTATGCAGAATGTCAGCATTTCCATTAAGTTTGGCAATGGTACACATGTGCGCTCTTCTATGGAGAGGTCCGCAGCTAGTTTGTCTTGAATTACTGCTAGTGCCTCACTAGTTGGGACTTTAGTGAATAGGCTAACCACATCTAGGCTTACCATTTGGTTTGTACTGATGGGTGCTCCCTTGATCAGTTCCGTGAAGTGGGCAGAATTCTTTACATGTGTTGCTGACTTGCCTGCTAATGGGTTTATTATATCCACAAGGTACCTGCTCAGTGGGTGGCATGCTGAGCCTCGGCAGCTAACTATGGGTCTGAGTGGAATACCGTCTTTGTGTATCTTGGGGAGACCGTACATATGTGGTAGCTTACTGTAATGCTGGACCAGCTGTCTATATCTCATCGGAGCGATGAGATATAGACAGCTTTTTTTGTTTTTCGTAAGGATTTGTAACAGCTTTCTTTTGGTTTTCAAAGTTGGGTCCTTCTTTATTTTACCGTAGCTACCATCTGCGATTAGGCCTGCCATTTTTTCAGAGTATTCCGACATGTCCATCACCACAGTAGCATTGCCTTTGTCTGCTGGCAGAATTATTATACTGCTGTCACCCTGTAGGTTTCTTATAGCCAGCCTATCTTCCCGAGAGATGTTTGATTTAGGAGTAAATCTTTTCTCGAGTACTTGTCTCACTTTCCATCTTATTTCTTGGGTTGATGGGATTCTCAGGGCTATATCTTCCATGTGTGTTATGATATCTAAGAATGGAACGCGTTTGGTTGTTGTTGCGAAGTTGAGACCTTTATTTAGTACTGCTTCTTCTGAGTGACTCAGTTGGCGGCTGCTGAGGTTGATGACCGCTTTCACAGGTGAGCGGTGTTTTGATGTTACAATCCTCTGGTCTTTGAGCTTTGTGAGCTTCTTGATTTGGCGTCCTTTGACCTTCTCATATTCTTGTCTGTACGATTTATCCAGATCTGATTGGATTCTCACCCTGTCTTCCTCTTGGGTCACTTTGACAAGGAACGATGTTAACGTGTTGGAGATTTCGTTCCTTAGTTTTTGTTTATTCCAGCGACTCTACGTGCCTTCCTGGAATCCACTGCTGTTTTTAATGTCAACCCTGCTTTTTAGTTTTAAGTCTCTACATCTGTACAGGAAGGTTAGATGGTTAGCGAGTCTTGCCAGTTTCATATGACGCTTTTCTAGGTGTCGCCATTCAATCCTAATGTCGGGTCCGTACCGATTCGATAGTAATTGTCTGTATTTTTGAGATGAGTTGTTTTCATTGATTGAGTTTGTCGGACTAACTTCCTCATCTTGGTTGTTATTGTCACAACGTTTCGGTCGTTTTGCCCTCCGGCCTTCATCAGGTGAACGGTTTGTTAGGAGTCTCGAACCCAACCCTTTATTATTATTACGGGGGTACCGTGTTCGGACTCCAGCTAGGCTTTGGGACATAGTTGCTGATTCTCTGTTTTTCAATGTTACTTTTTTCACTGCCTTCGTTCAGGATTGAACTCAGCACCTTTGGGTAACTGTAAACTTTGATGCAACGTCTAGGACCACTCGGCCATATGTCACTAGGACAATTCTTAGTTGGTTTTTGTTAATGTTAAACCTATGTTGTTATTCAAGGTTTTCTCTCTCTATCAGAGGTGTCCAAATTGCATCCACCAGACGTGTTAATAGTATAAGAGAGGAGAATGAAACCCAAAAACCTCCAACGGTCTGCCTACCATACATACGAGGCATCTCCGAAAAGATTCAGAGAATATGTGCCTCCTACAACATCAGGACGGTATTCAAAAGCGAGTCAACACTCAGACGACACCTGGTACGAGTGAAGCCCCGCACGGATGAGAACATGACCAAAAACTGCATATACTCCATCCCATGCAGTTGCAGAAAGGTTTACAAGGGTGAAACAAAGTACGGGTGGAAGAACACCGAAAAGCGGTAACTAAAGGGGAGATGGAAAAATCGGGTATAGCCAACCATGTCTGGATGGAGAGGGGGGATGAAGTAAAAATAATAAACAGAGAGACCCACTGGAAAGTGAGAAAACTTAAAGAAACAGCTCACATGCTCGGACATAACAACCTACTGAGCAAACCAAGCATAGAGCTGAATGCAATTTGGACACCTCTGATAGAGAGAGAAAACCTTGAATAACAACATAGGTTTAACATTAACAAAAACCAACTAAGAATTGTCCTAGTGACATATGGCCGAGTGGTCCTAGACGTTGTATCAAAGTTTACAGTTACCCAAAGTTGCTGAGTTCAATCCTGAATGAAGGCAGTGAAAAAAGTAACATTGAAAAACAGAGAATCAGCAACTATGTCCCAAAGCCTAGCTGGAGTCCGAACACGGTACCCCTGTAATAATAATAAAGGGTTTGGTTCGAGACTCCTAACAAACCGTTCACCTGACGAAGGCCGGAGGGCAAAACAGCCGAAACGTTGTGACAATAACAACCAAGATGAGGAAGTCAGTCCGACAAACTCAATCAATGAAAACAACTCATCTCAAAAATACAGACAATTACTACCGTATGTATTGTGCAAATCAATAATAATAATAATAATAATAATAATAATAATAATACAGTAGGTATTGTACATAATAATATAATAATAATTTTAATACAGAATGTATTGTCCATAGTACTAGTACTACTACTACTAATAATAATACCGTATGTATTGTAAATAATAATAATACTGTATGTATAGTACATAACAATACTACTACTACTAATAATAATAATAATATAATACAGTATTTATTGTATATAATAATAATTTTAATACAGTATGTATTGTATATACTACTACTACTACTACGACTATTACCACTACTACTAATAATAATAATACAGTGTGTATTGTACATAATAATGCGGTATGTATTGTACGTAATAATAATAATAATAATAATAATAATTAGTGGTGGGACGATTAATCGGAATCGGAATCGTTAAATCGTAAGAATCGTGTATTTTGGAAGGTATCGGAATCGGAATCGCATCGTTAAGAAATACCTTAATTTTCCGATTCCTTCATTACAATTCTTTTAGTCTGATGTTGAAAAAAAGAAAAAAAATTTCCTGATATTTCTAACCACAAGAGAGAAATGTAGCATGTTATAAAAAGAAACCAAAGAAATTCATTATTAACAGGGCAATGCTTAGTGCCCCTCCCTTACAAGGTTCATTCATTCAGATCTATTGTAATCAAAACTACAAAAGAGTTAACTTGAAAAGAAGTATGCAGGGCTCTACATTGCGAGTAAAAATAAAAAACGCTTATCTTTTTGCGATTATTTTTTTTACTGACAAATCTTCTAATACTGAATGAAAATGCTTTTTCAACTTATATTTTCTTAAAATAAAACGAGCAAAGTCAAATTATTTAAACAGTAAAAGGTTTAATAGAACAATGTACTTTTTTTCTTTTTTTAAAAGAAGGCTTTTGAAAGAAATATCTCTAAAATGAAATTGATCACGGTGTATTATTTCGCAAAGTTTTGACAGTAGTCGGCTTCTTTTGAAGTTTCAAAAAAATCGACTCCATACCTATCTCTTCCAAACCTAAAGTTATTAAATAACCCCTTCATTAATTCAAGGGTAATTAATTCAATTCAGTCAAGTTTTTTTTTAATTTCATTGAAATAAAATCCATTTTTTAAATTTTTTTCTCCAGAAAGATAAAACCCTGAATTTGATTATATTAAAAGCAGAATAATATAATCTTTTTTCTAGAATTTTAAATTGAAAATTAAAAGTGTTTTGCGCAGTTTTTTGCCGAACGAAAAAGAAATTAATATATATATTTTTAAAAGGTTTTGTAATCAATTAATTTTTATGTCTAAATAATATTTACGATTAATTAAATAATTTCATTTTAAAAAGTATTTACAAATAGAATTTTACTTAAGACTTATAGTTTAGCAATATTGAACCGCATCAACCATGTGTGAATTGAACATAGTCAACCAAAAAAAAAAATTCAAAAGAAAATGCATATTTGCATTTCATTATGTCAACTTTTATACATTGGTTTCAAAAATTAAATTCTATAAGCTTTTTTTGTTAACTAACGGTTGGTACAATTTACCGCCCCATCCCTTTATATTTTTTTCTTTTTTTTACACAGTGATCACCACTTATCAAGGCCCGGAAGCCTCTCAGGGATAAGGGTTATTGCAAGTACATTACGTTAGTGTGGAGATTTGATCAAGTGTTTAATTAGAGGGGCAGTTCATTAGGAATTTGTTAACATTGGACTTGAAGACATCCAAGTTGTAGTCCGGAGGGAAGCAGGCAGACGGAACAGAGTTCCACAGGCGTGCAGTTCTAAGAAAGAAGCTTTATTCATGGAATCCGCGTTTTGATTTAGGCACAGATATAGAGTGGGGGAAATATTTCACAGTGGATTCAGCTAGACAGGTGTTTTTTCGTGAAAGATTGGCGAGGGGGGACCAGAGATTGGAGTTAAGACGAGCACCTGCCATGAAAATAATGATAAAACAAGGATAGGCTCGCAACGTCTCTTCTGTGGGAGAGAGGTTGCAGTGTAGAGAAAAGAGCATCCGCCACTAAACCACAAAGTCTATTTTGTACTCTGTCAAGGCAGGATAGGCTGTTTTTGGCAGCTCCTGCCCAAATATGGCAACAGTATTCCATCCTTGGGCGTACTTGGCTTTTATATAGATAGAGAATTGCATCAGTAGTGAGATATCTTCTGGAGCGGTAGAAGGATCCCACCATCTTTCCAGCGACCTTGGCAACAGACTTGATGTACGTGTTCCATTTCAGATCAGGAGTAAAGGTCAAACCCAGAAGCTTTTCAAAACACGGGGCCTCACCCAGACGAGAGCCATCCATCACAATTGATGCCAGATGGGGATCAGAGCGTTGATGATGTAAGGATAGGAGTTTGGTTTTCGATGCATTAAAGGTAACCAGCCACATCTTCCCCCACTGAACCACGCGCTCGAGATCAGAGGAGAGAGAATCAGAGAGAACTTTGTCATTTACAGCCTTTGATGTGTTGCCGTAGATGGTCGTGTCATCAGCATAGATGTCAACGAATGATTTAAGTATGTGTTCAGGGAGGTCATTGATGTAGATCAGGAAGAGAGTTGGGCCCAGGATTGATCCCTGAGGGACTCCAGCATTTATATTGAAAGCCTCCGATTTTTGTCCATCTACCACTACTCTTATGAGCCTATACGAGAGAAATGATTTAATGATTGAGAAAACATTTTCAGTGATACCGTAGCTGGAAATCTTGTGAAGTAGACCCTTATGCCATATCTTGTCGAAGGCCTTTGATATGTCAAGAGCAATTGCCCTAGAAAGGAAGCCTTTGTCAAGAGATTCACTAATCCTGTGAGATATAACCGTCAGCACATCTGCGGTAGATCTTGCAGAGCGGAAACCATATTGTGTGTCACTAAGAAGGTTATTCCTGCTGAGGTGGTTGACTATTTCTCTATTTAATATGGATTCCAGCAACTTACTCATAACACAGAGAAGACTTATTGGTCTGTACTGAGAGGGAGAGGACTTATCACCTGAATTCTTAAATACAGGGCAAACTGATGAGGTCTTTCAGGGGATCGGAAAGCACTTCTCCTTAAGGCAGCGCTTAAATAGTTTCGTAAGTATGGGAGCAAGTTCTGGTTGAAGCTTTTTTAACACTATAATTGGGATGCCATCAGGGCCAGTTGCCTTACTAGAATCTAGGTTCTTGATTAGCTTGGCGACCTCATGCACGGATATTTGTATGTTACCTAGCTTGTTCTGTGTTGTAGGAGGAAATATGGGGAGTTGATGGCCTTCGTCGCATAGGGTAGAATTAGCTGCAAAGTTCTTTGAAAATAGTTTGGCCCTGTCTGACGCTGACGAGATGACCTCTGGTCCATTGATAATGGTTGGGATAGAACGCACAACACCAAAGTCCAAAAAAAGTCTTGCATGGAAACTTTTTGAAGTTGATGAAGATGATGAGTTGAAAGCCATTTGCAAAGTCTGTCAAATTAAAATATCGCTAGGAATAAAACCATCTAACATGACCACAACCAACATGTTAAAACATTTAACTATGAAGCATCCAAATAAATTGGAGGAGCAAAATAAAAAAGAAAAGGAACAAAAAATTACCAACTAGTCACTCAGAGCAGTTTTATTAGTGAGGGTCGAAATCGCAGTGTCTTTTTTTTTTTTTTGCCTACGTCACCATCTAGGTGTCACCAATTTTTTTAACCCTCCTTAACTTCAAAGAGTAAATACAATATATACAACTAAAAAAATAATTTTTAAAAATGCTGATTCTATTCATAAAAAATTCTTTTAACTAGAAATTAAAACTTAGGTAAAGATAGCTGACTGACAGCAACAGGAGCACTGGTTAACTACTGAACCACGTGGAAAGGTGTGGGGGGAGGAAAAAAAGGAAATTAAATGATGATAATAAATTATGATAACCGTCTTTAAAAGGCACTAAACTCCTAAAATTTACTTCTTTAAAATTTTAGGCGGCACTCCCCGGCGATTTTAAAGCACTCTCTCTCTCCAAAAAAAAAAAAAAAAAAAAAAAGATTTAATTTTTAAGTTTGGGAAAGATATATTTATTATAACCGAATTCTTGTATGAAGACTGGATCTACTTTATTGGACGTTAATTTGTGAGATAAGTAATTTTTCAATGTTTAATGTTTTTAAAGTTTTAATTATCAATTAAATTTTTTTAATTGCGTTTATTTTTCAATTTATTTTAAAAAAAAACAGGGTTTTAAATGTATTTTTCAAGGTAACAAGCTTCGAAAGAAGTCTAATAAAAAAAATCACTTCATTTTTAATTTTGACAACCCTGAGAATTTAATTATTAAAAAAATATTGAAATGTGACATTTTTTATTTAACATTTCTATTAGTTCAATTAATTTTCTTTCAATAATTAATTTCACTCAACAAACTTCACCATTTTTTTTTTTATCTTTTTCTTTAATTTTGGTAATTATGTTTGCTCAATTTTATCTAGTATTTCATTTGTTTTTATAGTGGTATCATTTTTATATGTGTTCCTTTGATATACCCTATTTCAAAATTAGTTTGGTTAAACTTATTCTTCACGTTAGAAACAACGTGTAAAAGCAATGAAAAAGTAAGAAAAAATAATAGGTGTTAACTACTCCTTGTGAATTATGGAGGTCTGAAGAACTGCCGTCACAAATACAACTATCAATAGCCAAACAAAAAATCGTTTTTGAAATTCCTTTAATTGTAACTTTTCGCTATACCTACCTTTTTGGTATAAAACACAAAAACTTTCGATTAATGGTATTTCTCATATATGGTCGTTAACTTTGGAAAGGTTATTTTGTATCTACGGCACCATGTCACATGGTATATTGTTTTTTTTTTCATTACGCACGTTCATTTATAAATTATTAAATTAAATATTTATCTTTTTTATATTTAATTAGTATATATTTTCTTTCTCTTCCGCTATATTTTTTTATTTAATTCATTAAATCTGTTAATTATGAGGACCAAAATAATGAATCGTGTGTATTTATTCTCTAATTTTCTTGTTTTTGTTCTGTTATATAAATTCTATTTTATTTGTTTTTTCTCTGAAGGATAAATTCTATTTTCTTTGAGTTTTTTTTCTGTATTCCAATTAAGTAAAATAAATTTTCTCTAAAGTAAATTTTGCTAAGTTTTCCATTTAGTTTACTATATAATAATTTTATTTAAACCAAAACACGACGGTGTAGACATAAAATATCTCTTCCAAAGTTAGGGAACATATTTGGGAACTACCGACCATAAGTATAAAACTACCTGGTATATTTCAAAACAATAATTCCCTAGGAATCGGAATCGTACTTGGTATCGGAATCGTTAATCAATATTTTCCTGGAATCGGAATCGTATAAAAATTAGGAATCGTCCCAACACTATAAAAAATAATTCATTTTATTAAATACATAAATAATGAAAAAGTTTAATTTCCAGTAAAAGATATAATTCAACAAAAAAAAAAAGCTCCAAATCTATTTTTCGGCTATTATGCCTTTAAAAAGCAAGGAATGATATTTCTCATATATGTCTATCGGTCGGTCTGCCTGTTTGTCTCCATATTTCTTAACTATCTCCTGTGAAACAAAAAGCTGCACAGCGTTACTAGAGGTATCAAATGATTGAATTTTTATGGGCTTTAGCAAGTTAATGGGAAAAATTGAAAAAAAAGTTGAACATTTCATCTTAGTTTATTCTTATTTATAGTCTCGGTTTACATGCATGATATGTTGGTACAGTGGTTAAATTACCAGTTTGGAATGTTACAGTTTCTGTTTTGAATCTAGCTGATCGCACCTGAATACATTTTTATTTAGTTTTGAAATCACAACTCTATAATAATATATACAAATTCTGGACAATTTATAATATAATATTTACACATATTTATGCCTGGGAAAAGCTGGGCGCCCCTCTTAGTAGTATATATATATATATATATATATATATATATATATATATATATATATATAGCTACTTTATTTACTCACATAAAATTAATATACAAAAGTATAGATTTATGTGTAAACTTTAAGTATTTATTTCAAAAATGCTCAATACGTAGGTAGAGCTAGTTAGTAAGTTATAAAATATATATGGCGATTAAGCTACACTGAATATTCGGCGTTTCGTCCACTCTAGGACTCTTCAGGCTTATGTGCATAAGCCTGAAGAGACACAAGAATATTCAGTGTAGCTTAATCGCCATATATAACTTATTTATAACTTATATATATATATATATATATATATATATATATTATATATGCCAGCAGGAAGACCAGGCGTCGTTTGATATAAAATGAGGATAAATGAATATTTTACACTGCCATATTTCATTATCATACACATCAGTGAAATCATCTACTCTAGTCAGGGACCATTCATGCTGCACTGGGAGGATCCTTCACATGCGTCCCCAGTTTGGCTTAATTCACAATACATCGTAAATTGCACTGTAGAGAACTTACTGCTTGTTTTATAATTTATATATTTATATATATAATAGCTTCTATTAAAGTTTAAAATGCAAATGTCTGGTATCATGGTTCAATTGTGCTTTAAACAGAAACATTCATTTCACCCCCCCCGCCCATGTCATATCAAAGAATCTACTGTTGATTTTATATCCTGAGCCTTTCTACTTGTGTAGTAATAAAACCTTTCAAATAAACTTGTAATATTAGACCGTATAAGGTGCTAATTTTAATCGAAATCAGGTGTTTCTTTCATTTGGATTTTTTCAAATACTTATCGAAGACATTTCCATAGAAAAGCTATTTTTGAAAATTGCCAGACACAAAGTATCTTCACACAAAATTTAAACAAAAAATGCAGCCGTTTAGAAGTACATAGGGAATGAACTCACGCAGACAAGCTGTTTTTATATAATAGAAGAGAGAAATTTTTAAACTAGGTGATAAAAAATATCTGCAAACTCCAAATTAAAATAAGATTTTAGAATGGGGAAATCACTTTCCTGTATAAATTTAATGTAAATTGAGCACCCATTTCAAGGCCAATCGTTCACAATTGCAAGTTTAGTGAAGTATAATAAATGCATTATTAAAAACTACTATTGTATCTATTTTCTTTTGTTTTATAAAAAAATGGGGGGGCCATCAATTTTTTGTTTAAATTTAAATTTTTCATATATTTTATGTTCTATCATATTTTAAATTAATAATAAGGTTATTATCAGGAAAGCCAGTCCTATCATTAGGAAGGATGTCCTTGTAAACCAATTTGTATCATTTCATAAGTTAGACAAAAAAAACAGTAATAAAAAATAAAAAAATATATATTACAAACTAGCATTTAAGCCCGGTGTTGCCTGGGTGTTTGGAGGTGTGTGTTGAGCAAAAAAAAAAAAAATCAAAGTGGAAGTAAGAAGGTAGGCTCGACCCCATACCGCAAAGGAGGAAAAGAACGGGAACAAAAAATGTGATGTCTTTGCTGTTACGACCACTGCCAAAACGGAAGTGACATAGGTTTTAATTAAGGCTAGACAATCGAAAGGAGAGGATGAAAAAAGCGAACCCCCTGTAGAAAAGTGCCCAGTTGAAAGTAAAGATATTAATGTTTTTAGCCAATTTTTCGATATTTGCCGTCTGAAAGTTGGAAATTTAAAATGCTACTGATCTAGTAAAACTCCGTCGCCTCTGTCGAAAGTTTTATGCAAACATGCATACATACATACATACATTTATATATTGGTAATTCAAATTTTCGACCCAAACCGAGTAAAATGCTTGCCTTTTCTCTGAATACCCTCTATGTAAAATTTCAAATGTTTAGACCAGAAACTGTCTGAGTAATTTGGTAGAGATTGAAGCAGTAATTTTTTTTTAAATTGGACCCCTATTATCACCCTTTAACATTTATTGCTTTGGGCTCAAATTAAGTTATTAAGTTAGATCCATGTCCAAGGAACCTATATCCAAAATTTCAAGTGTTTAGACAAAAAAATGTCGGAAGAGTTTGGTAGAGTTCTCAAAGGTCAAATCGTTGAACTTTGACCCCTTAACAGCCAAATTTCTGGCCAAAAACCTATTACAAAAATTTTCCCAAATTTCAGTACCCTCTATATAAAATTTCGAGTTTTTAGACTGAAAATTGACAGAGTTATTGCGTAGGGAAATGTACACAAACACCCAGACATACAGAGAGAGACAGGCATTTTCACTTTTATAGATATATAGATAGATTAAGGTGAAAAAATACTTTTCTACGTATCTGGATAAGTTTTTTTTTAGTGTTTTATTCTTATTTTGAAGCGTTTACTTACTTTGGAAAAAATAGTGCTGAACTTTCGTTAAAACCAGAAAAATGATCATTTTGAATTATTTTCAATCATCAACTATGCTAGGTAAAATTATAAAAACTCATTATTATTTTTTTTCAACATTAAGTTTCTACTAATTTATGATGGCCGATAAATGAACACATATTTTATGTAAAGTTTATAAAAAAAAGAAATTGATCCCCCATTCTAAAATCTAAAATACGGGATAAAACATTTTAAAAAATAAAACGAAATTTTAGTGACATAATAGGTAAATGTAGACAGAAAAAGGTGTTTGTTTTTTTTAATGTTAAAACAATTAAATAAATAAATAAAAAAAAAAATTTTTGTTGTTTTTTTGTTCATTTGTCTAACAATTAAACCGACTTCAAATTGAGTTATTGTGTATATGGTTATTATTATTGTTTTCTAAGAAATCAAAATTTTTACTAAAACAAACACATTTTGGGTTTGTATTACTGTACACATAGATTCGAAAAAGGTGGTCAAAAATTAAAATATACAACAAAGAAATATTAACCATAGCTATAAAAGTTACTTTGCAACCTACCTGAATCATTTATTAGTGTTTTTAAGTAGTTTTAAACGTTGTTTATTTCATACCAAATATTAACTTTTTACGAGTGGTAAGAATTCAAGATGGCCAAAATTAATACCCCCCTTCTTTGCAGAGAGAAGCCTCGTTTTCAAATTATAGTTCGCGCATATTTTGGGGGGGAAGAGCTTGTCTCGTTTTCAGCACATGTCTCTGCAGACATGTCTCTGCGGACATTTTTTTTGTTTACATTCTTTTAGAAGTTCCGTCCTCGTAATGAAAGTATTTGTAAACATTACATTTGATTTAGATATTTATTGCGCACAAATATTTTTTTAAGTTTACATTTTTAAGAAGTTTTGGTACTAGTGCAGAGAGTGACCTGGACGTAAATAATAACGCTATTATTTAAAAAGCCAGTCTTAATATGGGGAGGGGAGGGTGTTTTGTACCTATTCTATACTTTAACCTTACAATTGAATAAAAAAAAACACCATAAAACTTTAATTAAACTTGGAAATACAATCTTACACATCAAGTTTGGGAAAAGGAATTATAAATAAAAAACTAGACAAAATACGGTTAAAAACTCGCTCAATATATGTTTGCGTGACATAGGTTGACATGTATTCAGTGGGTTTTTAACAGTATTTTGGATATTTTTTATTTTCGACTCCTTTTCCCAAACTTACCGTGTTAAAGAGAGAGTCGGTCGCCATTCTTAATTTTCCAATACATCGATAAACATTGTATGTTTTCGAACTGAATAAACATGTTACATTAAATAAAAACACTCGAAACACGTTTCGAGTTTGTATTACTGTACACATAGATTGAAAAAAGTTGTCAAAAAACAAATATATAACAAATAAATGTTATCAAAACAAGATAAGTTACTTTTCTACCTAACTGGATATGTTTTTAGTGTTTTTATTTAATGCAACATGTTTATTCAGCTCGAAAAACATACAATGTTTATCGATGTATTGGAAAATTAAGAATGGCGACCGACTCTCTCTCTTTAACACGGTAAGTTTGGGAAAAGGAGTTGAAAAAAAAAAAATATGCAAAATACTGTAAAAAACCCACTGAATACATGTCAAGCTATGTCACGGAAGCATATATTGAGCGAGTTTTTAACCGTATTTTGTCTAGTTTTTTATTTATAATTCTTTTTCCCAAACTTACCGTGTCAGATCGTATTTCCAAGTTTAATTAAAGTTTTATGGTGTGTTTTTTTTTATTCAATTGTAAGGTTAAAGTATAGAATAGGTACAAAACACCCTCCCCTCCCCATGTTAAAACTGGATATTTAAATAATAACGTTATTATTTACGTCCAGATCACTCTGACTCTGCACTAGTACCAAAACTTCTTAAAAATGTAAACTTAAAAAAATATTTACCGTTTTGACCACTTTATATGTTATCCCCCCTCCAAAAAAATAAATAAATAAATAAATAAAAAGTATTTGTGCGCAATAAATATCTAAATTAAATGTAATGTTTACAAATACTTTCATTACGAGGACGGAACTTCTAATGTAAAAAAAAAAAAAAAAAAATTGTAAACGCAAAATGTCCGCAGAGACACGTGCTGAAAACGAGGCAGGCTCCCCCTTCCCCCCCCAAAAAAAAAATATGAAAAAAAATTTGAAAACGAGGCTTCTCTCTGCGAAGAAGAAGGGGGGTATTAATTTTGGCCATCTTGAATTCTTTTTTTTTTTTTTCTTTTTTTACGACTCGTAAAAAGTTAATATTTGGTATGAAATAAATAGCGTTTAAAACTACTTAAAAACACTAATAAATGATTCACGTAGGTTTCAAAGTAACTTTTATAGCTACTATTAATATTTCTTTGTTGCATATTTTAATTTTGGACCATTTTTTCGAATCTATGTGTACAGTAATACAACCCCCGTATTTTATACAAAAAATCTAAATGTCGGATTGAAAAAATGTTTTTAGGAGTTTTTATTAAATAGGAGATTCAACGTTTTAATCAGGTCCGTTAAGAAGCATGACGAAATCAATATTTGAATACATTGATGACACCCAAAAATAAACTTTTTCAATATTTCAGATTATTTTAAAAGTTAATGGATGTAGATTTTTAAAAGTATATATAAAAAAAAATAATAACTTACCTTTCATTCTTGGACAATACAAAAAAAAAATCGGGATGAATTTGTTTTTTCTTTTGTGTTTAAAACAGAAAAAATGTCTGTTGTGATTTCTTTAGTAAATTGATACAACTTTTGTTTTGTGTGTCCAATTCATTAAGAAATAAAAAATATGAAGATATAAAAGAATCAAAAGTAAAAGATAAAAAACACGATTAAAACGTGAAATTATTTAAACTGCTCAAGAACAATGAATTTAGGTCATCGTAACACGGTGTAATCATTCTTTCTTTCCTTGTGTAAAAATGTGCGTTTATTTGTTAAGTGTGTCGAATTGTTTTCTTATCAAAGCTTGTAGCGATTTTCTGTAAATTTATATTTTATATATACAATTCATTAAAAAAGATATAAAAACCAGATTGTTTTTTTTAACACTGAAGATTTTTTTTCATTATTTATTTGAACTAGTCGAAAACGTCCAAGATGGGAACAGTAAACAGATTAATCCAAATAATACTCTGATATAATAGTCTTATTTTAAATAATCCTCTATAATAATCCTCTGGTTCAAATAGTTTAAATAATCCAAATAATACTTACATAAAAAATATTTCACATTAACAACTCAAATAAGATATCTCACTACTGATGCAATTTTCCATCTATATAAAAGCCAAGTACGTCCAAGGGTGGAATACTGTTGCCATATCTGGGCAGGCAGGAGCTGCTAAAAACAGCCTATCCTGCCTTGACAGAGTACAAAATAGACTTCGTGGCTTGGTGGGGGATGCCCTTTTCTCTACCTTGCAACCTCTCTCCCACAGAAGAGACGTTGCGAGCCTATCCTTGTTTTATCGTTTTTTCCATGGCAGGTGCTCGTCTTAAATCCAATCTCTGGTCCCCTCCCCTCGCCAATCTTTCACGAAAAACACCCGTCTAGCTGAATCCACTGTGAAATATTTCCCCCACTCTATATCTGTGCCTAAATCAAAACGCGGATTCCATGAACAAAGCTTCTTTCTTAGAACTGCACGCCTGTGGAACTCTGTTCCGTCTGCCTGCTTCCCACCGGACTACAGCTTGGATGTCTTCAAGTCCAACGTTAACAAATTCCTAATGAACCGCCCCCTTAAGTAAACACTTCATCAAATCTCCACACTAACGTAATGCACTTGCAATAACCTTTATCCCTGAGTGGCTTCCGGGCCTTGATAAGTGGTGATCACTGTGTAAAAAAAAAATTTTTTTAAATAAGGGTAAGGACTTCTACAAACGACGAACTCACCCAAATGACAAAAAAAAAAAAAAATGGACAAAGAAAATTAAATATAATCGCATGATTACATTATGAAACTTGCAACTTAGTGTTATCAACCCCGATTCCATTAGACTTACGACTTAAACAACCCAATTTATGTGTGTTATGTTTTGCGTAATCATCAGTCCGGCGAGATACATGCAGCCATTGCAGCCTTTACTTGTTATGAGTTGCAAGGTGTATCAGAATTTTTGTAGGAATTTTTGACACCCCTAACACGAAACTGCGAACAAAATATAAAAATCTCGTAATTTCTCTGTTTAAAGTGGGTTATTTATTTTCTTTATGGATTATACTTCCAAAATAAACTATTAAAGTTGTTTTAAAAGTAATAGAAATATTTTGTTTTTTAAACAGTAATGAATTTTCCGAACTCAATATTTTTCAATTTTTAAACTTAAACATCTATCAAAATTTTTCTATTGATTCTATTTTTACGATATTTTCAGGGTCAATGTGAAATTTTATGCTCTTTCCAATAAACCTAATATAATATTTTAGACAAGCGTTTTTTTTTTTAATTCATGACCCCCATTTTCAAGTTTCTATTAAAAAGTAAATAATTAATTTACTCACCGAAAAGTAAATAATTAATTTACTCACAAATTGAAGGAAAAAGGTCAATAAATAATATATTCAAATTTAAAACAAAACAAAAAAACGTAGTGTTTTTGTAGAATTTTACCTGTAAAGTTTGAAGTTTAAAACCTTTTTTTTAACCATGTTATTTGTTTTTTCTTTCTTTTTTTTAATGGAACCTTGGTCCTTGCTCCTTTAATTGAAAAAAAATTAGGGTTTGAATTACATTTTTCGAGGAGTTATAAGCTTGGAAAGACAGGGGGTCGAATAATTCACGCCTCCCATTTTGAAATGTTTATTAAAAAGTAAATAGTTAATTTATGTACCAAAGTCTTATATATCACAAATTGAAGAGAAAAGGTCAATAAATAATATATTCAAATTTACAACAACAAAAAAAGAACTGTTTTTTTTTTAGAAATTTACCTGTAAAGTCCGAAGTTTAAAACCTTTTCTTTTTTTTTTAAATAAACACTTTGTTTTTTTTTTGTTTTTTTTTGTTTATTTTTTAATGAAACCTTGGTCCTTGCTCCTTTAATTGAAAAAAAAAAAAAATTAGGGCTTGAATTACATTTTTCGAGGAGTTATAAGCTTGGAAAGATGGGGTGGAATTATTCACTATTTTCACGAAATTTCTGACACACCTAGAGTTGCAGTTGCACCCTCCCAGGCATTTACTCCGTCTCTGAAAGGGAAATAGCTAACTTCAAATTGTCCTCACTCGGTAATGTCAGCGTGTGCTTACTGCTTCTCAGTCATTTTTCAGATCAGAGCGCTCCTCTCCTCTCCTTTCAATTAAATAGTTTGTTGCCATATTAAACGTTAAATTGTTCAATGTGCTTTTTTTTTTATATGACAGTCCCCATTTATTAAGGTTCGAAAACCACTCGAGGATAAGGGTTAATATAATGGTGTAAATTGTGTAGCATCTTATTATGGGAACAACTCCATAAGAACTTGTTTGCATTGGATTTGAAGGCTACTATATTGTATTAAACCGGGAAGCAGTCAAGCAGAACGATGTTTCACAGGCGGTCAGTTCTGGGAAAGAAGCTTTGTGCTGTAAATCTCACAGAAAGGGAACCATATTGCATGCCATTGAACAGGTTATTTTGAGGGAATATCTTCACAGAATTGTAAACTCATAAAAACCACTAGTACATATTTATTTATTTTTTTATAGATTTTATCTTTTTCACGGTCAATAAACTTGTGTATAAAACATGTTTTAACAATAAATAAAGGTGGAAGCGTAGTATCTGTTCTTGGTTTCTGTACGCATATATGGTATGTTTATGAACTCATAGTAACCATGTTTCGCATCATCATTATTACGGCAAGTTAAATGTACGTTTTGCTTGTTGTTAACCCTAACTCTCATGAGTTGCCTCATCCCAGGCATTATTTCCTCTTATTAGATGAAGATTGTTAATTACAAACAGCTGTTACTTGGAATTGTAAAGAGATCTTTGTTGTTGTTGTTTTTTTTGTTTTGTTTTTTTGGTATATTGTTTCATCATGTAATTCATCTTTTCCCGTTAATTTGTCGTGGCTCCAAAATCACCGCCTCCATTTTTCTTTCTCTCTCCACCCTCGCTGTTCTCTTCGCCTTCCCTTCCCTTAAACAAAGGACACGATATATTAATACGAGCTAACGTATCAACAATATCCGGGCTCAGTGAATACATTCACTATTGCTTTCTATTAGTCCTCAACTTTCTACGCATGTCATAATTCAAATATATCAAACAAAACGGCAATAACTCAGGTAATTGACTTTTTCTGTTGCTTTTCTATTTTTTGAAGATAGCCCAGTAGGTTGGGAAAAGTCACTGGGCCAACACCTAGGAGGGCAGGCCTCTGCCTCTTCACCATGAGGGACGCCCCTGGTGTAGCGATAGTGCCGTTGTTAGCGAATGCCAAATCCGGTGGCATTCCGTGCCATTGTCAGGGGGGGTACCACATCCGGTGGTACCCCAGTGTCCGTGGTCGGTTCGAGGGGCACCACACCCGGTGATGCTCCAGTGTTCGTGGTTGAGATGGAAGGTTCCACACCCGGTGACGCCTCATTATCAAGCACCAGCTCCTCGCCCCCTCCTAGGTTAGCGAACATTTCAGGGGTCATCACATGCAGTGGTTACCCATCAATAAGAGAGTCTGGTAGGAAGGAAGATGCCGCAGAGTCGTCCGCACTCAAAGAAACTCAGTGCCCGGCAGATGTGAACCCTCTTGAAGAATTTTTGAACCCCTGGGCCTTCGCGGGCGGAAGTGCCATCGGGGTTAACAAGGACACAGTGAAAGGCACTACGAGAGAGCAGGTGACTGCAGCTTGGGCAGACTATGTCAAGAGAGGAGGGGACTGGACAGTACCGCAAACGTCAGATAGCAACAGCCACCCTTTCACTGGCAAGGAAAAGGGAAGAAAGAGGAGAGAAGAGTCAAGAGAAGTAAAATCGGCGAGTAGCAGCCCGCGAAAGACACAGCCATTGAAAAAATGGCGGTCACTGGACTTTGAGAAACCGATAATCAAGTCGCGAGAAGACCCTGCAGAAAAGGAGGAATGGTCCAGGTTGAAAGAAGGCCAACAAAACAAAGTTCCAGAGATAATAGCGTCCAGCCCGAAAAGTGGATGGAGGCCAAAGGGGCAGAAAACTCCAGAGGATTACAAAAAACTTTTTGAGGAAAAGTACAAAGCCCTCACAGAGGGGAATATGATAAAGCCGCTCCCAGGAACCCTAGAAGGAATCAGAGCGAGAACAGTATCGCTAGTGACCTTCGACGAGAAAAGCAAAGCTCTCACCGGACTCAACAAGGAGAAGTTTCTTGCAATGCTAGTAGAGACCAACACCCCAGCAACCTATGCAATGTGAAGAAGCTTCATGATGCGGGACATACTATTGCCAACTGCTGAGGAGGTAGAAAAGATTGCAAAAGCAGATGTCGTCTGGAAGGGCATAAGATGTAAGACCGAGTACCTGGATAAAAGACGTCTCCGTATTGGGCTTTCCGAGCTGCATAACAAAAGAACAACTGGAAGCAATTCTATCCCAATATGGGGATGTGGAAGAAGTGACGCCGGCACGGGGGCAAAGAAATATCATGACGGGCGACTACCGCATTCAGATGAGAGTCGAGCGAGCCAGCTTCCACGCCATACCAGCTTAATTGATTTGCAAACCTTGGACGATGTCACTTATCGTGCAGGGAAGTAGGCCCCATTGTTGGAATTGTTTAGTGGTGCGGCATATGGCGAAATTTTACCCCAAAAAGAAGACGGATAACTCGCCAGCAAGGGTTCCCACGGAGAAGGTTGAAAAGGAGGGGAACAAAGCAATGAAAGAGAATCCGACGAGTTGGAGCAGAGTCGCAAAAAGAGGAAAGCAAACAACAGTGGCCCGGAAGGAGAAGGAGAAGGTGGAAAAACCAAGAGAGGAGAAATCCGGAACCAAAAGAAAGCTGACCTCTGAATCTGAAGAGGAGGAGGAGGAGGAAAGTAGAACATTGACAAAGAAAGAGACATCAATGGCTAGCACGAAGAAAGCCAGGGAAGAGAGCCAAGAAGAAGAAAACCTGCTCAGTCCGCAGAACCCAGGGATGAGCAGAATACCCCTCCCTTTTTTAACACACCCGGTGTAGAAACACCAGCAGCAGAAGAAGTGGTTGTAGAAGCAGAAGACAAAGAGGACAGCGCCCCACTAGAATAACAGGCGAGGATTGAGAGGACACAAAAGCGGTACTTTCTACCCGGTGACAGTGTGTGAGGTTGATACTACGCAAAGGCAGACGGAGCTTAGCGCAGGGCAAAGAAAGCATTTAAAACAGTTTGAGAATTTAACAGTGGTAGACAGAAAGGACGTGGAGAAACAAAGCAACTTCCCAAAAGCCCCACTACAAATAACTTTTCTAAGGAAGGAAAAAGGTACAAGGGTTAAGGCGCTCTGGAGGATGATGGCAGACGCAAAACATAAAACAAGCTTTTCCGGGCCAAAAAATAGTGGATGACGAACATCATTGATGCAGATATCAGTAAAATGTGAAGGGAGGGTCCCCGTTTATGTATACCCTTCTATAGAGCTCTCAAAATAACCTTTCCCCTGGATGTGGGGGGACTAGTCCGAGGAGGTCAGTTTACAACAAATTTGTTAACTGGCAGCATCGGTCAATCATTCGGCGTTCTAACTCCCGAGGATTTTAGACCCGCCTTTCGACGAATGCTACTAGTAAGTGAAATCATGGCAACAACCTTAAACCTGGCTAGTTTAAATGCGAGGGGCATGAGAACACGAAGCAAGGCTGTTTGCGTGCTGAGGGATCGCGTGGCCCTTGAGGTAGATATAGTTACGATTCAGGAGACCCACTTTGTTGGGCCTGAGGATTGCGATGTGCTGGTGGACGACTTTAATGTTTACTCAGCATATGCCAATCCTCGTGGGGTTTCTGTGCTAGTGAGTCGCACCCTAGCTGCGACAGTTACTGTGGTTCACGCGAACGCTCATGGAAGGCTAGTCGTGGTTGCGGTTGCCATTAAAAGTGGTAAGTTCCGGATTTTGGCTGTTTACGTGCCCAATATCGCTGTAGAGAGGGTGTCGTGGGGGCAAGAAAACTACCTTCCCCCACTCCACCGTGTTTAAACACGCGTCATCTCTAACATGAGCGACGGAGAAAAAGAGAGGCGAATGGACGAATAGCCTCACCTAAAAGGCAAGGTCAGCAGCTGACCTACTTATGTCTCCCTTCCAGCATCCTCGCTGTTAAAGGGAAACACTTATAAAAATTAATCTTTTACGATTAATAACGAAATGATTGTCTTTTTTGTTTCAGACGGAATGAAATAAAATACAACTCTCAAACTGCCAAACTAAGTTTGACTTGTAAACATTTCGTCTGGAATTAATTACTTTCATTTATCCTTTTTCCGAGACTGACGCCACTTGTAACACCCTGTCTCCACAAAGAAAGCGCCTCTCGGCCAAAAAAGTCAATCCGGCTAGGGGGCTACGAGTCCCCTGAATTGGAGATCCACTCACACTAGCCGACGGATCTCATGCGGTAGCAGCAGCGGTCAGGAAACACCCGAGAACCAGAACCAGTGCCGAAGCAGCGACAGCAGTATTCAAAGAGCCCTTTTCAGGGCTAGGTTCCTACGAAAGACCTACCACTTTGTTTACTCTGTTAGCCCTCCTCAGAACCACTCCAGGACCAGCGCCGATGCAGCTACAGCAGTAACTCAAAGAGCCCTTTTCAGGGCTAGGTTCCTACGAAAGACCTACCACTTTGATTACTCTGTTAGCACCTCCTGCCTGCAGCTTCCAGCTTCCTGCAGCCTCCAGCTTCCTGCATCTCCTGCCTGCAACCTCAGCTTCCTGCACTGCATCTCCTGCCTGCAACCTCAGCTTCCTGCACTGCACTGCATCTCCTGCCTGCAACCTCAGCTTCCTGCACTGCACTGCATCTCCTGCTTGCAGCCTCAGCTTCCTGCACTGCACTGCATCTCCTGCCTGCAGCCTCAGCTTCTTGCACTGCACCCGCATCTCCTGCCTGCAGTCTCAGCTTCCTGCACCGCTACCTCGCTCGCACCTTTGGTCTGCTACCTCGCTCGCACCTCCGGTCCGCTACCTCGCTCGCACCTTTGGTCCGCTACCTCGCTCGCACCTCCGGTCCGCTATCTCGCTCGCACCTCTGGTCCGCTACCTCGCTCGCACCTCTGGTCCGCTACCTCGCTTGCACCTCTGGTCTGCTACCTCGCTCGCACCTCCGGTCCGCTACCTCGCTTGCACCTCCGGTCCGCTACCTGGCTCCGTACCTGTCGTCCGTTCCGAACACTGATCCCTCCGTTCTTGGTGTTGTCGGTTCCTCAACACTGACCCCCGAGCGCTCAGTGTTCACCCTGCGTTCCGGATCGCCCTGACGCCCAGCTGACCGTTTCCATACCCAGCAAGCACCCTCTGAACCACACTACGTCCAGAATACCAGTCCGGACCTCCAGACCTTGCCTCCAGTGACGTGCGACCTTCCAGGCGATCAGCACCCGGATTTGAACATTTTTGTTTATATTCAAATAAAAGGCGAACCCTCGTCTTTAAATCGAACAACCTGTGTCTGTCATTCTTCTCTGCCTTGCATGCTGTTTACCTTTTGCCTGTGTCTAGTTTGTTAGTTGTTGGGTCGATTGTCTCCGGACGACCGGCCCCCGCAACAAGGGTTTCCTTTTTTTGGCAGGTGGAGGTATTCCTTTCGGCGGATCCGGAGTGGGTAGTTTTAATGGACTGGAATGCCATCCTGGACCCCAAGATAGATAAGGTAAGGGGGAATTGAGGGTCGGAGAGGTGTGAAAGCAGCCTCTTTGACCTGATGGCCTCGTGCGATCTTGTCGACAGGTTCCGTTTGGATCATCTGGGGCGGGAGATGTGAACGTGGCAAAATAGCGTGGCCTCCGGTCCAAATACTTACTTGGACAGTATGTTAGTTAGAAGAGACAACATAGATTTCTTATCTTGTCCCACGTTCTACTGGCTAGATCATTCGGACTATAAATTAGTTATGGCCCGTTTGAGAATAGGTAATAGGCCTAGATTGGCTGGTTACTGGAAGTTGAACGCCTCCTTACTGGAGATGAACGACTTCCAGGAGCAGCTGACAACATTAATTCAGTGGGAATTAGTTGGGGCGGTTACTGGGAGTAGCTGGTGGGTTAAACTTAAGGCTGCGATTAGGCTCTTTTGTGTCCAATATAGCCAACGCCTCGTGTTAACTAGGGCACGGACCAAAAGCCACCTAGATGATAGGCTGACCAAGGTGGTGGCTGGTGGGTATCCCCTAGAGATAGCAGTAGTTAAGGGCGACCTCCAGCGCTTGGCTAGCGAGCGTTATGAAGGTCAAGTAGTTAGAGCTAGGTTAAACAGTGTCTCTAACGAAGCCATGAACATTGACGCTGTTGAGCGTAAGGCTGCCTTAAGATGTGGCTCGGATGGGTACATTCGGAAGGTGAAAAACCTGGAAGGACATACCCTCGTATTGACTCGGGAGATTTGCAATGAGTTTCGTCAACATCTGGAGGAACGCTTTACCCAACTACCCAGACTCCAAAGCCAGGAGTTTGTCAGCTATTTAGCTGGCTCGCCCCGCCTTACTGCGGCCCGAACAGCTAGCTGTGATGGGATGGTTATGGAGCGTGAAGTCATTACTGCGTTGAAGCAGGTTGGCCATAACAAATCTCCGAGGCTCAATGGTCTGCCCTACGAACTGTATTTGATGCTGTCGCCCATGTTTGTTCCTCTTCTGACGGGTGTGTTTAACCACTGGTTTGCTCAGGGATCCATTCCTAAGCAGGTAACCAAAGGAGTTGTCACACTTCTGAAGAAGAGAGAGCGGCATGGTGGGGAGGACTTAGATGATTATAGGCCCATTACTCTGCTAAACAAAGAGTTGAAAATTTTGGCCCGCGTTTTTGCAAACCGACTGCAGGTTTTATCGGCGACTTGGTCGAACCGAATCAGACTTGTTCTGTGAAGGGGAGATCAATTCAAAACAACTTGCACTTGGTGCGCACGATCATAGAGGGGTTAGAAGACGACACAGGAGCCGCTTTGATCAATTTAGATCAGTCCAAAGCGTTCGATAGGGTCGACCATGGTTTCTTGGAATCTGTTATGGAGACCGCCGGCTTGGGTCCAGACTTCCACAAGTGGATTTCCGTTCTGTATCGTGATCCTGTAGTAGCGGTACAAGTAAATGGTAGGTTGTCAGAGTCCTTTGGGGTCTCTCGGTCGGTGCCCAGGGTTGTCTGCTGTCACCTCTGTTTTAAGTCCTG
This sequence comes from Euprymna scolopes, assembly GCF_053919585.1. NCBI lineage: Eukaryota > Metazoa > Mollusca > Cephalopoda > Sepiida > Sepiolidae > Euprymna > Euprymna scolopes. Next base: position 120,620,504 of record NC_136500.1, on the reverse strand, counting down.
GTGTTGGAGCACTTCCTTTGCAAATTAAGGGACGAGGAGACTAGACCAGTCCTGCGCAGCATAGCTCAACCTGGCAGCAAAGTAGCCAGGGTGTCCGCATATGCTGATGATGTCACCGTTTGCGTAGGGCAAAAGAAAGATATCAAAGCGGTGATGGAGGCGGTCGCTAAGTATGAAAGTGTCACAGGGGCTGTAGTAAATCGCAGCAAGTCTGTTGGACTGCAGTTGGGCACCTGGACCGGGGTAAACTCGCTTTCAGGTGGGTTCGACTGGACGGATGGCCCGATAAAGATTCTCGGAGTGTGGTTCGGGCCTGGACTCCAGCTGGACAAAAATTGGTCGGAAGTATAGACGAATGTCGAATCGTCAGTAAGGACTTGGATTCGCAGGGGCTTGTCCCTGAAGGGTCGTGCGGAGGTGTGTCAAACTTACATCTTTCCGTTGATCCTTTACCACTTGTCAGTACTTCCTATTCCTGCAGACCGCTTTAAGGCTTTGGCGCAACTCCTTTTTAAACTTCTTTGGAAAGGGGGGAAGCCGTATATCCGTAGACAGATCTGTACACAGAAACTCAGCGAGGGAGGCCTAGGAATGCCTGACTTGTTAAGTGATAAGTACACCGAAAGATTGGCGTTCCTGAGTCGGACACTGCTTGAGGAATTGCACTGGGTACGAGTTGTGGAGCAAGCTTTTCCACAGCTCTTATCCTCCCCTGCCGCTGAAGGTTGCAGATGACTGGTAGGGGAACGGCAGTCTCTCTCCGAATGCCAAGCCGCCCTTAGGGCATTGCCAAGGTCCAGTGATCTTGCACGGCCTAGGAGAAGGCTATATCAAGATTTAGTGGGGAGGACCGCAAAAGATCCGCTAGTTGAGCGGCTGCACATGTCGAGAGAGGAGGTCCTCTCTCAGTGGATTTGGGCGTCAGCCAGAAGCTTTTTAAAAAATTCTGAGTTTTCTATAACATGGAGGCTTGTCCGGAATGCGCTGCCACTTTTTGGCGTGCTTGCCAGGGACTGCAAGAGGGATGAATACGTTCCCTTTTGCCCCTGCTGCGAGGATGACGAAGATGAAACAAGGGACCAAGCCTTTTTTCTTTGCAGCAGAGTTTAGAGGTCTGGGAGTACGTCGGAGAGGTAACGGCTCGCATCAACGCCGAGCAGTTGGTGCCACTTGATTTGGCGTATGTCGGTGACAACATGGATCCACCGTTCACTGTGGCGAAACGATTGTTGTTTCTCGCAATCCTAGCCGTTAAAATTGTCTATGGGGTTGAATCTGTTTCCGATCAGGATCTGGTTGTTTACTTTAAACATCAACTTAAAGTGAAGATCAGATGCGATTGGAAAAGATTACATAGCATAGATTTTGATAGGAGATGGGTGCACAACACCAGCTTGTGCATCCGACGAGGCGCTAGGTTTAAGTTTGTTTTCCCACCCTAGTGGTATTGGTATGGTGGTGCTAAGGTTCTACGGAACCCAGCCCCGAACAAAGTTATTTTATAGCGTAAGGTTAGTTATGAGTGGAAAATTCTTTATTTAGTGCTAGACTAGGGCAAGTATGAAAGTTGATCCCATCCCCGATTTTATTTTTCATCGGCACTAGGAGAGCTCCAAAGATGCCCAGTCCAATTTTGTTTTGTCCCTGGTCTGTTGCCCCTATACGTACATTTATCTTGGAAGACGCCGTCCATTTCCTATGTTACCCATCCCATTCAAATTTGTTTTAAAACATCGTCCCTAGGTCCCTCACTCCCCACTAGGGTACGACCAGTTTGCTTTCGACCTCCGGGACTGGAAGACAGTGGGCGCTCTATATTTAGAAGTAAATTGGGAGGATCCCTTACTAACCTGCCCCCCCCCTAGGCATTTTGTTTACTTGTTTTCTGGGTGAGTTGTCCCTTAAGCATTGTTTTGTTTGTTGCCTATTAACTGTTGCTTTTCTATTTTATTGCAGATAGTCCAGTGTCTGGACCCAATTTAAGCAGCCATCAGGGTTAGGGGAAACTGACGTGCCTTTTTAGGTGAAGGTCCCCCTGGTTTCCAAATCGGCAAGTTGGGAAAAGGCACTGGGCCAACACCTAGGGGGGCAGGCCTCTGCCTCTTCACCAAGGGGGATGTCCCTGGTATAGCGACCGTGTCGGGGAGCACCACACCGGGTGGTGCTCCAGTGCCGTTGTTGGGGAATGCCACATCTGGTGGCATGCTAGTGCCATTGTTAGGGGGCACCACACCCGGTGGTGCTCTAGTGCCGTTGTCAGGAAGTGCCACATCCGGTGGCATTCCAGTGCCGTTGTCGGGGTGTACCACTTCCGGTGGTACCCCAGTGTCGGTGGTCAGTTCTAGGGGCAACACACCCGTTGATGCTCCAGTGTTCGTGGTTGAGATGGAAGGTTCCACACCTGGTAACGCCTCATTATCAAGCACCAGCTGCTCGCCCTCTCCTAGGTTGGCGAACATTTCAGAGGTCACCGCATGCAGTGGTTACCCATCAATAAGACAATCTGGTAGGGAGGAAGATGTCGCAGAGTCGTCTGCACTCGGAGAAACTCAGTGCCCGGCAGATGTAGACCCTCTTGAAGAATTTTTGAACCCCTGGGCTTTGTGTGTGGAAGTGCCATTGGCGTTAACAAGGACACAGTGAAAGGCACTACGAAAGAGCAGGTGACTGCAGCTTGGGCATACTATGTCAAGAGAGGAGGGGACTGGACAGTACCGCAAACGCCAGATAGCAACAGGCACCCTTTCACCGGCAAGGAAAAGGGAATAAAGAGGAGAGAAGAGTTAAGAAGAGTAAAATCGGCGAGTAGCAGCCCGCAAAAGACACAGCCATTGAAAAAATGGCGGTCACTGGACTTCAAGAAACCGATAATCAAGTCGCAAGAAGACCCTGCAGAAAAAGAGGAATGGCTCATATTGAAAGAAGGCCAACAAAACAAAGATCCAGAAATAATAGCGCCAAGCCCGAAAAGAGGATGGAGACCGAAGTAGCAGAAGACTCCAGAGAATTACAAAAAACTTTTTGAAGAAAAGTAAAGAGCCCTCATAGAAGGGAATACGATAATGCCGCTCCCAGGGACCCTAGAAGGAATCAGAGCGAGAACAGTATCGCTAGTGACCTTCGACGAGAAAAGCAATAGTCTCACCGGACCGTGGTTTGAAGCAAGAAAGAGAAGTCTTACCATGGGTGCTCAGCGAGTGAGTTCAGGCAAAGAAAAGGAAGAACAAACATGGCGGCCAGCATTTTTATTTCGTCCGTTCTCGCGTAATCTCGTGTATGCGTGAAGATGGAAACTATAAAACGATGTTCATTTCTCGGTGTTGGGAGATTATTCCCGATCAGGCAGGAGAAAAGGCAACGAGAGTAGAGACAGAGGACTGTAGCGATAATCTTTCTTGAACATTCCGTTTTTGTATTTGAGGTGAACCCCCCCCCCCATTATACTTCAAGCTTTTTCGGCAATGGCCAATGCAGGCTTAAGCAACATGATTAAGCCTTTTAATGGCGACGGTGATGTGGTGGCGTGGCTTAAAAAAGTGGACCTTGTAGCAAGGATTCAGAAGCTGGATGATGTGGCCGCAGTAATACCACTGTTTCTAGAAGGGGACGCACTGGCCCTCTATTTGGAGCTCAGCGAGCGGGAACAGGGTGACGCAGACGCCATCCAGGGTCGACTGATCGAAGCTTTTGCAGAGGGGCCTTTTAAGGCCTTTAATAAGTTGAAAAAGAAGAGGTGGATTGGTGAATATGTTGATGTCTACACAAATGAGATAAGGAGATTGGTTGAGTTGTCGGGCATCAGGGGACACGCCACGAGTCACGTAGTCAAAATGACTTTTGTTACTGGGTTCCCGGAAGAGATATCGAAAAGGTTGCAGCAAGTACCGGGAATGGAGACGCTGGATGTGAGTGAGCTGCTTAAAACTGCAAAAATCTTGGTGAGCACCCAGCCCTCGGAGCCTGGAGGAACGACAGCAACGGTACAGCAGGATGTGGGCAGGAATCTGCCAAACCAGGGGATCGCATGCTTCGAATGCGGGGACTACACATGAGAAGAGACTGCAGGAAGTTCTTGCAACGGACAGTGTGTTACAAATGCAATCGGAGAGGCCATTTAGTGGTAAAATGCACAAGTTCGGAAAACTGGCAAGGGGAGGCCGATGAGCCAGCAGCCGCCCCGATTCAAGAATAGATACGTACCCGCAGCAGATGCCCAAACAGAAGATTGCGGTGGAAGGACGGGAAGTTATGGCCCTGATCGACACTGGCTCGACCACTACCATGGTGCACACTACCCTGGTCGGAAGATGGAATGGGAAGGGTGAAGTAGTGGCATTCGATGGGTCGCGAGTGAAGTGTCGAGGGAGGAAGACCGTCACTATTGATATTGCTGAAGGTCGGATGAGGGTCCATGCAATTGTTACTGATCGCCTGGTGCCTGGCTTCCAAGCCATCATTGGAATGGATGTTATATGCCGTCTTGGAGGTGTTACCATCACATGTGACAACATGAGGTTCGGACTAGCTGAGTGCGCGGTGACGGAGAACGCCCCCAGAGGAATCAACAAGGCCGGGGAGGAAAGAAAATTGTCGATCAAAGATCAGGACTTCCAGGCCGAATTCGACGGAGAGCGGTGGACGGTGGAGTGAGCATGGAAACATCAAGCGCCATCGCTGACAAACAGGGTGGCGTGCTACACAAATTCGCTTAGAGGAGGGGCGAGAAAGGAGTTTGAGCAAGAAGTCGACCGATGGATTGAGGAGAGGATACTGATGCCTTGGACGGATGATGCGGAGTCAGGCATTTTGCCGTTGATGGCCGCTCTGCAAACAACTAAAGGGAAAGTAAGACCGGTCCTGGATTTCCGAGAGCTGAACGGCCATGTTAAGTGCCATACGGGAGGCGACACCGTAGATGTGTGCAGTGAGACCATTAGGGAATGGAGGCAGATGAATGGCGCATCTATGTTGGTAGATCTAAAATCTGCCTATTTGCAACTCCATGTTGCCAAGAAGCTCTGGAAATATCAGTTAGTCAAGTACAAAGGCAAAACCTACTGCCTTACGCGAGTGGGGTTTGGGTAAAATTCGGCACCCAAGATTATGTCAACTATCCTCAGGAAGATTCTGGAGACAATGGGAAAGGGAGATGGGGTAGTGAGCTCATACATAGACGACATTCTGGTGAATGAAACTGTGGTAACTGCCAAGGAGGTGGTGGCTCATTTGAAGAGGTTCGGGTTGGTCGCCAAAGAGCTGGAAAGATTAGACGGAGGGGCTGCTTTGGGCCTAAAACTGAAACAAGGTGCGCCAGGAGGCCTAGAGTTTCGCAGGGGAAACGAGATCCCACAACTGAAGCAGGAGCTCAACAGACGTGAACTTTTTTCCATATGCGGAAAGTTGATCGGACATTATCCCGTTGCTAGCTGGCTTAGACCAGCATGCAGCTACATAAAGAGACACGCCGAAGGATGAGGATGGAATGATAAGGTGGGAGAAAGAACGGTCGCCATGATGGAAGAGCTCCTGAAAGAAGCAGAACGGCAAGACCCAGTCCGCGGAACCTGGAACATACCGCGAACATTGGATGGAGTCGTGTGGTGCGATGCAAGCAGCATTGCAACAGGGGTCGTTTTGGAAATTGGAGGAGTAGTTGCAGAAGATGCAGCCTGGTTGAGGAAAAAGAATGACGTCAGCCACATCAATGTGGCGGAATTAGATGCGACAATAAAAGGAGTCAGTCTGGCCTTGAAATGGGGACTATGTGACATCTGCATCAAAACAGACTCTGCCACGGTGTTTGCTTGGCTAAAGTCTCTCATTTCAAGCGAAAAAAGGATAAAAACGAAAGGGGCTGCGGAGATGTTAGTGAAGCGCAGGCTTGGGGTGCTGGCTGAGCTGATGCAAGAGTTTTGTTTGAAGCTTCGCGTAGACATAGTGGCTTCTGAAAAGAACCGAGCAGATGCTCTCACGAGAGTGAAGAAGAGTTTGCTGTTGCCAAAGAATGATGTTGTTGCTGCATCAGATCTAGATGATGTTGGCGTGCGAGAACTGCACAATTTGCACCATATGGGGGTAGAGAGGACTTGGTACTTAGTGAAAAAAGTCGACCCGAGGATCACAAAGGAGCAAGTGAGGCAAGTGGTCAGGACATGCGACAGATGTCAGTCGATTGATCCTGCTCCAAGCACACATGAAGCTGGCCAATTGGAGGTGAGTGGGACCTGGGAGAGACTGCCATGCGATGTCACCCATTACAGGGGTGGACTTTACCTGACCATGATTGACTGTGGGCCCGGGCAATTTGCCCTATGGAAGAAGCTACGTGGAGGAACAGGCAATGAAATAGCGTCAATCCTTGATGAGGTGTTTTTGGAGCGAGGCCCCATGGAAGAGTTGTTAACTGACAACAGGACTGCGTACAAGTCAGTAGCAGTGACAGAAGTACTGAAGAAATGGAAGATCCAACAATGTTTCAGAGCTGCTTACAAACCTAGTGGCAACGGGATCGTGGAGAGAAACCACCGCACCATAAAAGCAGTTGCGGAAAGAGGAGGCACCTCACCTGAGCAAGTCGTCTTCTGGTATAACATGTCGCCTAAACTGGGACAAGTACCAGAGACGGTCCTGCAACTGTCAATGTTTGCATATTCCTGGAGACATCACAGGGTGGAGCCAGCAAGCCGAGAAGTAGAGGCCACAGGGACAATTAAACTCGGGGACGAGGTATGGGTGAAGCCACCAGGGGCGTGGTGCATCACACAATGGAGTAGAGGTCGCGTGACTGGGAGGAACACTAGTAACAACATTGTGGTGGGAGGAGTCCCGAGACACATTCTCGACGTCAGACCAGTTGAGGGCGAAGCAGTTGAGGGGAGTGTGCAGCCACAGGAGGAGGACGACACCTCAGAGGCCAAGTAGAGAGAGGCGACCGCCACAGTGGATGAGAGACTATGAAATGTGATCTTGAGATCAGGGAGGCATGTGGTTAGAAGCAAGAAAGAGAAGTCTTACCGTGGGTGCTCAGCGAGTGAGTTCAGGTGAAGAAAAGGAAGAACAAACATGGCAGCCAGCATTTTTATTTCGTCCGTTCTCGCGTAATCTCGTGTGTGCGTGAAGATGGAAACTATAAAACGATGTTTATTTCTCGGTGCTGGGAGATTATTCCCAATCAGGCAGGAGAGAAGGCAACGAGAGTAGAGACAGAGGACTGTAGCGATAATCTTTCTTGAACATTCCGTTTGTGTATTTGAGGTGAACCCCCCCCCATTATACTTCACAGACTCAATAAGGAGAAGTTTCTCTCAATGCTAGTAGCCACCAACATCCCGGTGACCTATGCAATGTGAAGAAGCTTCGCAATGTTGGACATCTTATTGCCAACTGCTAAGGAGGCAGAAAAGATTGCAAAAGCAGACGTCGTTTTTAGCTTAATAATTTAATAACACTTGATTAAAAAGAACAATAATTTTGACATGTGAAAAATATATTTTTATTGCTTGTTCTTTTAATAACACATGATTAACAAGAACAATAACTTTTACAAGTTATAAATATATTTTTATTGCTTATTACTTCAGATCAATTAGTTTTAATTTGTTTGTTTTCATGACAATGTAAATATATAGCAGTGAATTCTGGTAAGTATAGACCTCGTAAATTCCATAGTGGCAAGAGCTTGATCAGCCAGAGGTTGTGTCCAATTACTTTATAAAATTTTGAGTAGTCCATTGTCTCCTACACTAACTGTTATAATATCTATACCTATCAGACACTATGTCGTTTTATATTATTTCAGATATTCCCTTCACTCTTTTATTGCAATAATCATTTTGAATAGTTTTTCAATCATGACACCTTTCAGAAAGATGTGTATCAATAAGGTTTCTTCTCATATAAATAAATGTGAATTCGTAAGCATATATAATGTGATTATGGTTTTTCCAGTTGTTTATTTTTTCATATATACCACTAATCTTTGACATATCTTGATTTACATGCAAGTATATGCTTTTTTCTCCATATAAGCCAGTAAATATGATTTTTCAGAACAAAATATTCACAAGAATCTGGCTTTTCCCCAATATATATTTCATATGTATAACTAAAATTGATTCCTCAGAAAAAGAATATCTACATATTTAACAAGAATGTGGCTTTTCGATATTTTAAAATTTTCTTCCTTTCAAGATTGTAACGTTGAGTATGGGGCATCCACACCAGCTGGATACATTGCCCTGTTTTTTACTGAAACCAACAGAGAGCTCTTTTTAGTATCATCACTGTTTTCTTAAGTGTAATTGTCTGGATTCCTTTTGCACTTCATTCACTATGAAAATCAGTTAGGTAGGACTTCAGGTTTTTCTTCATAAGTCCTGTAGCACATATAATAAGCTTGGTCTGTAAGGGGTTGTGTCCAATTACTTCATAAAAAGTTTTAGTAGTCCATTGGCTTCTACATTAACTGATATAATATTTATACCTGTCAGAGACTATGTCGTTTTATACGTTTTAGGTTCTCATATTGTTTCATATATTCCCCTTCACTCTGTCATTGTGATAGTCCTTTTGAATAGTTTTTCAATCATGGCAGTTTACTGAAGGAGGTTATCAATCAGGTTTCTTCTCATATAAATAAATGCAAATTCATAAGCACGTATTTTGCAAGATTATAGTTTTTACCACTAGTGTGTTTTTCTCATATGTATCACTAATCTTGATTTACGAGAATATTCATATACTGATAGAATAAGGCTTTTCTCCAGTAAGCCTTCACATATGACAGCAAATATTATTTTAAAAAACAAAAATATTCACGTAATTCACAAGAATCTGCTTTTTCACAATGCAATTGTTTATATGTATAACTAAAATTTATTTCTCAGAAAAAGAATATCCACATATTTAACAAGAATGTTGCTTATCGACAGTGTGATTTCTCCTATGCCTAAGAACATTTGATAATTGAGAACTAAAATATCCACATACTTCACAGGAATACGGTTTTTCCCCAGTATGTGTCCTCATATGTATACTTAAATTTGATTTTTCAGAACAAGAATAATCACACATTTCACAAACATATGGCTTATCCCCAATGTGAGTTCTTATATGTCTAAGTAAACTTGATTTTTGAGAACAAGAATATCCACACACTTCACAAGAATGTGTCTTTTCCCCAGTATGAGTACTCATATGTCTCAGTAAATTTGTTTTTTCAGAAAAGGAAAATCCACACACCTCACATGAATATGGCTTATCCCCTGTGTGAGTTCTCATATGTGTCACTAAATGTGATTTCTGAGAACAGGAATATCCACACACTTCACAAGAATGTGGCTTTTCCCCGGTATGAATCCTCAAATGTCTAATGTAATTTGATTTTTCAGAACAGGAATACCCACACACTTTACAGGAATATGGCTTTTCCCCTGTGTGAGTTCTCATATGTTTCTCTAAAGTTGATTTTTCAGAACAGGAATAGCTGCACACTTTACAAGAATGTGGCTTTTCTCCAGTATGAGTTCTCATATGTTTTACTAGCTTTGCTTTTTCAGGATAAGAATATCCACACACTTCACAAGAATGTGGCTTTTCCCCAGTATGAGTTCTCATATGTCTAAGTAAATTTGATTTCTTAGAACAAGAATATCCACACACATCACAAAAATGTGTCTTTTCTGTAATGTGTTCCTGCATGTTCCAAAAAAGAGGATCCTAGAACACGATTATTTAAGTACTTATGAATTTTATTTTCGGTTTTCTCTTTTAATTCAAGATGTTGAATTTAAATTGATTTCCTATTAAGAGAAATATCGGTTATTTAACAAGAATCTAGTAGTGTTACTTCCATACTTTTTTCAAAGTAACATAATTGTCTTCCGTTTTACACATAAGGAATCAATTTTATATAGAATGACTTTTAATGAAAACAATGGTCCATTAAAATCTAATGAAGCAGTTCAATCAGGAACATCTGCAAATAAAAAGATAATTCAATATTTAACATATACTCTGTTCATTGTTATCAATTTTATTTGTTTGAACTCGAATATCTGGATTGATTTAATATAAAGCCGTCATATAAGAAAAAAGACAATAGAAAATAACGAAAAAACAGTTGTTGCTTTGAATATAGTGTAGAGAAAATTATACCTAATACTTTTCATCGTGGTTACAAACCAAGATTGATATTTCCATGTCTTCTTTCCATGGCAAGTGCTCGTCTGAGCTCCAATCTCTGGTCCCCCTTCGCCAATCTTTCACAAAAAACACCCGTCTAGCTGACACCACTGTCAATAATTTTCTCCACTCTTTATCTGTGCCAAAATCAAAACGTAGATTCCATGAGCAAAGCTTCTTTCTTAGAACTGCACGCCTGTGGAACTCTCTGCCGCTTGCCTGTTTCACTCCTGACTTCAACTTGGATGTCTTCAAATCCAACATAAACAAATTTCTGATGAACCGCCCCATTAAGTAATCACACTTTATCAAATCTCCAATACTAACTATTACTACGATACTATCCCATTGATTACTGTACACACAATAACCCTTATCCCCAAGTGGCTTCTGGGCCTTGATAAGTGGTGACCTCCATGTAAAATAAAAATATGAATCTTAATGTTTACCATAGTTGTAATTAGGAAAATTGCCATCTCGCCAAATCATTTTTATTGCATACAGTTGCTTCTGCTTTCCTTAATATTAATATTATAGTCAGGAAAAATGTCGAGAGAATTCCCTTATTTTAAAGATTTTATTTCTATTATATATTTCTTAGTACATTGTAACAATGTATCCGTTTTATTAGATCATATTATTGACTTTATAAATTCGCTTTAATCAAATCAAATTCGTCTGTTAACTTGATTTATTATTTAAATGCTCAACAGGAACCTTTTTATATTGGAATTGAAGACGATCATAGTGTGTTCAGAGAAACAGACTTCCACGGGTGAATCGCTCTCGAAAAGATGCTTTGTTTATTGAATTTATGTTTCGATTTAAACACATATAGGGAACTTTTTTATGGTGGTTGTAGCTCAAAGCATGTTGTTTTGTAAATATTTGGTAAGATGTGACCATAGATTGAAGTTCAGAGAAGCACTTTTCATGATATTAACGATAAAGCAGTATCAATGGAGGAAGCTTCTTTGAGATGAAGGTCTTTCATATCAATTTGGAAAACGTGAGGATTAAAGTGTTTAGTGTGAAAAGATAGAAGTTTGGTGTTTGATGCATTGAAATTAAACAGCCACCTTTTGTTCCATTGCACCATGTTCTTAAGGTGAGAGGAGAGATACTCAGAGATCTTGGTGGTCCTTGTCCTTTTAAATGTTGCCATAGATGATAGTGTCATCACCTGTTTGTTTAAGAAAAAAAGAATGGTTTTGCAATTTTTTTTAAAGTCGGGTGTTTCGCTCCCCCTCCCCGGCAAATGTAAACTCAGACTTTTTGTTGGGGAGGAGGATCCTCATTTTATGTAAAATTGTGTTCATTGTACGTTACCCCCCCCCTCGCACACAAACAGGTGGCCATAAAGTGGGTGCTCATTATAGGTTAAATTATTATAGAAAAGTGATCCTCTATTTTTTTAAAATGTAACATTTCTCCATATCTTGGAAACTACTCGTTTGTTGGAATAGTAAACGCTATTTTCGTTTTCAGCGCCCCCGAAAACCTATATGTGTTAATTTTAAAGGATTTTTTTCTAGAGTGTGGAAAATCGATTGTCTGCCCTTGTTGATCCATCATGCGATGACAGGTACATACACCATAAACATTTTTAAAGATTTTTCTTGAAAAATATTTTTTTTATATGCCCAATTGTTGAAAAGCACCAAATATTTTTTGTGATTATAATTTTTTTTTCTGTGAAACTATTAAATTAACAATGTTTGATTCAATAATATCGAGAAATTATTTTTTTTGGGGGGGGGGGGGTTATATTGAATTCATCAAGATGGACTTTAGGGGCTTTTTTTCGTAAGGTTCCTGTGAAATTTTTTTTTTTTTTTTAATATTTATAATTTACGATGCTTTATTTTCGGCGCTTTTTTTTATACAAGGTCATTGATCTGAGGGAGGCAACTCCACTTTACTAAGAGAGTCGTTCATTTTTTAATCTTATAATTTAGGACACCAAAAGAAACGATATTTTTTATTAAATCAAAACACACACACACAAAAAAGAAAGCTTCGATAAACGTAATTTTTACGCGACTATTAAGAGAATCGTTTTTGTTTTCATGTCACAATTTACGGCGCTAAAACCAATGTTTTAAATTATGAGATGAAAAAAAATGAACGAATCTCTTAGTAAAATGAGTTGCCTCCCTCAGATCAAAACCTTGTATAAAAAGGCGATTATTTTCATAAAAAAGGCAAAAATAAATGCATTCATTTTTTATTTTACTACTGAAAACCATAACCAGTAAAGGTGTTTGGTTAATCCACTAAGATTCAAACAAAAATAAAGAATTCATTATATTCTGTGATTATCATTTGATAAACACTGAAAATTTCATTAAAATCGATTTTTGGTGAGTTTTTAAGTAAAGGGAGGGTCAAAATGTTTAATCGGCATTCATTTTGCTCATACCTTATTTTTATTCATGCCTGTTAAAAAGCATAGCAGAATCAATATTTTTTATTGGATTGCAATAAAATAAAGTTATTTCAATGTTTAAGATTATTTTAAAAGTTACCGAATGAAATTTTCGGTATTTTTTTAGATTAGGTCCACCTCAACAATTTTCTTTTAAATGACGACTTTTATAGGTTTTCGACTATGCTGAATACGAAAATTGCATTGAAATTTTGCAGAAATAATTAGTTATCGAGATATATAAAGTCGTATTATGCATTGTATTTTTGGCGGCCATCTTTTTTTACGCGCGTGCAGTGTCAGTCATAGATGAGTAGATTTGTTTATGGCGCGCGCACGCGCGTAAAAATGGCCGCCAAAGAATACAATGCACAATACAACTTTTTATATCTCGATAACTATTTATTTCTGCAAAATTTCAACACGATTTTCGTATTCAGCATAGTCAAAAACCTTTAAAAGTCATGATTTAAAAGAAAATTGTTGAGGTGGAGGTGGACCTAATCTGAAAATTTACCGAATTTTCTAAGTGTAAAAAAAAAAAAAAAAAAAAAAAAGGAAAAAGAAAAAAAAAACTTACTTTTCATTCAAAAGTTCAATACGAAAGAAAAATCAACGGGATGAATTCGTTTTTTGTTTGTTTGTTTCTTTTCTTTTGTGCTCCAAACAGAAAATTCGTTTTGTTTGTTATGATTTCTTTAGTAAATTGATACAATTTTTGTTTTGTGTGTCCAATTCATTAAGAAATACAAAATTAAAAGATGAAAACATGATTTAAACGTGAAATTATTGAAAACGCAAATCAACTGCTAAAGAATAATGAATTTAGGTCATCGTAATACGGCGTAATCATTACTTCGTTCCTCGTGTAAAAATGTCCCTTTATTAGTTAAGTGTGCCGAATTTGTTTCCTATCATGTTTTGATTATATTTTTTAATGATTACTAATAGTATTATTACATATGATTATATATTAAGGTCTGTTAATGATTATTACTATTATTAATATTATTATTCTATATAGTTATATGATTAAGGTTTGTTGGGATCACGCTTCTTACGCTTCATTTTTAAATCATATTTTCAAGTAAAATTCAAGTTTCACGATATCTTTTTTTATTATTAAATTCTTCTCTGGAGGTACACAATAATTACAAAACACTCTACCTTCTCCATGTTAAGAAAGGCTTTCGAAATAAGAACGTTATCATTTCATCATAGTAACATAAGTGCATGATCGGAATTTCTTGGTAGTCTCACAGTTAAGTCCGCCAAAGTCGAAAGTAAGTTCGACAACTCTAAAAGGATCACATCAGTATTTACACCGTCAAATCGCAATATTAGGAATTATTAAAGTTATAAAACATAAAATAAAATACAAAAAAATTAATTAATATTTAATAAAAAATATTTAAAAAAATTAATGAAATATTTTTTTTTTCTTTTATTATGCACAGCAAAGTTTCACGGGTTTTAAAAACTATTTTAATGGCAAACCCGTCAAATCACACAATATTACGAATTATTAAAGTTTTATTACGATATTACGAATTATTAATGTTTTCAAATATATATTTTTTTAATATTTACATATTTCAAAATATTTTTTTAATATTCTATTTCAAGTTTTACGCGTTTTTTTAATAGTTAAAAGTTTATTTGCTGCAACTGCACTCATCTAAACTAGAGAAAATCATGATTTACATGTATATGTCTTGTCGGTAAAATCCATTGAAAGCGGTCGGTGGTTCTATGAGAAAATAAAGCTGTGTACGCATTATAAATGTTTCTTTTCTGTGTCTTATGTTATACATTAGTACATTAGGGGTCATTTCGAGTTAAAAGTTTATTTACTGCACTCATCTGGACTAAAGAAAATCATGATTTAAATGTGTATGTCTCGTCGAAATAACTAACGATAATTCTCTGATATGGCCGACAAGACAGGTGATCAAAAAGTCAGATCGAGCGTACCGGAAAACGAAATGAGATCAAATGAGGTCTCATTTCGTTAGTCTCATCTCGTTTTTCGGTACGCGGTACGCTCGATCTGATTTTTTGATCACCCGTCTTGTCGGCCATATTAGATATTCATCGTTAGTTATTTAGACGAGACATACACATTTAAATAATGATTTTCTTTAGTCCAGATGAGTGCAGTAAATAAACTTTTAACTCGAAATGACCCCTAATGTACTAATGTATAACATAAGACACAGAAAAGAAACATTTATAATGCGTACACAACTTTATTTTCTCATAGAACCACCAACCGCTTTCAATGGATTTTACCGTCTTGTCTAAATAACTAACAATAAATATCTAATATGGCAGACCAGACGGGTGATCAAAAAGTCAGATCGAGCGTACCGGAAACCGAAATGAGACCAAATTGACAACTGGCTTTTTTTTCTTTTTTTTTTTGTTTGCTTGAACTTTGCGCTTTTCGGATTATTTTATGTTTTATTTTCTTGGTGAATATTTTTTTGGCCGTTTTTTTTGGGGGGGGGTTCCAGAGATTATAGTCATAGAAAAAACATTAGAAACACTTCAAACATTTGAGAAGGCACTTAAACCATAAAAAATAACAGTAACATAAGTGCATAACTAAGCACCAAAATTATTTTTGTTTTGTTTTGTTTGTTAGTTAAATCCGGCTAAAAAATAATAATGAAAATAAAAAATAATCCGAAAACCGAAAAGTTCAAGCCAAATTGAAAATTTTATTTGTTACGTTTGAATAAAAATAATTATTAAAGCAAAAACAGTTCTGTTCTCGTCGAGTAAGTTTTTTATTTATTTATTTATTTATTTATTCAAGAAAATAAAAGGTACTCATTTTTGTTTAGAAGTTGTCAAGTTCATTTCGGTTTCCGGTAAGCTCGATCTAACTTTTTGATCACCCGTCTTGTTGGCCATATTAAATATTCATCGTTAATTATTTAGACGAGACACACATTTAAATCATGGTTTTCTCTTGTTTAGATGGGTGCAGTAAATAAACTGTTAACTCGAAATGATCCCTAATATATTAATGTATAACATAAGACACAGAAAAGAAACATTTATAATGCGTACACAGCTTTATTTTCTCATATAACCACCATGCGGCGCATGCGCTCTCAATGGATTTTACCCAGATTTTTAATAGTTTCAGAGTTTGTTTGTTTGTTTTGTTTTTTTTTTTTTTGGTACTTATACAGTTTAGTCAAGACATTAAAAAAATGAAAATATCGAAAAAAGTTTAAATTGTATGTATTCCTTATGGAACGAAGTTCTCTGAAAAAAAAAATTCACTTAATTTCATCAAGTAGTTTTTTTTTTTTTTACAGCGAAAAAACAATTTGTTGTGATACCGAGCAAAATGTTCGATTTTTAGGAAGAAAAGCTAGTATTAAAGATGGGGAAGGGTGTCAGCGCTTTAACTTGAGTTATCTCCCTTTGGCATTTCTAAAATTCAAACAATTTTTTTTTTTAATCCAAGATCCAATAGCCTTCAACGCGCTCTCATAAAGATGTGTTTTTCCGCTGAAAAAAAAAAACAAAAAAAACAAACAAACTACTTGATGAAATTAAGTGAAATTTTTTGTCAGAGAACTTCGTTCCATAACGGATACATACAATTTAAACTTTTTTCGATATTTTCATTTTTTAATGTCTTGACTAAACTGTACAAGTACCGTTTATATATATATATATATATATATATATATATATATATATATATATATATATATATATATATATATATATTGTTCTGTTAATACAATAATACACTTTCTGAAAATTGTTTCTTTTTTCTGTTAAATAAATAGTTATAAATATATAAATATGTGTATTTTGTTCGTTTACTTTATTTAATCAAGTGCTTACTTCCAATTAGTTTAATATAATTTTCGTAACAAAATAACACATGATTTGACAGTGTAAATATTGATGTGACCGTTCTAGAGTTGTCAAACTTACTTTCAAGTTTGCCGGGCTTAACTGCAAGACTTGTAGGGGACTAAAAATTAGAGGACACCGGGAGGAGTAATCTGCCCCTGCTCTAACGCTGGTTGTTTTTATTTTCCTTTTGGTCACGGGCAGACGTGTTGCCTTTCCCTCTCATAGAAGAGGAGAACCTTCGTTCCACCACAAGGTGAGCTCTGAGAACTTTTTCCACCAGTAAGTGAGTCTTATCGAACTGTCGCTATTGTATTGTGTTTTATTGTTGTTTAAATGTTTGTCAGTGTATAATAAATGTGTAGACGTAATTAGGCAATTGTGTTTATTCATATATTTTTTGTTTAGTTAAAACTAACAAATTGGTGACCCCGACGTGATATATATGTACACGCACATACATAATAATAAGTTCTGTTAAAAATAAAAAGTAAAATAATATTTAATGAACAATAAGAAAAAGTTAGGATGTAAATTTTATTTCTAGAATTCTAATTATTATTCCCTAAATAAAAATTTGTAGGGTAGCGTAATTAAGATAGCAACACGATTTTTCTTCTATTCTTTACATATTTTTGTCGATAGAATAAGGATAGAACTATGGTTTTATTTCAGTCGTGCACAACAAATGCAACAAGTTTTTTTTTCGAAACTAAATTATCCCTTATAGGAAAATTTCGTTCCTGAAACGGCTGTCGGTATTCCTGTCAAATTCAGGCCCGATACAGGATTGGCTGATATGGCGAGTACGTTGCGTTCTGTCTCTGTGCCCCCTTACCCTCTGTGTTGTATTATTACTATTCCTTTCTTTCCATGCCCTGCTGCTAGACTGTTGTAGTTTCCAGTGTGGTAAAATAAATAAATAAATAAATAAATATATATATTTTTTTTTTAAATGGCGACAATTGTAACGTTAATGCCTCGTTACTTCGCGAAGACCCTGCTTTGTTTTTTGCTCAACTCGATTTATTTTTAAAACAAAAATCGATTGACACCCAGGCAGAGATATTCTGTTACGTCGCATCCATTTTACCTCAGGATACAATTACTGAGGTAAGAGAGTTAATAATCTCTCCACCTACAGAAAAGCCATACGATGTACTTAAGGAGAGAGTCACGGCTGCTGTGACTGTTTCCACACATAAGCGTATTTCGCAGTTGTTGGAACAAGATACCCTGGGAGATAGCAAGCCGTCCCAATTTCTAAAACGGTTACAAAAATTAGCTTAAAGTGCGATGGATAAAAGCATCGTTAAGCATATTTTCCTCCAACGGATCCTGACGAAGTATAAGGTGGATATCGCTGCTCAGGACGAGTCCACGCCGGTGGAACAACTCGTCGTCATAGCAGATCACATTGCAGACATATTATCCACACAATCGTCTGCAGTATCCAGCGTGAAGACCTCTGGAAGAGACGAGCTTCTGGAAAAATTATTGGAGGGCCAAAAACGGTTGGAAGCCCGTATGGACAGAATTGCGGAAGACATTGCCAGACTATCATTAAAACAGAAGCAGGGACATGGCAGCAGAAGCTATTTGTTGGAAGCACAAGAGATTTGGCGAAAATGCCAACTCTTGTATTCCACCTTGCAACTATAAGGGGCAGGGAAAAGCCTAAACCGACAGATGAGAGCGGCATCAACTGTCGGTGCATCCTGCTCTGGCCGCCTACTTTATGTTGTAGATAAAAATACAGGCATCTCGTTTTTAGTGGACAGTGGGGCACAAGTTTCCCTTATCCCGGCAACATCAGCGGACAAAAGGTCTCCTCCCTGTAAATTTACACTACGAGCTGTAAACCGTTCGATAATATGGACTTATGGGGAGACATGCATGGACCTTATCTTGGGTTTATGCAGATCGTTTATCCACGTTTTCATAGAGGCTGACGTAAGCAGTGCTATACTGGGTACTGACTTTCTGCAAGGATTTGGCCTGGTAGTAGATATGTCAGGCCAGTTTCTCCGAGATCCAAGCACAACTTGCAGCATGTGGGGTGGTGGGGACTGGCACACCATTAGGTCCACAGGTAGCACATGAAGACCAGGACGAAGCCTTTCTGAGTCTGTTGAAGGAATATCCTTCAATATCGGTACCCTCCTTTCACAAGGAAGTGTTACCACACACTGTAACTCATTACATTGAGACAAAAGTTCCACCCGTCCATTGTAAAGCCAGACGTTTAACACCTGAAAAAATAAAGGCTGCGAAAGCAGAATTTCAGCAGATGATGCAGCTTGGCATAGTTCGTCCTTCAAATAGCGAATGGGCCTCTTCATCTTGTTAGTAAGGGTCCAAATGCATGGCGGGCATGTGGGGACTACCGAGCTTTAAATGCCGCTACGAAACCGGATAGGTACCCAGTACCATATATCCAAGATATAACAGCAGTGGCCCAGAATAATAGGGTCTTTACTAAATTAGACCTTATTCGGGCATACCACCAGATCCCTGTGGAGCCCGAACATATTCCCAAAACGGCAATTACCACACTGTTTGGAATGTTTGAATTTTGTGTGCTCCATTTGGTTTACGCAACACAGCTCAAACGTTCAAACGTTTTATAGACCAGGTTCTGCGAGACTTGCCATTTGTGTGTGCATACATAGATGACGTCCTCATTGCTAGCAGGAATAGGCAGGGACACATAGATCATGTGCACCAAGTATTCGATCGCCTGAACCAATATGGTGTTGTTTTAAATCCATCGAAATGTACTTTTGGTCAATCCGAGGTTATATTTTTGGGGCACCATATTTCAGAGAAGGGAATTTCCCCATCCCCAGAGACAGTCAAGTCCATACGAGATTTCCCTATCCCTGCTACAATGAGACAGTTGCGGCAATTTTTAGGATTAGTTAACTTCTATCGTAGGTTTCTCCCTCATGTTGCCCAAGTACTTTTGCCATTGACAGGTATGCTGACAAATGTGAAGAACTGCAACATTACACTATCGGAGGAAGCAACAGCAGCATTCAACAAAGTAAAGGCCATGTTAGAAGACACCACAAAGCTGTCCCACATTCAACCCGATAGTGAACTTTGCATTGCAGTAGATGCATCTGCAACTGGAATTGGAGCGGTCCTGCAGCAAAAATGTAATGGGAACTGGCGACCTATTTCTTTCTTCTCCAGGAAATTGACTGACGCAGAAACATGCTATAGCACATTTTCCAGAGAGTTGTTGGCCTCGTTTTCCGCAATAAGACATTATCGGCAGCTCCTAGAGGGACAGCCATTCTACTTGGTGACTGACCACAAGCCTCTATTAGGCGCTCTGCAGTCCTCCTCAGACAAATACTCTCCCCGAGAGGTTCGTCAGTTGGACTATATCCTACAGTTTACGTCGGATGTCAGATACGTGAAGGGAGCTGACAATATACCAGCCGATACACTGTCACGAAGAATAAATTCCTTCACATTGGGACCTTCCGTCAAAACCAACACCTTAGCTATGGAGCAAGAAAAAGACTTCTGCAGAATAATGGAACATCACTGCAGCTGGTGAAAATGGCACACCCCAACAGCCCTAGAAAAATAGTGTGTGATATCAGCACTATCAAACTGCGCCCATATGTTCCAGCATCCTTAACGAAAGACATATTCAATACAGTACACGGTTAATCACACCCAGGGGCCAATGCGTCGATATGTTTGATGACAGACAGGTATGTCTGGCCGAGGATGAAAGCAGACGTGCGAGAATGGACAAAGAAGTGCGTGCAGTGTCAAAAGGCCAAGGTTGGTCGACATACACGTGCGCCACTAGGCACATTTCCAGTACCTGATGAGAAGTTCAAGCACATACACCTCGACATCACCGGTCCATTTCCGACATGTGAAGGCCAATGCTATCTTTTGACATGTATCGACAGATTTTAAAGGTGGTTGGAAGCCTTACCAATGCCGGATATGTCAGCATACACAACAGCCAGAACTTTCCTCGTTGGATGGGTAGCAAGATTCGGTGTCCCGGAAAATGTGACAACTGACAGAGGTAGACAGTTCGAGTCTGAACTGTTTCATAAACTCTCAGGACTTTTGGGCACCAGAAGTATACACACGACAGCATACCATCCACAACCAAACGGAGCAGTCGAACGTCTACATTGCAGCCTAAAGGCCTCTTTACGTGCAGTACTTACCAGCAATACAAAGTGGTTAGAACACCTTCCACTAATTTTTCTGGGTTTGCGCACAGCAGTGAAGAAGGATATAAATTGCTCAGCAGCAGAAGCGATGTATGGTACCACACTACGCCTGCCAGCACAATACTTTTGTGATACACCAAATAAAGTTTGGGACCCTGCATCATTTGTTGATAGACTGACAAGAACTATGTCCAAAATGGCATATTTTCCATCAGGAATAAACAAGTGCGCTAACACATATGTGCCAAAGGCACTAGAGACATGCACACATGTGTTTGTTTGCGATACAGCTAGGTCGCATACCCTGCAACCACCATACCACGGACCTTTTAAAGTCAACAAGAAAAACAAGAAGTATTTCAGCGTCCTCATTAAGGGCAAAGAACAAAATATCTCAATTGACGCAACACTCGAGGATGCATATTTAGAAGTAGATCTCTCACAAAGGATGCCAGTCAAAGTGACATTGGAAAAACGTTCGGGCAGACAGGTAAAATGGCCTGCCCATTTCAGAGACTTTGTCTCTACATTAAAAAAAAACAAAAAAAAAAACAATCCTCTCACAACATTCAATTAAAAGCACTACGTATTTTTTTTTTTGGGGGGGGGAGTGTTGTAGGGGACTAAAAATTAGAGGACACCGGGAGGAGTAATCTGCCCCTGCTCTAACGCTGGTTGGTTTTTCCCTTTGGTCACGGGCAGACGTGTTGCCTTTTCCCTCTCAAGAAGAGGAGAACCTTCGTTCCACCACAAGGTGAGCTCTGAGAACTTTTTCCACCAGTAAGTGAGTCTTATCGAACTGTCGCTATTGTATTGTGTTTTATTGCTGTTTAAATGTTTACCAGTGTATAATAAATGTGTAAACGTAATTGGGCAATTGTGTTTATTCATATATTTTTTTAGTTAAAACTAACACTGCTTATTACTTTAGTAAATTTCTCTTGTGTGTCTCTAATACATAAAAAAAATCAAATATATAAAAATTTTAAAAATCCAGTGTATTTGTTAAGACGAAACCTTTCATTATTATTTGCATTAGTCGAAATAATCATAAGATGTAACATGAAAACAGTAAATAGAATATCCCAAATAATCTTCATATAATTTTTTTGGCAAAACTGAATATTTTACATAAACAACTCAAGAGAAAAGAATTACCCAAACGGCGAAATAAGGAATTTACGCCAATGCATTGCATTAGGTGATTGCGCGAATTTATTTTCTTGTTAAAGCTTAAAAAATGCTAAATAAATAAGTATTAAGACGGATTAAACAAAGACGCGTTTATTAGGCAAACAATACTTTTATTTTGAGAGATTGAACATTTCACTTTAACAACAATTTTTATCGGCAAATTTATTTATTTATTTTTACCCCTGAGCTTTCTTTCGGCTGGCTAGGTATCCCTAAAACAATGTGAAAAACGGAGCGCATGTTTCCGTGACGTCAGACTTGTGTTAACTATACGAACTATGGAAAAGCAGAAGCGACTTGATTTTTTTAAAAAACCTTTGCTTATCTTCTTCAAACTGCAATTAATAATTAATCTTTGTTATAATTTTGTTAGGTTTTAAGATTTACACAGTTTAACGATTAATAATATTATAAACATTTGTATATTAAATATGAAATACGGTTTTACTTCCATATTTTGTTCGGCAAAAAGAGACAAACAAAATATGATTAACCCAGTAAAGTATTGCATCAAATAAATACAATAAAGTCCCCCTTTTTTTCCAATAAGATATTAACATAATAATATTAGTCACCATATCTAACGAGTATTATTTAACAGTTTCTCTTCAGATTTCTTCAGCTCAACCTGGAGCTAAGCGACTCCCTCCAGGCTGGACGTTAAATTACATAACAGGACTTCCCCTGCATCATGCCCCTTAAATTCTCAATATGAGAAAATTATCATATCAACGAGATTTATTCTTCTTGGACTCTCTGTTATTGCAGATTATTATTCTCATATGTATTGAACGTGTCAGAAATTTAATTTCTTCCTTCTTTTCGTCGTTGTCTTTTATCTTTCCTCCCTTCGTTCCTTCTTTAACTTTACGTCTTTTTAACGAGCTGCTGCTGCTGCTGAAAGAATCACGCCACAATTGGTTCTACTAAGAGATATTTTTCCCGCGAAAATTCAACAAGTGCACTAGAGAGCGGAGCGAAAGTCAGTTTTGGACAGAGATTCCACGAGGGTAACACGCAAGTTACGAGCTCTGGTCCTACTCAGACATTCAAGTCTTAAAAATAGTAAAAGTTATTTCATTGTTCATAGGAATGAATAATGAGTTTCAGTAAGAGTCGAATCAAGTTGGTTGACTCGAAAAGAAAAGAAAGAATCAATTCTAAGAAGAATCGATCTATAAACTGGACGCACGAGATGCGATTAAATGTCGGCGTGTGGAAACCGAAATGTCTTTCCATGTTGTAACCAGTGAGAATTTCATCTGACAAGAAGGACGAACGAAGGTTTTACCAAACAACATTGAGTTTTCAAATTCAAGGATTATTTTCAAAAGAACTTTCAAGGATTCTGTCACTGAAGTTAGGACAGATCGATTTGGAGTGGCGTGAAGAAAATATATATGTAAAAAAAGGACTCACACACATATATATATATAAAGATAAAAAAAAAAGAAAGGTTAAAAAAAAAACGAAATCATTGTTTTACGCAGTAAGTTCTCTTATTCTAATTTTCTCTTATTTCTGTACTCTCTCTCTAGTGGTAATTAAGCCTTTAGTGCTTGCCATAAGGACATTTTTTGGCAGTCGAATTGGTGAACATATAAACTGTATTTTCTCTTGTAAATTGAACATATAAACTTTTTTCTCAATAATTGAACTTTGCAGCTTTGCTGCCTTCTTTCCCCAACCCTTATGTTTTCTTTTCCCTCAATAAAATGTCAATATTTTTTTATTCTTAAAGGTATTTCCTTGTCTTTATTTTTTCATGTCCTGATTTTTCTAGGCTTATTAACATGAACCACGTGGGATAACCTTCACGGGACTCAGTGAATAAATTTCCCGCAAACGAACACACGCACGCATGTGCACTTAAGCAAGTAATGATTTTATTCCCCCCCCCCCAAAATAATCTTGTGTGTTCCCTAGGGACTGCCAAACAATTGTGAAGATTGGACCGCATGTTTCCGTGACGTCAGATTTGTGTGTACTATACGAACTATGGAAAAGCAGAAGCGACTTAATGACTTTTTAAAACCTTTGTTTATCTTCTTCAAACTGCAATTAATAATTAATCTTTGTTATAATTTTGTTAGGTTTTAAGATTTACACAGTTTAATGATTAATAATATTATAAACATTTGTATATTAAATATGAAATACAGTTTTACTGAATGTTCATCTGGTTACCTACGGGGTTCCGTATTTTGTTCGGTAAAAAGAGACAAACAAAATGCTTAATATTTGTGCAATAATATTTTCAAATTGGTTTTAATCTGGCGATAAAATAGCTGACAAGAACCATGTTTATGTAAAAGCTTAATAGTTAGAAAAAATTAAACACAATTAATTAAAAATCTATGTTGTACCGGAACATTTTGAAATAATGGAATTTAAATCGTTTTAATCTTTTAAAAATTTATTAAAGTTTACGAAGTTTCTCTTTTTTTGCAATTCAACTGATTATTGTATATATTAATTCAAAAAACGCTAATTAAAAAAACAAAAAACATAATAATATTAAGTTTATATCAATTTTTTAATTGCAACTTCAAGGTAAATTTTTGTTCAATACGTGTATTTAAATTTTTTAAATATACATTTTTTTTTACTTATTTGAACTCTTATGTTGCATAATAAATAGAAATCTCGAGAGATTTAAATATATTTTGTTAAAATTTCGAAAAAATAAATATGGGGGGGGGGGAGAACACGCACTAAAAAATATTTCCCCTCATATATTTTACGAACATTGCATTTTATATGTAATTTCATTCTAAAATGGATAAGTATCGAAAATTTCACGAAAATCTGACCATTAGTTGATTTTTGCTAGATTTATTAAATACGGGTATGTTTTCACGTTCGGAATGTTTTCTACATGGGAACGTTATTTTAAAGCGCCAATTATGTGAACACGATTTTTGTCTCGCAATTTCATTATTTTGGTTCGATGGAAAACATTTTTTTTAATTATTGCTGCTTTATTTTGCCCTTTTTTCTTTTTAATGGTACAAAAATTATACTGATAATATTAATTTATGATGAAGTTACATCGTGCTACATATAGGGTGGGGTAATTCTGTGGTGACTTTTGGCAGTCCCTACCGAACCAATTAGTTGAAAACTTACCCACAGTTGATACCTCTCTCAACAGGTATATGTATCTTGGATCTCAACAAAGTGCAAATAAAAATATTGATTAAAATGGGTGGATCCTATGGTTCAAATTTTTTGTGACTCCTTTTCTGACTAAGGATATGGGTTCAGACGATTAAATGCTTAATGTTTATAAAGGATGTACATGTTTGAGCTGTTAACGAAATTGTGGGTTCGTCACCAAAATCTGTTTTTCCTGGTAACAAAAAGGAAAGAAAAAAAAAGAGAAAAAAGCATTTATGGCAAATTTCTCCGAAAAGAGTAACTAGTGGGAATGAGCAAAAGAAATACAGACCCGAATAAGTTTAAAATGATCCAAGTTTATTAAAACAAAAAGTTATCGATTGCCTTTATTTCCCAAGGCTGGGGTTAAAAAAACCCTTAAGGAAACATTTAGAAATACATTTAAAAAAATACAAAAAACGACGTCAATCCTTACTTGCAAGAAAGGCTGAAAGAAAAGAACATTTAAAAAACGGAAAACAGTCCTTGTTTAGAATTCAGTCCTTTTAACAAAATGTTCAGTCTTTCTTTGACAAAATGTTCTTTTTTTTTCTTTTCCGAAAGGACAGACAAAAAGTTTCTTTGGCCTAAAATGGGAGAAAGAAGTAATTTTCTTTGTGAAGCCTCATGTGCCTTTTAATTCAAAGGGGAGAGAAGACCATCCGCTTTGGTAGGCTTTATGTGTACAAATACGAGGTAAATTCTTGAATTATGGAAGATTTCCTTTCTGAAGGAAACTTCGGTTGAAAAATCTTTCAAAGAGGGGATTTCCTTTCTAGGGGCGATATTCTGCTCGTCTCGTCGGTGAAATTAACTTTTGTTCTTCTTAGAAAAGAACTCCTCAACACACGGTAGTTTCCTTCGTTAGTCCTTTGAGAATAATAATTTACCAGTTATAAGACTAGTTTGTCTTTTAATAACCGGTATAATTCTTCCAGTCGTAAGACCTTGTTATCTTATAATGACTGAGAATAAACTAACGTTAATAGTTCAGTACCAACCAATGAAGTTCTAAACAAACGTCTTTCTCCAAAGGAGGAGAGAAAAAAAAAACGTAGAATTTAACGTCAAGAATCCTTTTTGACGGAGCCGAATAGCGTCCTTCTTCTTGGCCGGCTAGATTCGAACCGACGAAAAAGGGCAAAAGCCCTTTCCTCTTTCTCCTCCTCCTCCTCCTCCTCCTCCCTCCAGAGGGTAGGAGTGGAGCTAGCTGCTAGAAACCGAACTATACCGATGCTGATGGAAGTGACCTGCCGGTCACGGAATGCGTTCCTTGACCCAAATGGCGAGATGTTGAATGTGTATAAATAAAAAAATAAATAAAAATTCTCTATTAAAAATTTCAACACTGTTGCTAAAAATTCAGCATGTTATTTATTAAATGCAAACTGAGATGGTATTATGTCATAATATTATCAGTTAAAAACGAGTTCTTTAGTATCATAGATAACTTAATGGATAAAGAGTGTGTAACAACTCACCTGCTAAATCGACTGACCCTTAAAATGGGGTGAGCTGGAGTGATGAACAGATACTAGATAATTATCATTTTACAGTTAACCCATCTGAGCCATCAACCCTAATCTAATAAACAGTTTTGAACGCCCAGTCTTTTGTGTTCCATCAATATTTGTTTAGGTGCTGTTTCAAGACGGTTTTATCTTTATGTAATAATAATACAGTATGGTAAATATTATTATTTTTTAATAGCTTATAAGTTTTACTTCAATAAACACATTTTGTACGAAATTCAGATTAAAAATATATATCTAGACGATTTTTTAAAAATAGAAAATTCATACTTTTTTTTATTCACGTCTGTCATAAATCATGAGAAAATCAATTTTTTATTAGATTGCAATAAAAATAAGCGTTTTTCTTTAATTATACAAAAAGGCATTGGATGTAAATTTGTACAAAATCATAAAAAAATATATATATATAATAAGTTACCTTTCATTTCTGGAATGCAATTGCAATACGAACAAAAAGCAACGAGATGAATTCGTTTCTCTTTTGTGCTCAAAACAGAAATTTTGTTTTTTTTAAGATTTCGTTAGTAAATTGATACAACTTTTTGTTGTGTGTTCAATTCATTAGGAAATAAAGTATATAAAAATATAATAGAACCAAAATTAAACCATGGAAAAACACGATTTAAACGTGAATTTTTTTTCAGGAGAAAATCAACTGCTAAAGAACAATGAATTGAGGTCATCGTAAAATGGAGTAATCGTTATTTTGTTTCTCGTGAAAAATGTCCGTTCATTAGTTAAGTGGCATTTAATTCTCCCCCACTGCAAGATCATTGACATCAGGGTCGGAAAGTGGGATCGGGAAGTCAGCGCTCAAGAGGAGGGTGGGCAGGGCGACCTGTAAACAGTACCAGGGCAGCGCCGTCGGTATTCCCCGGTGGAGGCGCCTCAGGCGATTAACAATAAATTAACCGCTTCTCAAGGAGTGGCCCTCCTGGAACTGCACTCAACTTTACTCCCACTGAAATGATCAACAGGGACCGGATCATTACAGAAAGGTCTAATCTCTGTTGATTTGGGTGGGTAGGGGTGGGGGCTGGGATATTGAATTATTTTCCTATCACGTTTAGATTATATTTGTCAATGTTTAAAACTTTCATAAATTTTTCTCTTGTGTGTGTAATTTATCAAAAACAAAAATATATATATATGATGTTTAGTTTTTAAGACTGAAGATTTCATTATTAGGTACTCCTTGGGCGTTGAGTTCCATGGCGACCAACAGAAAAATTTAATGGGTAAATGTTTACTTTAACCACAACAGAACACGGACCAATAAAATTTGGTTTCAATAGGTTTTTGGGGTCGCTGACAACGAATCTGATATCCAAACCCGTCGCAAATTTACCGTTTGCATGGTATTAACCCCTGAATCCTCGCACTATTTTGTGCGAACTCATCGCCATCGTTTATGCTGTTCTTACATGATGCATTCGTGCATGGACGTGCGTAGTAAGGTACCCCCAATATAAACATAATTTTATGTAAGGTAGATATTTCTATAAGAATTTAAATGTAAACATAAGTTTTGTGAAAAATTTAAATGTAAACATAATTTTTGTGAAAAATTAAACGGTTCTTCTGCTCGGTGTATGTCGGCGCGTTACTTACGGAAAATGGTAAAATAAACTGCAGAAGAACCTGTTAAATATTGTACAAGTTTTATAATTGAACCCTCTCCCTCCAAAAAGATAAAAAAACGAAAAATAAAAAAGTTTTTGTAGACCGCTCGTGAAAACATAATTAAAATTAAAAAAAGCATTAAAAAACTACGAAACACAGAAAAATGAACCACATTTTGTTTTTGAAAAGTTTCCTGTTATTTTAAATGTCTGCTAAAATTTTTTTCCGCTATGTGACAAGTCCCCTTACTACGCGCGTCCATGCGCGAACGCATCATGTAAGAATAGCATAAACGATGGCGATGAGACTATGAGTTGGTACAAAATAGTGCGAGGGTTCAAGGGTTAATACCATACCTGCGGTAAATTTGCGACGGGTTTGAATATCAGATTCGTTGTCAGCGACCCCGAAAACTTTCTAAAACCAAATTTTATTGGTCGGTGTTCTGTTGGAGTTAAAGTAAACATTTATCCATTAAATTTTTCTGCTGAACGCCCAAGGAGTGCCCATTTTATTTAAATTAGTCAAACTACTATTAACATCCATGTATTTTTTCTCCACGTTAAAAAACGACCCTGGTGTCTAACTCTGCCCCGTAGGGAGGCATTGTACCTATTTACTATGCCTCCCCACGGGACAGAGTTAGACACCAGGGTCGTTTTTTAACGTGGAGAAAAGGTACAAAAATAAAAATTGTAAATAGGTACTATTAACATCCAAGAAGAGAAAGGGACATAACTCTGAATAGAGTTACCTGCCCTTAAACGACATTATTTGTGTTAGTTTTCTCGCATTCTTGCATATTTACAACATTTCAAACAATAAACAAAACGTGCACGCGCGTAGTAAAGTGACTGGTCTCACATTGCTGAGGAATTTTTAGAGGAGAATTGAAATAAGGAAGTTTTTCAAAAAATGTGGTTCAATTTTTTGTGTTGTTACATAGTTTTTAATGCTTTTTAATTGATCTAAAAGACCGAACGTTAAAAACATTTTCTATGTCTTTCGTTCTTTTGTTTTTTTTTTGTTTTTTGTTTTTTTGAGGGGGTTATTCAATTATACAACGTGTACAGTTTTTAACAGGTGCTTCCGCAGTATAATCACCAGGTTTTCTGTAAGAAGTTGAAACTTTTTGAACAGGTGCTTGCTTCTGCAGTTTAATTAACCGTTTTTCTGTAAGTAACCCGCCGACATTAACCGAGCAGAAGAACCGTTTAATATTTCACACAAATTCTGTTTGCATGCGGTGGAGGGAGTGATGAAGGAGAGGCGGGATGTGGGGGCGGCCACACATCGTCCCCACCTCCACCCCCTAATGTAAACAG
Source organism: Euprymna scolopes (assembly GCF_053919585.1). Lineage (NCBI taxonomy): Eukaryota > Metazoa > Mollusca > Cephalopoda > Sepiida > Sepiolidae > Euprymna > Euprymna scolopes. The sequence continues at coordinate 120,590,959 of NC_136500.1, read as the reverse complement.
AATTTGTGTGAAGTTGAACATATTTAGGTTTTGCATGAGTGAACAAAACCTCTAATAAAAGATTATTAAACACAAAAGCAAGGAATAATTAACCAATACATTTTTTTAAGAATAAAACAACGAAAAGATTTATTTCGAAAGCAAAATGCAAAACTCACTTTTATTTTGTGAGACTCGACATTTCACATAAACAACTTTAATATGCGAAACAACACGCATTTATTAATAAAACAAAACATATAAAAAAACAGAACAACATAATGTTTATGCATTTCCTTGGTTTTGTTTTTCTGCTTGATTGAGTCCTTCCTTCACTTCTTCACAATCGATGTTTAATTTATTTATTTTGTACTTTGAATGAACATAGTGGATTAAGACTGGTACGAGAGAGATCGTTTTATGTTTATTAATGGTATATTTCTCTTTTGTTCAAGTTTAACATATTTAGTGAACAAAACTCCTAATAGAAGACTAATAAACATACAAGTACAGTATAATTAAACAACACATATTTTTTAGAACAAAACAACGAACAGGTTTATTTTGAAACCAAAAGGACTGTGTATGAGATTAAAGAAAAGGAACAGAATTTTCTTGAACATTATCCTGTTGTAGGAGTAGAAACTTAAAGTGTCCCCAGGTTCTCCATTGTAAGTCTTCAGTGAAGCGCTCGCAGCCTGGAGGCGATTATGGGCACTTACCTTTATATCTAATATGCGTTACACCCCTCCCCACACACACCCACACACACACACACCTTCAATAAGGATCGATTACTTAGCAGTGTCAGAATTTTGGCGGAATTTTTTACACTCCCCCCCAACAAAAACTGCGAATAAAATATAAAAAAAACTCGTAATTTGTTTTTAAAGTGGGTTGTTTATTTTCTTTATGGAATATACTTCCAAAATAAACTATTAAAGTTATTTAAAACATAATAAAAGTATTTTTTATTTGTTAAAAGACCGTGTAGACAAAATGTCCGCGTATTCAATCACCGCAAGCGGATATTTTGTCAACACGGTGTTTTAACAAATAAGAAATAATATTTTTATTATGTTTGAAACGACTTTAATAGTTTATTTTGGAAGTATATTCCATAAAGAAAATAAACAACCCACTTTTAAAAGAGAAATTACGAGTTTTTTTATATTTTATTCGCAGTTTTGTCTTAGGGGTGTCAAATTTGCAATTTTCCCAAAGATTCTGACACTGCTATATTACTGTGCTAATTCTCGTTTGCTGAACAGGCCACGTGTTTCTACTTCCGATTTTCTCTTTTTTTCTCTCAATCTTCCTCTTTCCATTTAAGGCGTCAACGCGAAAAAGTTTCCTTTTCTCGTCTAGCTTGAGATGTGATATAAGCATTTCTCCACGCGTGTCTCGTCTGTTATTTTAACATGCAATTTTAACATGTAATTTTAACATGCAATTTTAACATGCAATTGTAGCATGTCATTTTTACATGTGATTTTAACATTCAATTTTAACATGTGATTTTAACATTCAATTTTAACATGTAATTTTAACATGCAATTTTCACATGTAATTTTAACATGCAATTTTCACATGTAATTTTAACATGCAATTTTCACATGCAATTTTCATATGTAATTTTAACATGCAATTTGAACATGCAATTTTAACATGTAATTTTAACATGCAATTTTAACATGTAATTTGAACATATACTTTTAACATGCAATCTTAACATGCAATTTTAATATCTAATTTTAACAAGGTATAATGAATTTTCTTAAATACCCACATATGCATACACTATGAACATTCAACGAATCCATACACACATATGCACATACATATAGACACAATAAACATTCTGCTTCATCCATATAAACATCATGCATGAAATATAAATATACATGCGTACATCAACACACATTTGTATTCTTCAATATTTCTTTATTAATAAATTCTTATGTAAATATGTAACTCTGTTTCAGCGCGCTGTATTCAAATGCATTAAATGTACTTGTAATATGCTTTATTGTTGAGAGTTTTATTACGATGCAAGATCCACAACTAAGGATATTCGACCTTCTAGTAATTGAACACACAACCTTCCCAATAATCGGTTCCACAACGCAGCCTATGACTGGTAACAAAACCACGCAAGGGTCCTCCACCGGATTCAGTGGATAGAGAGGTCTGTATTTTTTGGTAGTTTGTGCTCTTCTGCTGGCTGCTGCGTCGTTCATGACAAAGGTAAATAGTCCTTTAGGCGACATATAGAATCAATGCTCCTGGTAGTTGATTAGTAGTGTGAGGCCGCATCAGTAATCAAGGAGGCATTAATCCTGAAGACAAAATAGTCTGGTATGGTGATTTCTACATCATCCCCTGCTTAGGGAGAAAACCGACAGAAAAAAGAAACGGTACCAATTTTAAAAGGAAAACTAGCAAATAGGAAGGTCTATTAGATTTACAGATTAAAAAAAATGTTCTCTCCTTTCAGTGAAAAAGTTATTTTCCAGGCGAAAACGTTTATTTAGGCGGAATAAATGCAGGAATTGTACCAAAGTTCCTTCTAATATTTACAGAGTCTTGCACAATCTCTTTCGAGAATGTATTCATCGACCGCTACGTATGGGTGTGACGTAATTGTCTTCAGATGGAGTGTTCACTTCAGTTGTATGTTGATGCTGTGTGTATGTCGGGGGAATGTGTGGCTCTTGTGTTTTGTGTCAAGAAAGGCTTTTTTTTCACCTGTAAATTGTCACAGTTTCTGTTTTACTACTTATATCTAGTGTGGAAAGTTTGTCGGAGCGTGAAAGAACACAATAAGGCCCAGTGTAAGGTGGAGTTAAAGGAGCTTTCACAGAGTCCTTTCTAAGAAAAATGTGAGTCCATGAAGAAATGTCTTTTGGGACCAAGGATTTTATGGTTTGTTCCCTAGTGTGCATCGGTGGGATCTTATCGAAATGAGCTCACAGTCTGTCAACATATAGACCTGAATTAGTTGTTGTTAACTATATCAGGGTCAGCTAACACTGTCACCATGCAGAGCCGAATTGGTTATCGGTTTAATTGGATAGGAAGCGCTCTATCATCCCGTTAAAAGCAGGGTGATAGCTTGTTTTGTGAATAAGCTTGATCTTTATATCCTGGAAAGCTACTCTGGTTGCTGCTGGATCGTTTCGGACAGGGGTAAATATGGAGATATAGAAGTAACTATACAGTGTGTGGCCGCATCAGTCAGCAAGGGGGCATATATCAACAAGAGAAAAATAGTTTGTTATGGTGACTTCTGCAAGTTGTTTTGTAGTGCAAATGTAATCAATTCTCACACGTAATAAATCGGTCATGTTATTATTGGTTTATATGAACATCTAATGAACAAACATGATTTCTTAATCAAAATATTATTTATACCTAACTTTACATCATTGAAAAATAAATTAACAAAGTTATACCGAAATAATATAAATTTACTTTCAAACTGTTAAGGTTATTCAATTGAAAAATAGTTGAAATAAATAATTGAAAACGAAGAATACAAAAATTTACAAACGACTGAAATATAAAATTAAACTGGTAAACATGTAAAGAATATCGATGATATTGACAAGAAACCTCAATAAATATGTAGTATTATATAATCATAGTATAAGTCGAGAGAAAATCCAAATCACATAGTATTACAATGATTTAACACTATAAAACAGTGATAAGAAAATATAATTTTCAAAATGTGTGCAGTATATCGGTTCAAAGTTTAATTACTTAAACTATGGCTACCTATTTTAATGGTTTTTGAGAATAAACTTTTAACAAAAACTGTTTTATATGTGTAGAAAATAATTCAATTCTCAGATGTATACCAACTTAAATAGTCTTGAAATATAAATGAGTACAGGATAAATATGTCTTGCCAGAAAAGTTTTTGCGTTATTTATTGAGGCATCCCCACAGGAATATCTACTATAGTACAGATACCAGCTTAAAGCTATTCCGGTATACTGATATTCGATTGCCAATTTTAGATTTCAGATTTCATTTTCATATTAATTTGAATATTTTGCATCTGACTTGGCATAAAGTTTGAGCTAATTACATAACGCATGTGACCGACTCTTCTGTTGAGGTTCCCTTGACAGTTTTGATTCAGATTTGAAGCACTTGTCTATTTATTCCCTGGCAGATTTATCGTCAGGCGAAAGAGCACCTTACATTGTCGTATGCATTTTTGTAATCAATCAAAGCAATGCTTAGGGTTCTCTGCTTTTTTGTACAATAATGATCTTGTTATGCAATAAATGTCTGGCATGCATTTCAACCGAGACATCTTTTTAATATTCTAACTGAAATTAATTTAATATATCTAATATTTGGTTCACCAGGTGAATTTGTTTTTAAAATAATTTTTAATACTTCGTTTTCTTTTTAAAGAGATCAAAGGACTACCTGCTGGAACAATCATCTAAGTTTAAATCCAAGGACACTTATAATAATAACGATTGTTCCTTTATGGTTGTTATCTGTATTTCGTTAAAGCTACTGCTTTATCCGGACAGGAGCTGCATTATTTCATTTAGTTATCGATATTATTTAAATTTTTATGTACTCCTGTACGTGTATGCGTTATTGTAATTAATCAAAGGAATGCTTTAGTTCATTACGATTTGAAGTTATATCCCAGAGCTCTTATAATAATAGAGGTTATTCCCTTTTTGTTTGCTATCTGTATTTCGTTATAGTTTGGTCTTTTCATAACCGACATAATGTTTATTTCTTTCACAAACCATGTAATTTTAAAATCATTCTTCAGATATTGTTTTTTTTTAATCATTTTTTAGGTATTGATATTTTTTAAATCATTTTTTAGGTGGCAACACATATTTAGAATAAATAGATGCTAAATCATAGAGCAAGACTATGCACATTTTGCAACAATATTGCTTTTAATAACTACGTTTTTTATATTTATCACTGAACTTGATTTATGAAAATAAGAATATTCATATACTGTGCTAGATTATGGCCATTCACTTTTTTATTCTTACTTCAGTCAAAATTATTACGGAGGGGATAACACTTGAACTCTATATGAGGTACATATATATTCCAATGTTCTATTAAAGATCTTTATCTCTCAAACACTGAGTAAAGAAATAAAGAACATAATTTTACCTGAATTAACCATTTTAATATGTTGAAGTATATCTTTCGTTTTGGTCCTGTTGTCTTACTGAATTACAAGACAAGAATTTATATAATCTGGTTAAATACCCAGCTTTAGTTGAGGTAACATCATTTAGAAAAGGTGCAACATTTCTCGTAAAAGCTAATGTGGGTTTGCCATAGCAAGATCTTAATTGGGCTGCAAATACAATGTGATTTTGAATATTTGGTCAGAGTTTACTTCGAGGATAGCGTAACTTCATGCCAAGTTTTTCTGACAAACCCCTGTATAAAGAAACTTTTGACAGTCGGGTGTCTAGTAGGCATTCAAGTTTCGAATGTTCTCTTAAAGTTCTTTATGTCTCAAACTTAATAAAGAAATTGGGAAATGCAGTCTGGGTTGTTATATGAGTATTTAAACGTGATTTTGTAGAAAAATAACATCCACACATTTCACAAGAATATGGCCTTTCCCTTTGTTTTAATTTTCTTGTCACTTTGGTATTGATGGGGATGGGGAATTCTATCGGATGTCAAACATTCTCCCATTAGTTTAGTTACTCCAAGCGAGAGATCTATTTAAGATTCTAAAAGCCCCTTCAAGTGCAATTGTTTTTCTTTAGCATTTTGGTCACCGTGTATATTCGCCAAATGGTTATGGAAATTCTTTTTCATTAGCTCGGTTGCTCCTATAATGACTGAAATGATGGATATCTTCTTCCAGTTTCTTGTCATATCGTACATAAGTCCCTAGTATCTTATTTTCAGCTATGTTCAGGCAAGCATCATTAGAGACGTTTACTTAAACTGGGGTTGCTACTTCCTTTTTTTTAATTTTTTTCCTTTGAAGATTGTTATGCTGGGTATGGGGCAGTCAAACCAGCTGCCAACATTTCCCTGCTTTTTATTGACACCAACCAAGAGCTCTTTTTAGTGTCCTCATTGTTCCCTTAAGTGCAATTGTCTGGATTCTCTTTTGTGCTTGGTTCATCAGGAATATAAGTTAGGTAGGACTTAAGGTTCTTCTTCATAAGCCCTGTGGCACCTGGTATGATTGAGATCTCCCTAGTATTCCAGTTTCTTTTCATATCATACATGAGACCTTGGTATTTGGTCTGTTTCTCTCTTTCAGCTCTGTTCAGGCCGCTATCATTAGGAACACTCACGTCAATCAAGATTACCAGTCTTTCTGACTTATTCCATATAACTATGTCAGGCTTAACAGCAACATTTTAAAGGTAAGTGGCTGTAGGGATTACAGGGTCGTAATGTATGGTATATAAGTCATTTCCAACTGTTCTTTCAGGTTGATGTTCCCAGGACTTGCTGCTACACTGGATGTTTAATTTTTTACAGAGTCCAGTGGAGGTACTTACATACTCCATTGTGTCTCGCTGTATAGTAGCCATTTTCTAGAAGAACCTTGCAACTTGATGACCCACACTTTCCAATTCTGTATAGCAGAACCTGCATTTATAGTCATTACTGATCCCTGCCATTTTCTTGAATGCATTGATCATCAATCCCTGGTCTTAAACAGCCATTATGACCCTTTCCTGATCGTGGTGGAGGGCTCCCTTTTTGATCCAGCTAAAGGAACCTTCTTTATCTATGTATTCCTGAGAGAGTCCTCCCCAAATACTTTGCACGCTTGTGTTGGTCCCATTCTTTAAGGTTTATCCTTTGAAAGGTCTCGGTATATTTCTGTCGGCTCTTTCTGTCTATTTCTGTGGCACACTTGTGTGCTTTTTCGTCTTTATCTGAGAGACAGCCCTGACCAAAATGTTTGGCTAGCTAGGTGACTGATGTTGTTCTGTTGGCTCTTGTCTCTTGATGTTCATATACTATTGAGCGGGTGTGATTTTGGGAGCTTCTCAGATACTGGCCGGTGCTCACAATAGTTGTCCTATGTTGATGATCTCTGAGAGTCCCAGACCTCCTTCTCCCCTGAACAAATACAGCCTTGGTAGACACTGATTTCTATATATCATTTTATGAAGTGTTAGTAGCTTCCGTGTTTTTGCATCTAGCCAGTTGATGTATTTTTGTGGCCAGTCAATGATACCAAAGCTGTATGTTATTACTGGCACAGCACGCTGGTTTATGGCAGTAATTTTATTTTTATTGGTGAGCTGGGTTTTGCATATTTTCCTCACCCGGCGTACATATTCTTTACTAATTTTCTCCCTCATCTTTGCATGCTGTATGTTCTCGTTTTCCTCAATGCTAAGGTACTTATAAGGCTCATGCTCTTCTAGATCCCTGATGTCGATGTTTTCATTAAACTGCACATTTTCTGTGTGGGTCTTCTTCCCAGCTATGAGTGTACACTTGGCACATTTATCCAGACCAAACTTCATTCCGAGGTCATTGGAGAATGTGTGTACTACCTGCAGAAGCTGGTGCAGATCCGTGTCAGAGCTGGTATACAGTTTAAAGTCATCCATGAAGAGCAGATGGTTACTTTCTTGCTTGGATCTTGATGGTGTCCCTGACTCAAATTATAGGGGCTTGGGTTGTTATTCAGGAGCTTGCTGAGTGGGTCTATTGCCATACAGAAAAGTAAGGGAGATAAACTGTCACCTTGGAATATTCCCTTTTTGATTTTTACTTCAGGGATGATGGTCTTTCCTCCATTGTGATTTAATAATATTGTGGTTTTCCACATTCATTTGTCTAATTATTAACTCAAGGCACCGAAGTAACCATGAGTGTGGCACACTGTCAAATGCCTTCTGGTAATCGATCCATGCCATGCTCAGGTTTCTTTGCCTCTTCCTGCAGTCTTCTCTTGTTGATCAATAGCTGGTCTTTAGTACCGAGACATTTTCTTCTGCAACCTGTCTGCTCTTTTTCAAGGTAGGTTTCAGAAGATAGGTGGTCATATATATCATCGGCTACCAGACCTGTGAAAAGCTTGTAAGTAGTCGTTAGACAGCATATTGGCCTGTATTTATTTGAGCGTTGTATCTCCTTGGTCTTGGGTATGAGGCTGGTGTCTCCCTCTGTCAGCCAGGGTGGTGTTGCATCTTCACCTCTTAGCATCCTTCTGAAGCAATCACTGTATGGTGGTGGAGTGCAATCAATTGTTTTAGACAAAAGTTTTGGACATTGTCGATGCCAGTTGCTTTGTGGTTGGATAATTGTGCCAGTTTTCTTGTTACTGTACCAGGAGTTATGGCTGGTTCTGGCATCTGAGGTTTGGTTTCATTGAGTTTAATAATATCTTCGATCCACCGGGCTTTTTGATTGTACTTGCCTTCTGTTTCAAATAGAGGCCTCTAGTAGTTTTCCAGGTCTTCCTCTGCAGGTGGACTATCTACAGTAATGGTGTCACTAATAAGCTGCCTGTAAAAAGTCCTTTGGTTTGTTTTAAACTGCCTATTTTGTACCTGGGAGTTGATCTTGTTCTCCTGGTTTTTAATCCTCTGGGCAAATGCTGGTATTTTTCCCTCCAACTCCCTAGCTGTATTATGCAACTCCTCAATGTTCTCATGGTGGTATTTGGTACAGAGTTTCCTGATGGTGGTCTTTAGTCGATTTTTTACCGAAAAATCTGCAACGAACTGTTTTATTTAGCTTAGTTCCTTCCTGCAGAGGTTCAGTTGTTTTTTCAGCTTGGTCTTCTAGTAAGGTGTTTGTCTAGAGACTCTGGGCCCTATTCGATATTTGTAGTTGAATGATCGAGGGTTAATTTTCCTATCGATGTAGAGTCCGGTTGCATATGTGCATTCTTATATGCTCCACCAAACTTGATTTAACAGAAAAATAATATTCACACACTTCACAAAATCAGGGCTTTTCTCTAGTATGCTTTCTCATATGTGTCACTAAAGATGATTTTTGAGAACAAGAATATCCAAACACTTCCCAAGAATGTGACTTTTCCTTAGTGTGAGTTCTCATATGTTTCAATAGATTTGATTTTGAAGAACAGGAATATCCACACACTTCACAAGAATGTGGCTTTTCTCCAGTGTGAGTACTCATATGAATCATTAAATTTGACTTTTGAGAACAAGAATATCCACACACTTCACAAGAATATGGCTTTTCCCCAGTGTGAGTTCTTATATGTTTCACTAAGTTTGATTTTTCAGAACAGGAATATCCACACACTTCACAAGAATGTGGTTTTTCGCCAGTGTGAGTTCTCATATGTTTTACTAAGTTTCGTTTTTCAGAAGAAGCATATCCACACATTTCACAAGAATGTGGCTTTTCTCCAGTGTGAGTTCTAATATGTGCTACTAAAGAAGATTTTTCTGAACAACGATATCCACACACTTCACAAGAATATGGCTTTTCTCCAGTGTGGGTTCTCATATGTACCAGTAAAGAAGCTTTTTCTGAACAGCGATATCCGCACACTTCACAAGAATGTGGCTTTTCCCCAGTGTGAGTTCTCATATGTCTCACTAAATCTGATTTTTTAGAACAAGAATATCCACACACTTTACAGGAATGTGGCTTTTCCCCACTTTGTACACTCATGTTTGAATAAAAGTTATTGTTTATCACTATTTAATTATGAACAATATGGCATTTTTCCACAGTTTTTCAGTCGTAATTCAGAGTTTTTGATGCAAGTCTTATTTTGTGTTAAAGAAAGTTCAGTTTATATAACTTATCATTTATTGATAATAAATATTTTGTAAAAGTTAAAATATTGTTTTTCTAATTTCTATTCGATTAAATCTCATGATTTCTCACAGTAATTTGAGATGTGTGACATTTTTTCATTATTTGCTAAACTATCCAGATAACTCTTCACACATATACATCTAATAAAGTTTTGGCCAACGTTTTCGTTGTCTGCCACGAAAGGCAATAATTGTCTATAGAATATTGTTTTAAAGAAATGATGGTCCATAAGCATGTTTTTAAAACGTTCAAGCAGGAACATCTGCAAATAAAAAAACTAAATGTAATTTAATATTTTAATATCATTAATTTTCACAAAATATTTCAAAACCACAGGAGTATACACTTAATTAACTTTCATGTTATTTGAGTGTTAAATACTATTCTGTAATATTTTCTAATAGATGAAATTAAATTTTATAATAATATATTTAATAATGATAAATAATATAATAGATAAGAAATTAATAAAGTAATATAGAAGGAATTTTTAAGCATAATTTCTTAATAAAAAATAAAAATGAATTAAAATACTAATTTAAAAGTTTAACTTTATAATCTAAATCAATCTAGAATCCAGTTACTTAGCAGATGGATGATATTTTAGTTATGTCAAACGAACATGATAAATGCAGCATAATTTTAGGTTTATACGACCAAGATTATATGTAATAAAAAAGGAATAGGTCTCCACATTTCCTTTATTTTACTTTATATACGAGCAAGGTTATTGGTAATGAAGAAACACTGAGTATCAATATTGTCACTATTTTCTTTACTGTTTTTACCGCAAACTTTTCCCGGTCATTAAATTAAGGTTATGCAAATAAGTACTTCACAATGACTTGTTAAAATGTATTGAACTTGAATTTGAATCACAAGTTTTTAGCATTATTAAAAGTTGTATAGAATAGTAAAAGCAAATTGAAAAGAAATCACATCGGTTGCAAAAAGGTCTCAATTACTACTATTCATTTTGCATGTGGTTTATGAAGTGCAGACTGGTATGGTATAACATCATAAAGTATGCAGTGGTGTGTGAGTTATCGAAGGATAGACCAGTATCTTGGATAGATTGGTTAATTTGTAAGGAGAGTGTAACAGTTCACCTACAAATCGACTGATCCTTAAAATGTTTAAATTTTGTATCAACATTATTTTATCTACATGGAATAATCAGACAATACATATTGTTAGGTGTACGTTCGATTACATATGTTTATCTAACATTTCTAACAGTGCACATTTAAGTGATATGAAGTCATTCAATTAGCAGTGACGCATAAGTTGTTCATGGAAGCGACCTTTGAGAATTTTATTATTTCATCTACAAGGAATAATCAAACATTATATATTTTTTTTACATAGGGGGCACTACTTATCAAGGACCGGCGGCTACTCGAGGTTAAGAGTTATTTAATGTACAGTAGTGAATGGGATAATATAGTAATCGTTAGTAGTGGAAATTTTGTAAATTAGATTACTTAAGGAAAAGTTCATCAAGAATTTGTTTACATTCGACTTGAAGACAACTAAATTGTAGTCAGCTGGAAAACAGGCAAACAGAAGAGAGTTCCACAGACGTGCAGTTCTAAGAAATAAGTTTTGTTAATGGAATCTACGTTTTGGTTTAGGCACAGATAAAACTGAGGAAAATTATTGACAGTGATTTCAACTAGACGAGTGTTTTTCATGAAGGTTTGGCGAGGGGGACCATAGATTGGTGCTCAGACGAGCACTTGCCATGGAAATAACGCTAAAGCAGAGACAGGCTCGCAACATCTCTTCTGTGGAAAAGTGATTGCAGGGAAGAGAAAAGGGCATTTCTCATTAAGTCGGTTAGATAGAAAGTAAAAGAGAAAAAGAAAAAAAGAATTATTTTGTAGCAAATAAAGTAAAGCCGTAACAATTACCCACTAATATGGCATCGAGAAAGCCCACCAGAAGCTACTGTATGGTCCAGAATGCATTCACCAAATGGCAAAAAAGCAGCCTTAGTACTTGACACCTGCTGATAGGACAGCCTCCTTAGTGGTTAATCCAAGGTTCAGGTCCCTGACTATCAGGCGGATAATGTTAGCCCAGATAAAACGCTTACCTCCAGCACCTTTACTAGTGACATGGCCACAAGAATAGACATAGAATTAGAAGATTTTCAAATCTCACTCAAAACTGCCGACCTAGAATACAGCATTTTTATCTCGCTTTGTCAGAAAAATTAGTCATCGGAAATGATGATTGAGGGTTAGGGTTAGGCAAAAGTTTTGGGAGCTGCCGATAACGCATCCACAATGCATTATGTATTCTCCATTTAATATATATATATAAAGTATTGTACTTAATATAAGTCGAATTGGCAAGTTGAAGGGAAAGTATGGTGATAGATTCCCCTCTCATAAACTGAAAATGAATAGAATATATATTGTTGGGTGAGTGTTGAATTAAATAGGTTTGTCTAACATTTCTGAGCTGGCACTATTAATTTCACAAAGAGCAGACTTAAGAGATATGAAGTCATTCAGTAAGTAGTGAAGCACAAGTTATTCACGGGAGCAATATTTAAGACTTTTATGAGCTTCACATACTTGATAAGTGCTGAAATATGTTGGAATTTAATTTTGACTAAAGTTTTTAGGATTTTGTAACCGTTGTTATTTTTTTAAAGTTGATTTTTTACACAATAGTAAACAAATATTTTTAAGTCAAAGAAAAGTTTAAAATCAATATATTTTTGGAGTGAAAATTTTCGGTTTCCAATTTTACATATCTATAATTGACCTATTTACTTTTGTGACGTTACTGAAACGTTGATCTTTGAAACCAGAACAAAAAAAAACTAGTATCAATTTTAAACATTTCTAAAACTTATAAACAGGTTTTTCCTATTGCATAGAAAGATTATCCTAATTAAATCTTTCAATAGTATTTTTCAACCTTTCTTACTATTGTTTGACAAAGTATTTTTTATTTTC
>NC_136500.1:120443201-120573201 GCF_053919585.1 Euprymna scolopes | reverse complement strand
ACTGCTGACCGTAATACCTGGCAACATACTGTCCACCAGGCTGTCACCTCCTTTGAGATTTCCCACACAGAGAATCTGCGGGAGAAGCACTGAAAGAGGAAGATTTGGGAAGCCTCAGCAGCCACACCTGACATGACTTTTGACTGCAGCCGCTGTGGCCAAACCTGCTTCTTCCGCATAGGGCTCATCAGCCACAAGTGTACGTGCAGCTGACGATAGAATGTTCGTTTGCGAAGTACTGCCAAGAAGAAGATTGTTTATCAAATTTGTTAGGTGAAAGTACAGGATTAACAACATTTAGGCCCTAATCCCCCTCCACACAAAAACGTAATGAAGAAAAAAAAAACAGCATTTCCTGCCCCTGCAACAAAAATTGGAAACTATGAACAGTTACATGTCTCTTTGACCGCTACTTGGCCATGAAATGAGTGCTTATTTTCCGTTAAACTTATATAGGAAAATAATCTCCCGCTCTGAAATCTTAAATGTTTATATTTTTAGCCCTTCTCTGTGAATGTCTTTTTAGGCAATTGAAATATTAAAAAAAAAAAAAATTGATTTTTTAGGAGATAAACTCCACCGGGTTGGATAGTAAAGATTTTCTAACATTTTTTCCTACTTTAAGGTTCTTCTAATTGGTGATGGCCAATAAATGGATGCTCATTTTATGTAAACTTTATAGAAAAAAGTGATCCCCATTCAAATAGCAAAATTTTTTCAGGATTATATAAAAAATTAAGTTACACTGTAGATTACACGTTCATTCAATATAAGAATCATACATATAAAAAATAAGTTAAAAAGAGAAAATATTTTTTTCAATTATATTTTCTTTTGTGTAAAAATATTAAATAAATAATGATTAATTCAATGATAATAGAATTAGTTTCAAAATTAAATTTTTCTTTGAGTTATATCGATTTCGTTAATACGGAGTGTAAGGGCGGTTGCTGAAAAAAAAATGGTTTTTATTGTTACAATTTCCAGTGCTTTATTTTCATAAAAAAAAGCAAATGACCATAACTTTAGTAAAGGTGTTTTTGTTAAAACAAAATAATACTTTTTTTTAATAGGATTTTTAAAAAAAAGGAGGTTCAATATATTCTGTGATCATTATTTGATAAATACTGAAAATTTCGGTACTCATGCAGAGAGTGATCCGTACTGAAATAACGTTATTATTCAAAAAGCCATTCTTAACATGGATAGGCGAGGGTGTTTTATACCTATTCTGTACTTTAACCTTACAATTGAATAAAAAAAAACATCAGAAAACTGTAATTAAAATTGGAAATACAATTTAAAAAATAGCGCGGATCATTCTCTGCATTAGCACCAAATAAAAATTCATTAATTTCCTGAATTTTGGTGATTTTTTTAAGTTATGAGAGGGGTCAAAATGCTTATAAATTTTGAGCATCGGCTATTCATCTTGCACGAACCTATCAAACACAATAAAAAAAAAGTAATGGAAAATTTAAAAAAATATTATGATCTGCCAAGTTATATCGAATTCATTATTATGGACTTTAGGAGCTTTTTTGTAACGTTTCTCAAAAAATTAAAGTTTTTTTTTGTTACAACTTACGATGTTTTATTTTCATAAAAAAGCAAAATTAAATTCATGCATTTTTTACTACTGAAAACCATAACTTTAGTAAAGGTGTTTTTTGTTTAAACAAAATAATACATTTGTAGTACTTACCAACAAAACAAACGCCCACGTGTTTGTGCCTTGTGTAGGCATGCGCGACAACAAAACTTGGGTTTTTATAAGCGGAAGTCTTGAGGTTGTCAGGAATCTCCGGGCGCATGCGCAAGAGGAGGGATTGAGAGAGTGGTATAAAAGGCAGGCCGAGTGAGAAGGTTGTTGTTGTTGTCATTGGACGTTACAGTGACGTGTGCGTTAGCAGTTGATTAAGAAGCTGTTTTTTTTTGTGTCAAGTCGCACACCTCGGTGAAGGTCATATAAGTCGTGCACCTCAGTGAAGGTCAAGGTCATAAGCTATTTCGGCTATTTCGTTTTGTCTCTTTTCCTGGACAACTATGACTAGGGCAAAGTTTGATTTAAAACTGATACCCGAATTCGACGGATCCACTTCTGTTATCAACTGAGTCGAAAGGGTGAGCTGACCTGCAACCTCTGTGAAGTAAAGGGGGTGCATACTGTGATTCCCCTGAGATTGGCTGGAGGCGCCCTGAGTGTGTATCAGCAACTTAGTGCCGTGGAGAAGGCTGATGTTACCTGTATAAAAATGCTTTATACAAGGCATTTGCCATGGATCCCTGCACAGCCTACGAAACATTTGCCACTAGGAAGCTCATGCCAGGAGAAACCGTGAACGTCTTCTTTGCAGAGCTGAAGAAACTTGCAGTTCTATTTGGCAATGGAGTGTCAGAGCAAACACTGGCGTATGCATTTGTGGCCGGCCTTCCCACCCATGGTAAGCAACTGTTGAGGGCTTCCACCAGCGTATCTGTAACGCCCATGGAACATTTGTTAGAACGCGCTCCAGCCATTATCAAAGATGAGGAGGACCTGAGGGAACCGGTTGTAATGATGGTGCAGGCTGCCAAAACTAATGCCATACACACATACCATGTTAGGATAAAGGGCATTGACACTGTCCAGCCAATCGACAAATACAAGGTAGGGGATCCAGTTTGGGTTAGACCCCCTGGAAACCGGTGCACCACCAAGTTCAAGCGAGGACAAATATCTGGAATGGTCAGCCAGCAGTCGGTCCTTGTTGATGGAACCCCACGCCATGTGCGCGATCTTTGCCCAGCTAGTGAAGTACATCCCACAACTACAGAGAGCGATGAATCATCAGATGATGAGCTGTTGATAAGTGAGGTCACCGAGCAAGAGAGTGGTAGTTGTAGTTCGTCTGATCAGGCAGGATCAGAACCAGAACCAGAACCTGAATCCGAGATTGTAAATACCACCCTTCGTAGAAGCCAACGAACTAAGAGGCCACCCCCTGAGTGCACTCTATGTGATCATCAGATCAGACGGGAATGTAGTACTTACCAACAAAACAAAGACCCACGTGTTTGTTCCTTGTGTAGGCATGCACGACAACAAAACTTGGGTTTTTATAAGCGGAAGTCTCGAGGTTGTCAGGAATCTTCGGGCGCATGTGCAAGAGGGATTGAGAGAGTGGTATAAAAGGCAGGTCGAGTGAGAAGGTTGTTGTTGGCATTGGACGTTACAGTGATGCGTGCGTTAGCAGTTGATTAAGAAGCTGTTCTTTTTGTGTCAAGTCGCGCACCTCGGTGAAGGGCATATAAGTCGTGCACCTTCAGTGAAGGTCAAGGTCATAACATTTCAACTACAATTTAATAAAAAATAACGGGTTCCTTATATTTAGTGATCATTATTTAATAAATACTAAAAAAATCATTATTTAATAAATACTAAAAAAATGATGAAATTTAAATTAAATTTGGTACTTATGCAGAGAGTGATCCGTGCTGAAATAATAACGTTATTATTTAAAAAGCCATTCTTAACATGGGAAGGGGAGGGTGTTTTGTACATATTCTGTACTTTAACCTTACAATTGAATAAAAAAAACATATCATTAATTATCCTGATCTGGGGAGAATTTTTTACGTAAAGGAAAAGATCAAAATTTTCCATTCATTTTATTCATTTGTCTTAGAATTCGATTAACTTCAAATTAAATGATTGTCATTCAAGTAAGCAATATTTTTATCAGAAATCACACAAGTTTTACTTAAATAAACACATTTCTGACAAAAATCTAAATGCGAGATTAAATAATATTTGTTATAATACATTTTTTAATCGGATATTCATACTTTTTTATTCACATCTTTTTTAATGTAAGGCGGAATCATTTTTTTTTTTATTATAACGTTAAATATTATCTAAAAATATGGTGAATGGAATTATGGGTGTGTATTACTGTACACATAGATTCGAAAAAGTTGTGAAAAAACAAATATATAACAAATAAATGTAGAAGTCCGTTTGTTGTTTTTACGGTAGTTTTTTAAAAACATCGTAACAGTGCGTTAGGTCACGCAGAATTCACGTTAAGATTTTTTTTTATGTTCCTTAGAAGCGCTAATTGAGTTTGAATAAAATAAATAAAAAGTTTGAATAAATAAAGAAAAAGGTGTCAAAAAACAAATATATAACAAATAAATGTTATCAAAGGCAAGTTTTCTACCAAACTTGATATGTTTTTAGGTTTTTTATTTAATGTAACATGTTTATTCAGCTCGAAAAACATACAATGTTTACTGATGTATTGGAAAATTTAAAATGGCGGCCGACTCTCTCTTCGACACGGTAAGTTTGAGAAAAGAGTTATAAATAAAAAACTAAACAAAATACGGTTAAAAACTCGCTCACATAAATGTTACCGTGACATAGGCTGACATATGCTCGGTGGGTTTTAACAGTATTTTGCAGACGTTTTTATTTTTAACTCCTTTTCCCAAACTTACCGTGTTAAAGAGAGTCGGCCAGTCGGCCACCATTTTAAATTTTCCAATACATCGGTAAACACTATATGTTTTTTGAGCTGAATAAACATGTTACATTGAATAAAAGCACTAAAAACATATTCAGTTTGGTAGAAAAGTAACTTATCTTGCCTTTGATAACATTTATTTGTTATATATTTGTTTTTTGACAACTTTTTCGAATCTATGTGTACAGTAATACAAACCCGGAATTATTCTTTAAGTGAAAAAAGAAAAACTTACCTTTTACTCCAGGAATTCAATACGGGGGGGGGGTGAATTCATGTTTTTTTTTCCTTTTGTTTTTAAAACAGAAAATTTGTTTTGTTTGTTAGGATTTCTTAAGTAAATTGATACAACTTTTGTTTTGTGCGTTCAATTCATTAAGCACCAAAATATATGAAAGTATAAAAAAAATAAAATTAAAAGATAATTATTTAAAAAGAAAATCAACCATTAAAGAACAATGAATTTAGGTCATCGTAACACGGTATAATCATTATTTCGTTCCTCGTGTAAAAATTACCTGTTCTTTAGTTAAATGTGTCGAATTGTTTTCCTGTCAAGTTAAAATTATTTGTCCATTCTCAATACAAAAAAAAAAAATCAAAATATAAACGAATCAAATTTAAAACACGATTTAAACGTGAAATTATTTAAAAAGAAAATCAACAATTCCAAAAACAATGTATTTAATTACCGTAACACGGTGTAATCATTATTTGGTTCCTCGTGTAAGAAGTGTGTTCCTATCAAATGTAGATTATATTTATCAATGCTTAAGGCTTGTTACGATTTCTTATGTGAATTTCTTTAAAAATAATAAAAAGTTTATATAAAAATTAAACAATCAGGTTTATATTTTAAAATTGAGCAATCAAAGGGACATAACTCCCAAAAGAGTTACCTGCTCCTTAATAGATATTGCGTTCTGTTCTATTTTAATCGCACCCCCCCCCACACACACACGCGCGAGAGAGCCGGGGCGTTTTTTTTTTTTTTTTTTTTTTACATAGGCGTCACCACTTATCAAGGCCGATAGGCCACTCAAGGATAAGGGTTAAAGAGTGTACAGTAGTCAAAAAGACAATATAGTAATCGATAGTAATGGAAGTTCGGTAAATTTGTTAAGTGGAACGCGCAACGGCTCATCAGAAACTTGTTCGCTTTGGACTTGAAGACAACCATATTATAGACAGCTGGAAAGCAGGAAAACGGAAGATAATTCCACAGGCGTGCAGTTCTAAGAAAGAAGATTTGATCATGGAATCTATGTTTAGGTTTAGGCACAGATAAAGAGTGGGAGGAATTATTGATAGTGTTTTCAGCTAGTCGAGTGTTTCTTGTGAAAGTTTGGCGAGGAGGGACCATAGATTGAAGCTCAGTCGAACACTTTCCATGAAAATAACGATAAAGCAGAGACAAACTCGCAATATCTCTTCTGTGAGATAGAGGTTGCAGCGAAGAGAAAAGGACATCTCCCACCAGGCCACAAAGTCTATTTTAAACCCTATCAAGGCAGGACAAGTCTTTTCTAGCAGCTCCTGCCCATATGTGGCAACAGTATTCCATCCTTGGACGTATCTGGCTCTTATATAGATAGAGAATTGCATCAGCGGTGAGATATCTACTTGATCGATAGAAGGATCCTACCATTTTTCCAGCTGCCTTGGCAACAGATTTGATGTACGTATTCCATTTAAGATCAGGAGTAAAGGTCAAGCCCAGAAGCCTGTCAAAATATGAGGCCTCCCCAAGACTAGAGCCATTCATTTTAATTGATTCGCTAATCTCATGAGATATAACTGTAAGCACATCTGCTGTAGATCTAGCAGAATGGAAGCCATATTGCGTGTCACTAAGAAGGTTATTTTTGCTGAGATGGTTGATTACTTCTCTATTTAACACAGATTCCAGCAACTTACTCATGATGCACAGGAGACTTATTGGCCTGTACTGAGGGGGGGATGAACGATCACCTGAATTCTTAAATACAGGGCATACTGATGAGATTTTCCAGGGTGATGGGAAGCAATTCTCCTTAAGACAACGTTTAAACAGTTTTGTAAGTATGGGCGCTAGTTCTGATTGAAGTTTTTTGAGTACTATAATAGGAATAACGTCAGGGCCGGTTGCTTTACTGGAATCAAGGTTTCTGATTAGCTTGGCAACATCACGTACAGATATCTGTATATCACATAGCGTGTTTTCTGATACAGGAGGAAATATTGGGGGTTGGCGGCAACAATAGTACAAAACTCATATTGATAATATTAACTTATGATAAAGTTACATCGTTTTAGTTATAGAGATGGGTAATTTTGTGGTGAATTTTAGAGGTACCTAGTGCTCATTTTTTGTAAGATTTATATAGGAAAGTGATACTCTAAATTTAAAATGTTTATTACTATTTTTTAAACAATATTTTCAAGTTAAATTCAAGTTTGGCGATATCTTATATCATTATTACTATTAAAGTAAAAGTACAGAATAATAAGGCAACACTCTTCTCACCGCATGATAAGAATGGCATTCTTAATAATATCACTATTATTTTAATGCGGTACAATAAGTGCACATGTACCGTTATTGAACGACATTTTTATAAAGTGTAAAACAAACTCACCTTCCATAGCAACACTTGAGTTTAGGTGACAAAATACCCTCGAACCGCCATATAAAAGAAACCGAATTCTCTCATCACCGTTATGTTACTATGCCAACAATATGTAAACGATGATATCGGTATTTCAGAAGTTAACAGTTTTAAATAAGCACACATGTGCAATATTATCACGTTTCAGGCACATTTATGTTTGTACGTATGTTAAACCCTTTCACGTACATTTATATCCTGACATAGGTTATCGCCTTAAACACGCATTTATATTTGTTCATACGTTATCACCACTCACATAAATTTATATTCGTTTTACCGGTGTAACATGACATGTTAATATTTATACTACGTTATCCCCTTTCACCCATTTATGTTTGTCCGCATGTTATTATCTTTCGCATAACCCGACGTTATCACCTTTTACATAGATTTGTGTTTGTGTAATATAAAGAAACGTTCGTTTGTGCCGACTCTGACTTAATAGGGTAAACTTGACTTTAAACGCCCTACATTCATATTTCTACTACGTTATCACCTTTCACCCATTAATGTTTGTACGTATGTTATTATCTTTCACATACATTTGTGTTTGTACTTATTTGCATATTTAAAAAAAAAAAGAACTTTTATTAATTCATTGTTTTATTTTTTATTGAAACCGAAAAATTTGGGGGGGCATGTTTTGGATCTTTTGGCTCCGTATGGCTGTTTTTGGCGTTTTTTCCTAAATGGGAAACAAGATGGCCGCCAGCAAAAACAATAGTGATTACGTTGGATGCTGAATGTCTTCAAATATGGATAACTGCGCATATGAATAAATGCGATATTCGTTCTCAGCGTATCCGAAAACCTGTAGAAGTCGACAAATTAGTGGTGAATGCCGAGGGATCGGTAAACTAAAAAAATACCTACCTTTTTTTTCTATTTTCGTATTGGATGGTTAATTTAATTTCAATATTACGTACAGTTTTTTGTGCATATTTTCTATATTGTGCATTATTGCATAGCATTTAAAGTAAATCTCTACTAATCTATGTTGCATATTTTTGGTCTACATACTTTAACTTTAATATATGGGATATTCTTCCATGAGGAAGAAAATCGAATTAAATTTTAACCGACCAAAATGGCTGCTGGTAGGTAAAACATTTTAAAAAATGATAAAAAAGAACTTTACCGGTACGCATGTGTTTTTATGTTTATATATTACTTTAGAAATAACGGCGCTTATACAGTTTAGTCAAGACATTAAAAAATGAAAATATTGAAAAAAAATATATTATTCGTACTCGTCATAGTCTGAAGATCTCTGAAAAAAATTTTCACTTAATTTCATCAAGTAGTTTTTACTTTACAGCGGAAAAAAAAGAAACGATTTGTTATGGTACCGAGCAAAAGGTTCGATTTTTAGGAAGAAAAGCTAGTAATAAAGAGGGGGAGGGAGTGTCGGCGTTTTAACTGGAGTTATCTCCCTTTGGCGTGCTCAACAAATTTCGTAATGGCTGACTTCAACGCGCTCTCATAAAAACGTGTTTTTATGCTGTAAAAAAAAAAAAAACTACTCGATCAAATTAAATGATTTTTTTTTTCGGAGATCTTCAATCCAAAACAGATACGTACAATATAACCTTTTTTCGATATTTTCATTTTTTAATGTCTTGACTAAACTGTAAAAGTACCGAAATAACTATTATATATTGGGTACAGTATAATATTCAATAGAGAAATTACTTTATATTAATAAATAGGAAATCCGCATCAATTAAAATATCATATTTTAACGCATTTTACGCCAGGGCAACGCCGTAAAAAGTGCTAGTTTATTTTAATTTCGTATTATTTTCTACCGATCAAGTGAGCGTTGAGATTAATTAACGTATTTTTTATTGTTGTTTTTTTTTTTTGTTTGTTTGTTTTTTTTTTTGTTTTTTTTTGCGTTGAATGAATGGATAATACGGGGATTGAAGGATAGAATAAAAGAGAGAAATGAAATGAAAGGAAAAAAGAGGGAAGATAAATTGACAGAAAAAGGCTTTTAATAAGACATCATCGGTAATGGTGCAGAAAAGGAGACCTTAACTTTCAAACACACCGGAAGTTGGCACCCGCGTCTCTCTATTGAGGTATGGAAGCACAGAATCGATACAATTTTTAAGTATATTTAATAGTTATTATTTTTTACCCCCTGATAATAAAACTATATAAAAATACGTAAACTTTTTATAAATTATATACATACAGTACTGTTTCGCTGTTTCACAGCTCATCAATGCGACTAGACAGGCAACTACTGTGGGGAAAATGACTTACCCTACAAACTGTCTGTCCTGTGAGTCGCACGCAAGAAAGAAAGAAAGAGTCCATCATGGCGGCCATGCGCGTGCCTTATAAAAACAGTTCACTTGTCCATGGGAAAGGGAGGAGAAATCAGTTGACGTTTGAGAAGCGGCAAAATCAGTTGGAAGAATTTGTGTGAGCAGTGATTTTTGCCTGTTGATTGACTGGGTTGAAACCCGACCGCCTGTACGACAGACAAGGCTCCTAACCATTACGCTAATCGGCGGCTGCTGAGTGAGTCGTGAAAGGATGTTCTGATATTGTCCGAAATACCTAAGCTCGATTTGTTTATACGAAGATCATCGCTTTATACGCTAAAGGTTATTCATGTGTCACTTCCCAATATGCTCAACTCAAGATAAGGAGCATTATAGTCATCCACATACAGTACTGTTTCGCTGTTTCACAACTCATCAGTGCAGCTAGACAGGCAACTACCTCAAGCCAGGATTGAAACCCAGCCGCCTAACTTAATTAAACATAGTTATTTGAAATCATATGCGATTAAAAATAAAATAACAATTGATTTACGTATTTTTATATAAAATGTTTCAACAGCCAGGAATTTATGTGGTGGTGCCGATTTCAAAATAACTATTTCGGCAATATCATCTACTGGATTCGTACATATTTATGTTGTATGGATTTAGTGTTTTTAAAACTGTTAAACAATTTTCTGCTGCACATTCACTTTTTTAAACTACTAAAACTGTAAAAAAAAAAAAAGAAATGCGACACATTCATAGTTTTTTTTTTTTCAAATAAATATATTTTTAAAATATTTAAATAGTTTGACAAATATATAACATATTAACTTAAATAAACATTGTTAGTTGCAAAGATTTGCGATTAAAAATTAAAATAATTGATAAAAAGTTTACGTATTTTTATTTATTTTTATTATAAGGAAGTGAAAAAAAACATAAAAATATAATTGAAAATTGTATCGATTCTGTGCTTCCATATTGAATGAGGAACTAATTTCAGGATACACCGCTAGAGTAAAGTCCCTTGGGATGACAGACTTGTATTGTAGATAATGGTGCGAGAATAAAATAAGATGCCAGTAAACCAAGTGTATGCGTTGTGTTGTTTTCATTAATGGGAAACGCATGCAAAGATAATGAAACATATTGGCAGCGGTCGGATGAGCAGAATTCCAAGGAAGAAGACAAAATGGAAAATGTATTGTAAGAAAAATAAACGAAGATAAGTAATGTTTGATTTATTGTTTTACATTGCACACACACACACACACACACACACACACACACACACACACACACACACACAAAAGGTTGTTTTGCTTTATCTGGTCATTGTGATCTATTTGCGTTTAAATAATATGAAAAAAAAAGTTTAAACCAATTTAATCGGCCGTAAAACACAAGATTGTATTGAGAAAAAAAAGTGTCCGAACTTAACATGGAAGAGATGAATAGACCAGTGGCGGAGATACAACCGCCCAAACCATTGTGTATGGAAAATAATCTGTCAGCGAACTGAAAACTGTTTAAATTAAGATTGAATAACTATGCTATCATCACGTGTCTAGCGAGACAGCTAGTACCATACCAAACGGCGATGTTGCTGCATACACTTGGAGACGAAGCGTTAAAAGTATATAATGGGTTTCAATTTTGTACTCCGGAAGAAGAGAGAACACCCAATGAAATTCTCCAAGCGTTCGATAAGTATGCCATTGGAGAAATTAATGAGACATACGGACGATATATCTTCCACACAAGAAAACAGGGAGAGGGTGAAACAGTGGAAGCATTTATCACAGCACTCCGTACGTTGATAAAGACATGCAATTTCTGTGAGAATTGCGTCTCTTCCATACTACGAGACCAGATAATTCTTGGAGTATATAACCCCCACACCCACCCAAGCGGAATCGCTTAAAATGAGACAGTTGGACTTACAGAGATGCATAGACATATGAAAACTATCGGAAAATGCAACGCTACAGTCTAGAATTCTGAGACCCGAGGCAGATAACAGAGTGGACTTGAAACCTAAGGGAAGGTCATTAACCACAGAAAGTAACAGAGGGTGTAGGGCGTGTGCATTGCCACATGAACCCGGAAAAGAGATTGTTCAGCTTTTGGGAAGACGTGTTTCAAATGCAATGGAAAGCACCACTTTGCAAAAAGATGCAAATCAAGAAAAAAGGATATTCGGTTTGGGAGCATTTCCAGTTATCGGTACTGGACGATGTCCTCCCAGAACTTGTTGATAGCAAGGTTTTCTCAACTCTTGATCTAAGGGATGGATTTTGGCACCTGAAGTTAGATGAAGCCAGCAGTCGCTTGACCACTTTTACCACTTCATATGGTCGGTTTCGATGGAAGGTTTTACCATTTGGAATTGCTCCAGCCCCAGAAATATTTCAAAGAGAACTATATAATAATGTAGCCGATTTGAAAGGAATCATCAACAAAGCAGACGATCTTCTGGTGGTCAGGATTGGTAAAACCATGAAGGAAGCAGCAGAGGGCCATGATAGAAAACTCAGAAGGCTGTTGCAAAGATGTCATGATTGTGGGATGCGATTGAATGCTGAGAAAATTAATTTGCAGCAAACATCTGTATCATTCCTGGGTCACAGGATAACCAGTGAGGGTTTACTTCCAGATCCTGAGAAAATAAAAGCCATAAAAGATATGCCACGGCCAATAGACATTAAGGGAGTGCAACGATTGAGAGGATTCGTGAATTATTTGGCAAAGTTTCTGCCCTACATCTCTGACGTGATGGCCCCAATTCACAACTTAACAAAGGCGGATGTGCCATGGACGTGATCTCAGACTCATGGATAAGCTTTAGAGAAAATCAAAAAGTTGGTAGGTGAAGCACCAGTATTGAGATACTATGACCCCAACAAACCATTAGTCGTTCAATGTGATGCAAGTGAGAAAGGAATGGGGGTTGCATTGCTACAAGAATGTCAACCGTTAGCATATAGTAGCCAATCACTTACAGACACAGAAACCCGATATGCGCAGATTGAGAAAGAATTATTGGCATTGGTTTATGCCTGTGAACGGTTTCACCAATACACATTTGCTCAACAGGTTACAGTACTGACTGATCATAAACCATTAGAAGCAACAATGAAAAAGGAATTGGGGAAATGCCCAAAGCGACTGCAAAATATGTTAATGTGGTTGCAAGTTTACAATGTGATGGTTCTATATCATCTTGGTAAGAAGATGTTCCTAGCAGACACATTATCAAAGGCATACATTCATGGAGTGAGCAATGAATGTATCGATGATGATGATGATGATGTCCAGGAAACAGAATATATTCCAGTGACAGAGGCAAGGTTGCTCGAATTGCGCTCAGCCACAAAAGAAGACAGATGTATGCAGATGTTACAGCAAGTAATTGTGGAAGGATGGCCAGTAGACAAAGTACATCTTGACCCAGAGGTGAGACCATTCAACTGATGTATATAGTTTAATAAAACTATATGTTGGAGCGTCACTCTTTTCTTTGAAACCGGCCAGTAGTTACAGTGAAGACATGGTCTATTTCGTTCTGTGATGAAACACCAAGAAACAGCCACGCGGGTTCGTCTTCAGGCCAGGAAATACCATTTTCTAGGTAATAATAGCCAAAATTCTCTGTTTGGAATGACTACGTTGTGTATTTACTATTTAACGCCATTAGTCTGTTAAAGATAACCCAAAACACACACACACACACACACACACAACCAAAAAGCAAACAAAAAAAAACAAAAAAAAGTAATGCCCAACGTCATGTCACAATGTTAAAAACTGTAATTTTACATGTTTAATATATATATATATATATATATATATATATATATATATATATTAATTTTATTTATACAAACATTAATGGCTACATATGTGCATACATGTTTCTGTAATCACCCACGTTGGGGGATTACGTCTTAAGGCCAAGAATTACCTTCAAAAGTCTTGGCCTGAAGACGTAATCCCCCAACGTGGGTGATTACAGAAACATGTATGCACATATGTAGCCATTAATGTTTGTATAAATAAAATTAATATACCTGCTCTGTTCACTCATTGAGCACTATTTTGGTAGACACATGTTTTTTCATTGGATGTACTTCTAGGAACCTAAACTCTACTGGCTATATATATATATATATATATATATATATATATATATATATATATATATATATATATATATATATATATATATATATATATATAAAATAATAATTACAACAACAACGTCGGTGCTAAAACGACGGTCTTCTTGTAAACGACAATACAAAAATATGGGCACGTGGTTCGCTGAAACGAAAAAGGGGACTGATTATCAACGTATAGTCCGGCACGGTTATATCCTCTTCCTTCCTGTTCCCTTTCAAAATAAAAAATGAAAATAAATAAAAAAATAATTTATATATTAAAATAAAATAAAATACCTCAGTCTAGAAGGATTTTATTTATCAACCGACCGACACATGTTTATGCTACACTGTCATCCAACAATAAAACGAGTAAGCTCCCTTTAACCCTTGATTTCTTAACTCCCTTTAACTGCTTAAGATGGAACATTCAAGACTATCTGAAGTCAATAATACAGATCTGCAAGGGACACAACCTCAAGAAGTAAGGCAGCCTGGACGACAAAGATACAAATCAGAGAAGATGATGGAATTCCAAAGAGAGGAAACAACTAAGAAAGAAAGTTCATCAGGGCTCATTCCAGGTTTAAAGAAGATGTGAGCTTTGCTAGAATAAAGCTTAAATGAGAATGTTCAAGGGATCAATTGGAAGAATTAATCAGGATTTTAGAAGAACACGGGAGGGACGGGAACAATCTTACGAGACGTACGAAAATTAACCACTCCACTCCCTGACATAAGGAGGAAAATGGATACGTGCACTTCAGTAACCTCTGAGGTAATATCCCTCTTAGAGAAACGACATAGAACGTCAGGAAAAATCCTTGATCCTATCGCAGTAAAAAATCTCTTTCCAAGCTATTACAGAGGGAAGGCGCAAAGTCAATATATGGTTCAACCGTATCGAGACTGAGCACAAGTAGTTGTCAGAGTTCCCAAATATCAATAAAGAAGGCTGAAGCAGCTGCACGTTTGACTTCTAAAAGGGTAGAAATCCAACGAAACCAGGAAATTTCTAAATTAAAGAAAACACTCAGGGAACTAGAAAATTAAAGAGACCTAGAAATAATTGAGGCAGAGTACAATGCTTATGCGAAGCAGATAGCGACAATGCACTGGATAAGTCTGAATCGGAAAACACCTCGCATGAATCTATCTACAGTAAGCCAAACAACAAGACTCTCCAAATAGCCTCTAAACCAACCGCAACAAAAACTGACAGAGAGGACGCACTTATTCAAGCTCTAAAGGCATCCTTTCTAATATCAAAACTCCCCACACCAGAGCCATTTGTTTTTAAAGGAGACCCTCTTGAATTTATTGAGTGGAGCACCACATCCAAATCGCTGATAGCAGTGCACAAATTAATTTATTAAAAAATACATAGGCGGTGAAACTCTTTCAGCATTACAGGGAATGTTCTATCGAACAGATGAAGAGGCATATACCCAAGCTTGGGATATTTTGCAGAAGCGCTATGGGTAACCCTTTACAATACAAAGAGCTTTCAGAAAAAAGCTCAAAAACTGGCCGAGAATAGGACCCAGAGAATCCTTCAAGCTCACGGATTTCAGTGACTTTCTTATAACATGCAGCAGTGCAATGTCTCATATTTCCGGTCGAATGACTGTGAAGAGAATCAGAAATTACTTGGAAAACTTCCTGTTTGGATCACAGATCGCTAGAATGGGTACGTCACTAAAGCTCTAGATAAGAACCTACCATACCCAGACTTCCAGGAATTTGCAGAATTTTTGGCGGAGGAAGCACGAATAGCATGTAATCCAATTTCTTCGCTTCACGTCTTGAACCAAACCGAAAAGAAAATTCAGACTAGAGCTAAAGCACTAGCAACATCAGCAACCTCATCCAAAGTCAGAGACCCCAAGATAAAGGAAGGTCAGAAACTCCCAAAATATAATGATTCAGAGAACGCAATATTACAGCCAATGCGGTGCCACTTCTGCGAGCATGCCGACTTTATTTACAAATGTGAAGAGTTTCCGGCTCTATCATTGGACGAGAAAAGGAGTTTTATCCTCAGCAACCATATGTGCCTTAGTTTTCTCAGGGTGGGCCACTTTACAAAGGATTGTAAGAAGAAAGTTACTTGCAACATTTGCAAACGGGTACATCCAACACCACTTCATGAAAACAATCCTCAGTGCAAGGAAGTCGAAACAACCAGGGACGAAAATGGTGCTACAACCTTGTACTGCAAACGGATGAGCAACAACAATCATACATCTATGTTTGACTCTCCTGCACAGATCCTAAAGGTCCAGAAATATTAGTGTACGTCTTACTAGACACTCAAAGCAGCAACACATTTATCAGTGAAGATATTTTTGAGAGAATTAAGGTAAACTCCGAGCCAGTTCGATTGAAGTTATCAACAATAGCTAGTCGAAATACAATTGAAAACTGCCGACGTATTTCAAAACTGACGGTAAGAGGGTATTTTTCACAGAAACAAATAGAATTGCCGCCCACCTACACTCGAAAATACATCCCTCTGGAAAGAAATAACATACCTACCTGCAAAACAGCAGAAGCATGGGAACATCTCATAAATATAGCAAAGGAAATGCCAGACGAGTTAGAGTGTCCTGTTGGACTACTAATTGGGTATGATTGTGCAGGTGTCCTAAAACCAAGAAAAGTGATCACAGGGAAGAATAAAGATCCATTTGCCATCAAGACAGATCTCGGGTGGTGCATAGTGGGACCAACAGCACATCTGAACAACCCAGGAAACAGTTGGACATTGTTACCGAATCTCTTCCAAGGAGATTCTACCTATTACACCTACCTCAGTAATAAGAGCCTTGGAGATGGACTTCCGTGATATAAACCCCAAAGAAAAGACTGTGTCTCAAGCAGACATAACATTTCTCCAGATATTAAAGGAAGAAATTCAACATAATAATGAGGGACATCCAGAAATAACTTTACTCTTTCGTCCACGTCCCCATCTTCCAAAAAAAAAAAACACTTGGCCGAAGTTCGTCTTAAACACCTCAAGTCCAAATTTACAAAAATCCAAAATTTGAAGATTACATCAAATTTATGGAGCAAATCATCAACGAAGGAGATGCCGAAGAAGTCTGTGATGCGTCAAACGATGGTAGCACATGGTACATTTCCTACCATGGCGTGTATCATCCAAGAAAACCTGGGAAAATCAGAGTTGTGTTTGACTGTTCTGCTAAATTCAAGAACACATCATTAAATGATCACCTCCTGACAGGACCTAATTTGATCAATGCACTACCTGGAGTGCTGTGCAGGTTCCGAGGACATCGTATCCCTCTTATATGTGAAATAAAAAAGATGTTTTACTGCTTTCATGTCAGTCATGGAAATAGAAACTTTCTTAGATTCCTCTAGTGGAAGGATGGAGACACAAAAACCGAACCGAAGGAATACCATATGCGAGTCAACATTTTTGGCACATTCTCATCTCCGGATTTTTTTGAATTATGGGTTCAAATACCTAGCCAACAAGTATCAAAGTGAGTACCCTCTGGCTGCGGGATTTATTCAAGGAACTTCTATGTGGATGATGGACTCATCAGTGTTAAGACAGATGAAGAAGCAAAACAGTTGATTAGTGAAGCAAATGAAATCTGTGCGAAGGGTCAACTACATTTACATAAGTTGGTGTAAAACAACAAAGGACTCTTGGACGAAGTCTTGGAAGGCAATAGCGGCACCACAACCAAAGAAGTAGATTTGAATCATAATATCCTTCCAACACAAAGTGTACTAGGGGTAAAATGGGACCCGGACACGGATGCATTTGCTTTAAACATCACTCTTGATCCAGGAGCGGCTACCCGACGTGGAATTCTGTCAACAGTGGAAAGTGTGTATGATCCATTGGGATTTATTGCACTTTGTTCTAGTCGGTAAGAGAGTGCTACAAGAGATGCGTAAATAAGGGGTTGAATGGGATGAGCCCCTTCCTTCTGAACTAAAACCAAGGTGGGAGTCATGGATTAGAGATGTGAATAACCTCAAACTAGTTCAGATACAAAGATAAAAAAGATACAAAGATATAAAGATATCCCAGATAATATAGGCCCAATTGAAAAATAGAGCTACACCATTTTTCCGATACTAGCAACACTGAATATGGCCAATGTACCTATTTGCGAGTTGTTGCAATGAAGAAAGTGCATTGCACATTGGTCATGGGTAAAGCTAGAGTGGCACCCATTAAGGTTGTCACTGTGCCTCGTCTCGAACTAATCGCAGCTACCGTCTCAGCAGCAGTAAGTAACTCCCTAAAGGAAGAACTGGACTTAAAGGTGGACCAAGAATATTTCTGGACAGATTGCCAAGTCGTTCTAGGTTACAATAAAAAATGACGCTAGACGATTTCATGTCTTTGTTGCCAAACGAGTTTAAAAAAATTAGGGATATCACTGATCCTAGCCAGTGTTTATACATTGATAGCAAACAAAACTCTGCCGATCATGCATCTAGAGGACGAACGGTGGGAGAACTGATTGGCTCAAATTGGTTTGCCGGACCAAAATTCTTATCGGACCGTGAGCTCATTACCATCCAAGAGTGTCCTGAACCCATCATCGGAGATCCTGAAGCGAGAGTTCTGAAAACAATGCTCACTCAAACAGAACATTTCTTCTCCAGATTCTCCAGATTATCGAATTGGAATAAAATCCTGAACGTGGTCGCTCGAATAAAAGTCTTGGAAAACAAGTCCCAATCAGGTCATATCAGCGTAAGAGAAAGAGAACCAGCCTCCTTTGCACTCATCAGTATTGCACAAAGGGAAACGTGGAAAGAGGAGTTCAGAGTTCGCAGTAAGAATCCAGTGCAATTGTAAAAAAAGCAGTGAGCTCTACCAACTCGACCCTATCATTAAAGATAGACTTCTAATAGTTGGAGGGGGTTTAAAGGAATCTACTTTAATTGGGACGAGGCACCCAATACTATTGCCTAAAGAGGGCCTCATGACTAGTTTAATTATTGAATATTATCATAAAAAAATGCAGCACCAGGCTCGGAGAATGACCCTAAATGAAATTCGAGGTAATGGCTACTGGATTATCAGCGCCAGCAAGATAGTGGCAAAATATATTAAGAATTGTGTCACTTGCTGGAAATTGCGCAGACCCCTGGAAGAACAACGCATGACAGACCTTCCGGTTGAAAGAGTCAAACCATCCCCGCCATTCTCCTCCATAGGAATAGACTGTTTCGGACTCTTCTATATAAAACATGGTCGGAAGGAAATAAAGAGATATAGCCTTCTGTTCACATGCCTTAATTCCAGAGCCATCCATCTAGAGATGCTGAAAGACCTCTCCACTGATGCTTTCCTAAATGTCTTGAGATGTTTTATAGCTCTCAGGGGGTGCAGTGAAACAAATACAGTGTGACCAAGGAACGAACTTTGTAGGTGGAAAGGGTCAACTTGAGAGATGCATTAAAGAATTGGACGATGGCAGAGTTGCAAGTTTCCTTGCTGAAAAGCAATATGACTTCAAAATGAATGTTGCAGGAGCAAGCCATATGGGCGGTGGATGGGAACGGCAAATACGCACGGTCAAAAGTGTAATGGGTACTTTGTTAGCTTCAGCAACTGGTAGATTGGATGATTTCATGCTTCGAACATTCTTGTATGAGGCGATGACGATTGTAAACGGCCGTCCACTCACAGTAGATGCAATTAATGACCCAAAGTCTGGTACCCCTGACACCAAACCACTTACTACAAATGAAGACAACTGCATCAATGCCACTACCTGGGAAGTTTTTAAGGGAAGACTTATATGCTAGGAAGAAATGACGTAGAGTCTAGTACCTTGTGGACCAATTCTGGAGCAGATGGCGAAGGGAATACCTAGCCAACACAAGCACCAGACAAAGATGGCCGGCTAGCAGTCGAAATATAAAGACTGGAGACATTGTACTCCTCAAGGATGACAATCTCCATCGCAACAAATGGACAATGGCTAAAGTGGTGGATGCGATAAAGAGCAAAGATGGTCTGGTGCGAAAGGTTAGACTCCAAATTGGTCAGGACAAGTTAAAAGGCAATGCTGGGAGATTTATTGAACGCCCAATCCAAAAATTAGTTGTATTAGTAGAAAATAACATAACAAAATTAGTTGTATTAGTAGAAAATAATATAAAAAAATTTAAATAAGGCAATAGACTTGATCTTGTAGTGAAATTGCCACCGATCAGTAACTGGTTCGCCAAGGATCGATGATAATTTGGTGGGAGTGTAGCTGCGGCCATAGTAGTCCCATCAATTTCAATAACCCCTCCCCCTTTCCTTATCACCAATTGTTGCTCTCCCCTTATTTTCTGCGGACTCGAAGCGGAAGTAGGTAAAGAGGCTAGAGCGATTCCACATCATTTTGACTACTGGCCCTTGGAGAGACAACATGGTAATTGACGTTCATTAATTTATCTCAAGAACTTATCAAGTTTCTTTCGGAAATTAATATTAAAATGTATTCCTTATCAAATGTAACATTTTCTTTTACAGTTTTCACGGTGTTTAATAAAACTATATACATCAATCGAAGCGTCACCATTTTCATTGAAACTGACCGGTAGTTACAATGTATTTCTTAAGATTTTTCGTCGTCCACTTGTTCTTACAGTAATCAATATAATATTTATATTTTTAAGAGACACTGTCGTTTTTAAACAATTCATTACTTCCTCATATTGTATTTTATCCTCAAATTTAGTTCTATTAAAAATATTCATTTAGAATGGTTTCATCAATCATGAGTCGTTTCAGTTTTATTTGAAGTTCTCATCTGAATTAATGCGACTTCTTAGAATAAGACTCTACACATATTTTGCAAGAATATGACATTTTCTAATTGTATGTCTTTTTCATATGTATCGCGTAACTTAATTTATAGGAAAAAGCATATTCATATGTTTTGCAAGAATATGGCTTTTCCCTTTTTTATTTTTACTTTTGTTAGTTTGTAAAGATCAAGGAGCTCCCTCTTGGGGCTAACATTTTATTCTGTTACAATTTAAATTTATATCCGAGGACTCTTTTAAGAATAGACACTGTTCCCTTTATGGCTGTTATCTGTATTTCCTTACAGCATGGTCTTCCAGGGATTGCTTCTAAGTATTTATGAAGATTCTTTTTTATTAAGCCAGTTGCTCCCGTCACAACAAGTGTAATGCTTATTTCTTTCAGAGACCCCGTCGTTTTGAGATCATTTCTTAGGTGCTGATATTTTGTTATCTTTTCCCGTTCAGCTCAATTAAGGCCAAAGTCATTTGAAACTGTGACGTCGGTAATGAGTGCAGTTCCTTCGGGCTTGTTCCATATTACAATATCTGGTTTGATGACCTTGTCTTTTATGTATCTGCCCGCCTGTATGTCTTTGTCATAGAACACTGTCACTTTTCCGTTTGATGTTATCAGTGGTGGTTCATGTTCTCAGGTGTTTGTCGACCTGTCTAGTTGCATCTCACCACACTTTCAGTGTAAGTATTGTTGTGGCGGGCAGTGTAATGACCATCGGCTAGAAGGATCTTGCATCCAGACATAAGGTGGCTTGGGCTTTCAACAACTGAGTGACAGAATCTGCATTGGTCGTTTTTTTTTTTGTAGATCAGCCATTTTCTTAAATCCATTTGTAAGCCTTGGTCTTGTGCAGCTATAATTAATCGTGCTTCATCAAATGGAAATTTGTCACTTTTAAGCCATTGTAGTGAGGCCTCCTTATCAATGTAGCTCTGGTTCAGTTCTTCCATGAACATGTCTGCTATCTTATGTTGTTGCAATCCTTCTGGTCTTGTCTTCATTTCCTTTTTTGTATACTCCTCTCTCTTCTTTCGAGCGATTAGGGTTGCTGGGTTGTCATATTCTTCTATTGTGTTACCACTGAAATTTTAGCAAAGTTTTGTAGTTGACCTTTCCTGAGGCAGATATTTGTTGTGACGTTCATTCAGCATTTTTATTTTTAGGTCAGAAGAACATTTGATATATTGGCCTATGCTTACCATTGAAGTTCGGTGCGCGTGGTTAATTTCAGTGAGGCCTAAACCACATTCTCTCTGTGGTAAGTACAGACTGTCCATGCATTGATGTGTTTAAAGGACTTTATGAAAGGTCAGCATTTTCAAAGTTTTTGCGTCAAGGTTATTGATGCAATTCTTTGGTCAATTGATTATGCCAAATCCATAAGAGACAACGGGTTTTGCCAATTAATTGATGCAGTAATTTTGTTTTTCGGTGATAGTTTTGATGAGAGGATTTTTTAAGTCGCTTGAAGTATTCTCCCTGCACTTTTTCTCTCATCTTTCCATGTTTAAGTGTCTCATTCTCCTCTACTCCCAGGTATTTATAGACAGCATTTCTTCAAGGTCTTCAATAGAGACATCGTGAAGATTAGGATGTTCTGATGCTGTCTTTCTTTCTTTACTTTATGGTGCACTTAGCGCATTGGTCGAATCCAAACTCCACGCAGATGTCCTTTGTATAATTTTTAACAATGTTTATCAGAGAGACAAGTAGTTTCTCAGATTCCGCATAGAGTTTTAAATCGTCCATAAAGAGTAGATGGTTTACGCTGTTAATTTTCTCCTTTGTTGTGTCCATGCTGAGATTATATCCAGCATTGGATCGTTTAAGTAGCTTACTTAGTGGATCCATTGTGAGGCAGAAACGGAGCAGTGAGAGGCTATCTCTTTGGAATAGTCCTCACTTGATCTTAATGTTTGGGGTCTGTACGCTTATAGTACTATCGCCTCCCCGTGGGGGGGAATAAACGATATCCACAGATATGCACACGGAAACATCAACAAAAACGGGTCGAGACATCGGTGGCTATTATTTTTGGTTATACCGTGGACTATTTTCAAGAGTCAATCTTTCGTCTAAAGGCAACAGTTATAACACTATCAGCCGGACACTGGTATGTGACCGACCTCACGTGTTACATTAAATGTCTTATAAACGGTCTCATGAAGATGTGAAGATGGGCCAGTCATTAGGGTCTGTAAGGACAAAAGCATACCTGAGATGTTGGATGTGGGTGTGGCTCCTTCATTCTCCTGAGATTACTTCTTCACCCTCGTGGCATTCTGGTTAGAATCTCCTTTTTGTATCTCTACGCTTATGGCCAAATCACCACCCGACCATGCTAAAGAGTGTGTTAACAACCGTGGCACTGAGATATAGTGTCACATCCCTCCCTATGCAATCTGAAATTTATGCCGTGGATTATTTTTAAGAATCACCCTTTCGTCTAAAGGCAACATTTATAACACTGGTCATTTGTATGTGACCGACCTCATGTTTTACACTAAATGTCTTAGAAACGGTCACATGAAGATGTGAAGATGGGCCAATCATAAGGGGCTGTAAGAAGAAAAGTGTTATGGCGAGATGAGCAATTCACCGCCGGAACTTTTTATCGAAGGAACGTTATCACCGGTCACCGGTTGTGAGAGCCTTCCCTGGGCGGGAACATGTAAAAACGTAACATGCTGTCTCTGTAAATATTCTCAATTAACTTCTCTATTTCTTTATTAACTTCAGAACCTCTTTATTAATTTATTTTCCTTGTGGAATACCTTTCTTGAATATCCTTTTATTACAGCCACCCACCGCAAGATAGATCAAAAAGCATACGTGAGATGTGGGTGTGGCTCCTTCATTCTCCCAAGATGACTTCTTTATCCTAATTGCATTCTGGTTGGAATCGTTTTATTTTTTCATACTCAGGACCGCTTCATTGTTTGATGGAGACATTTATGGCAGACACAAGAAAACACACGACACAATCATAATATTTGTGAAACATAATTAACTATTTCATTTTACATTATGTATACAATATATATAACAAAAACAATTTACACTTTACATATCCTAACTATGCTTAACTACTGTTGTGGGGGAGGGGTGCCCTCTCTCGTTAACAGAGAAGCAGAAATATGCGTGCTTACCTCATGTTGTCTGGACGAAAAAAAAAGAACGATCAAGGAAAGGGAATTCTGGGGTTGCATGTCTGTGTATCCCTACGCTTATGGCCAATCACTACTCGGTGATGCTGAAAAGTGTGTTAACAACTGTGGCACTGAGATGTAGTGCCACACCCTTCCTTCCGTGTGCTTTAGCGTAATTGATGTGCACCATCTGACCATTTGCTTCTGAAAGAATGATTTAATATCAGTGTGCACATTATACAGCTCAAAACAGCGAAGTATGCAGGAATGGGGTATACTGTCAAAAGCCTTCTTGTAATCAATCCAGGCTATTGACGATTTCGTAGTCTTCTTATGCAGTCTTCTAGTATTGTTCTATTTTCAAGGAGTTGATATTTTGTGGCAAGCCTTTTCCTCATACACCCCCTTTGCTCACTTTCGAGGTAATCGCCAGCAACCAGATTGTCGTATGTTGCATCAGCGATTATCCCTTTTAGGAGCTTGTTGGTTGTTGTAAGGCAGTAGATTGGTCGATATTTGTTAGCCACGTGGGTGTCCTCATTTTTGTGAATAAGTGATGTACTGCCTACAGTAAGTCACTCAGGCGGCTCTTCATCACCACTGATGATTCTATTGAATGCCTTGGCATAGTGATGATGAAGTGCGCTCAATTTCTAAGCCAGAAATTTGGTATGTGGTCTATTCCTAGGATCTTAAAATTACTGCATTGAGCTACCTACTTGAGTTGGTGGGGAGCTCACCTTTATTACTTCTCTAATGGAGCTCCTAAAAAAAATAGACAATTCTTAAGTTTGTTGCAAAAAGTTTATTTATCCTTTTTGTTTCAAAGTTTTTGGTTTTGTTTTTAATTTGTGCAGCTAATATTTTTATTTCAGCCTGATGTTCTGACATCTTAGCTCTTAGCTGTGTTGGGTTTTGGAGGGAATAGTAAGTTTTCAACTTATTCACCTTGTTATTTAGTTTTTTGCCTGTGGTTTCACAGGACAGGAATGCAGATATTTGGGCATTTTCCTTTTGGTGTTAATCTATTTTTTGTTAGAGTTTTTGTTTCAAGTCTGGGTTATATAATTTAGGTTTCATGTTTCCTCTTTTATTCTCTTGGTGTTGGGGTAAGAATTTTAACTGAATAAACCATACTGCCCCGTAGGTTGTACGATTTATTTCACTCAAGGTCAGTGGCGGCTCGTGCCTAAGATTAGTGGGGGTGCTGTTTTTAAAAAATGCGTATTGTTTTAATATTGTGTAAAAATAAAACAAACATAAAAAAATATACATAATTTATACGTACGCACACGTATAAAAATACAATAACTTAAAGGAATTCTAAATAGATGTAAATATTTGGAATAGCTTACTTATATTTATTTGAAAGTAAATTCCATTCTTCTTGTTTTAATTTGTGAGAAAAGATTGATAATTTTCTCCTTAACTTCTGAATGACTGCTGAAGAACTTTTTTTCAATTGAAAGCACTGCAAGTGCA
This sequence comes from Euprymna scolopes, assembly GCF_053919585.1. Taxonomy (NCBI): domain Eukaryota; kingdom Metazoa; phylum Mollusca; class Cephalopoda; order Sepiida; family Sepiolidae; genus Euprymna; species Euprymna scolopes. The sequence continues at coordinate 120,548,146 of NC_136500.1, read as the reverse complement.
TTTAGTCTTTCGCAACCCATGGTGCTCCTTAGAAAAGTTTTTATTCTTTTCAGAGTTGAAAAACAACGTTCTGCCTCTGATGTAGTCATGGGAATTGTCAAGATAAATTTTATGAGTTTTGTGATTTTACTAAGAACATCGTTTAAATTGTTTTCCAAAATAAATTTCAGGAGATCAATTACTTTGCAATACTCATGGATATCTGACCTACTATAAAATATTTCTAACTCAGTTTCAAGCTTTTGTTTGTCAATCATGGGATATGCTTCAGTTGTCAAGGATATCTCGTCTGTAGGTAGTTCTTTCTTAAAACTAGCAAAGCTTATCTTGTTAAACAATTTAGCAAGTATTAAATGTTTAGTTGAAGAATATCTGTCCGTTATATCAACAGATATATTGTCACACAGTCCTTTAGCTTCGGCCTTGAGTGTTTGCGAAGGATTTTCACAGTATTTGGAGTTTCTTATCTCTAAAATAGCAGTTTTGAAATTTGCTATGTATTCATTGACTTTATATATGCTAATTTCCCGAGATTGCATTTGATTATAAATAATTTCAACATGAGACATAATTTGTATGAAATAACTCTAACCAAAATATGAAATTTTCATCGTTCAAATATTTCAGAATTCCTGTCGCTTCTACAACGGTTTAATCTACATATGATGTTGACTGAATTTCAGTGAGACATTTTTTTAATGCTTGAACATTTTCATGAACTCTATTTATGGTCCGTATGTTAAAGTTCCACCTTGTGGCGGATGGACGTGGAATGCTTACATCCAGATGGTTCTTGAGAATGGAAAGACGCTGTGGTGATCTAGAAAAGAAAGTCGGAATAGCCAAAATGTTAGAGATAAATATTCTAGCATTTCGTGTAATGCTTGCTGCATTCCTCATTATTAAATTATGTTGATGCGCATAACAGTAAGTTAAATGTGCATTACTATAAACTGCTTTTATTTTCGCCTGAACACCAGCTTTTTTGCCTTTCATGACATTTGCACAATCAAATGTCTGAGCTATCAGTTTTTGGCGATTCCCTTGAAGGATTATATCCAATTTTTTTAGAATACATTTTGATATTCCATCAGCGGTTTGGTTTTCTGGAATAAAGAATCTCCAAAAGCGTTCAAGTATTTTTTCATCCAAGACGTACCGTAAAACAATGATCATTTGTGTAAGTTCAGACACATCTGTTGTATCGTCAGCCATGACAGCTACAAAGGAAGCTTTGCTAATTTCTGCCCTTATTTCATCACGGTATATTTGTAAAAGACAGTCAAGAATGTCATTCTGAATGGTCTTGGAAACACCTTTGAAGACACTACTGGTTTCTAAGTGATTCTTTAAATCTGGATCTAATTTATATGCAAAATTTACTAATCCTCTAAATACACCTGGATTTACTGAATCATCTTTTTCATCATGTACTCGTAAGGGAGTTTCAAACTTCCCACAAAAGAAAATACAATCTATTATTTTAGATAAAATTTCACGGTTCTTCTTAACATTCATGTTATGATGATTGATTGAAAGTCTGTAGGCCTCACTAAGTTTTTCTTTAATATTTACGGTCCCCAAAATTGATAGGGAAACTACATTGTCAACGTGCTTCTTTGACTTCTCATGCTTTTCAGTTCTATCTTTCATTTTGCTAATAGTTCTGAAACCATCTTTTGTCCATGTTACATCACCCCCAAACAACAAACAAGGAAAGCAGAACAATGCCTTTTTTAGTTCACAGCCGCAAAGCCAACATTTCTGTTGGTACCAGTCAGAATTAAAGCTACGAATATACACTTTGTTGTTGCTAATGCCTGGCTGAGATATTTGAATATCAGGCGTTGAACGGCCTCTTTTCTTAATTTCAACTTTATCATGGAGAGGAAGCTGTGAAAACTCAATCTGTTGAAGTTCACTTACAGTCACAGAAGTTATTTCTTGGGGAGGCAAGGAGGCCATGGTTAAATTCTTATTTTTTTAATTTTTTTTTACACATTGATCACCACTTATCAAGGCCCGGAAGCCACTCAGGGATAAGGGTTATTGCAAGTACATTACGTTAGTGTGGAGATTTGATGAAGTGTTTAATTAAGAGGGCGGTTCATTAGGAATTTGTTAACATTGGACTTGAAGACATCCAAGTTGTAGTCCGGAGAGAAGCAGGCAGACGGAACAGAGTTCCACAGGCGTGCAGTTCTAAGAAAGAAGCTTTGTTCATGGAATCCGCGTTTTGATTTAGGCACAGATATAGAGTGGGGGAAATTTTTCACAGTGGATTCAGCTAGACGGGTGTTTTTCGTGAAAGATTGGCGAGGGGGGACCAGAGATTGGAGTTCAGACGAGCACCTGCCATGAAAATAACGATAAAACAAGGATAGGCTCGCAACGTCTCTTCTGTGGGAGAGAGGTTGCAGGGTAGAGAAAAGGGCATCCCCCACTAAGCCACGAAGTCTATTTTGTACTCTGTCAAGGCATGATAGGCTGTTTTTGGCCGCTCCTGCCCAGATATGGCAACAGTATTCCATCCTTGGACGTACTTGGCTTTTATATAGATAGAGAATTGCATCAGTAGTGAGATATCTTCTGGAGCGGTAGAAGGATCCCACCATCTTTCCAGCGACCTTGGCAACAGACTTGATGTACGTGTTCCATTTCAGATCAGGAGTAAAGGTCAAACCCAGAAGCTTGTCAAAACACGGAGCCTCACCCAGGCGAGACCCATCCATCACAATTGATGCCAGCTGGGGATCAGAGCGTTGATGATGTAAGGATAGGAGTTTGGTTTTATGATGCATTAAAGGTAACCAGCCACATGGTTTTGGATGCATTAAAGGTAACAGCCACTGAACCACGTGCTCGAGATCAGAGGAGAGAGAATCCGAGAGAACTTTGTCATTTACAGCCTTTGATGTGTTGCCGTACATGGTAGTGTCATCAGCATAGATGTCAACGAATGATTTAAGTATGTGTTTAGGGAGGTCATTGATGTAGATCAGGAAGAGAGTTGGGCCCAGGATTGACTCCTGAGGGACTCCAGCATTTATATTGCAGGCCTCCGATTTTTGTCCATCTACCACTACTCTTATGAACCTATTGGAGAGAAATGATTTAATGATTAAGAAAACATTTCCAGTTATACCGTAGCTGGAAATCTTGTGAAGTAGACCCTTATGCCATACCTTGTCGAAGGCCTTTGATATGTCAAGAGCAATTGCCCTAGAAAGGAAGCCTTTGTCAAGAGATTCACTAATCCTGTGGGATATAACCGTCAGCATATCTGCGGTAGATATTGCAGAGCGGAAACCATATTGTGTGTCACTAAGAAGGTTATTCCTGCTGAGGTGGTTGACTATTTCTCTATTTGATATGGATTCCAGCAACTTACTCATAACACACAGGAGACATAGGTCTGTACTGAGAGGGAGATGACTTATCACCTGAATTCTTAAATACAGGGCAAACCGATGAGGTCTTCCAGGGTGTTGGAAAGCACTTCTCCTTAAGGCAGCGCTTAAATAGTTTCGTAAGTATGGGAGCAAGTTCTGGTTGAAGATTTTTTAACACTATAATTGGGATGCCATCAGGGCCAGTTGCTTTACTGGAATCTAGGTTTTTTATTAGCTTGGCGACCTCATGCAATTGTGTTGGGAAAGGTAAGTATGCAGTCTATTAGTAGAATATTAATTAGGGTAGAAGGAATACAATGTTTACGTGATCCTCTTTTTGCGATTCAACTGAACCGGAAGTTCTAAATGAGTTGAATCGTACTTTTATAACTTTTAGATAACAGATTTTTATTAACTAAAATAGTTTTACTATTTAAAAACGTTTTTATTTATAAAAAAGCTTGTTGTTAATTAAAAAATAGGCGTATAACAAAATAAGCTTGCTATTAAAATTGTCTTTTTTTAATACAAATATTTTTTAACTTTGCCATTTTAAGCCGTCGAAAAAGGGATAATACGCAAAAACATTTTAATAAAAAAATACTATTTTAAATTGTGTACACTTTACAGAGTAATAAAAAAAATATACAAATATATTTCTTTTAAACTTTACAGATTAAATAAATTTTATGGGCTTTTCCGAAAGCAAACAAACAAAAAACATTTTTTTAAATACATTTTATTTACAATTTTTTAATAATTCATTTTTTCATAAAAACAAAATCTTTGAAATTTACTTGCTTGCACACGATGGTAAAGTTAGGAGTTTACCATTTAAAAATGGTTTTATTGGATAACAGTTTTATTTAAAATTTAAAAATGTGTTTATAACTAAACTTACTTTGTAAATAAAATAAAGAATAAAAAAGTTTACATGTTTGTACTATGAGCAACATTTAAAAACATTTTTTAACTAAAATGTATTTAAAAAATAAAATTTTCTTCGCTTTTCTTTAGAAAAAATGTAAATATTTTTTATTCTGTAAAGTTTAACTACCACAAAATGAATAGATTTCAAACTACATAAAAACACAAACAAAATAAGCCGTACGTGAAAAAATAACATTAGTTACGTTGGTAGCTTTACGGGTAAAAAGTCCGAACACTTTTAATTAAAAAAAAAAAGTTTCGCATATTGTATATTTTTGTCTGCTTAAATCACATTTAAAAGTGTGAGAATTTTTTTAAGGTGGATATTTATTTACAAGAACACTTTACACTTTTTAATAATAATAAAAACAAAACATTTGTAAACAAGCATTTTTAAAAAAATAATAATATAAGCAAAAACACGCAAACACCGGTTTTCACGAGCGTTTGGAACTGCTAAAACGACAGTTCCAATTTAGCTTTCATTCGCCGTCTGAAGCGGGCATGCGTATAAGCGAACTTCGCTAAGAATGTGTAACTGTGAATTTGGCAGCTCCAAGCAAAGTTTTACTTTTATACTTATATGAATATGGGGACAGTTATCGACATTAAGCTTCAGGATTTTATATATATATATATATATATATATATATATATATATATATATATATATATATATATATATATATATATATATATATATATATATAATTATTATTATTATTATTATTATTAATATGATATATTATCACATAGAAAGGAAAAAATAAACGTATTATTTTAACCGTGTATCGATAATATTGAGTAGAAATGATTGGGGGTGCTGCAGTTCCACAGCTCTAGGCACGAGCCGCCACTGCTCAAGGTTGTATTAATTGGAGTGATTCTTGCGAGGGCATCATTACTTTTTGAAATAAACATCTTGAAGGCTTCATTCATATTAATTTTTACAAATCTGGGTCGATCTTCAACAGCCAGGCCTGCCTGGTGCCACTTCTATCCTTTTTGTCAGCTCTTTCTTTAGTTCCATCTGGTCCGCGTCCAGTGTCACATGTTCAAGTGGAACATACTGTTGGCATGTCTTCCTATATTTAAATTGTATTGGGTCTGTTGGGAGAGATCCCTGGGGAGATGTTGCATTATTTGATAGAGTGACACGTCGGGTATATTTCCGGTTTGCTTTTGGCAGGCATGTAAGTATTGGACTCGTTGACATTGTCTCAGGGAGCAGTGTCAGGTGAGAATGTGCTGTAAGGTTTGGCATATCTTGGATATAGGGAGGGGATTGCTGATTGGGCAAATTTGTTTTCATCCATTTCATGCCCATCTTTTTTTTTTAGCTGGAATATTTGCTCACCAGAAAAGTCATTGTTTCTCAGAAAATTAGATTTCTGGCATGTTAACTTTTCTTTCTCAATCCCCTTCTTGTTTGGGCAGTGGTGCTTAAAAATCTTTTGCCATTGCTTACAACTTTCTGTGAGTTTTTGATATTTTATTGGAAAATTCCATTGACCAAATTAATGCCCATTTTACCTCCCTATTCCACTGGGTTTGGTCAAATTCAGCAGTGTTAGATTTGATGAAATCAACCGCTGCTAGTGCTTCACTAAAAGCTTTCTTCTAGATTGACTCTCTAACATGTTTTGGGAGATATTTATGTATTTGCGATACAATTGAAAGTTCTTAGTTGTAGTTATTGAAGCTTTATTTCTTTTCATAAGGGTGAATATTTTACTTGAGCCTCATATACTGTGTTTTTCCTCCCCCATTTCTTGAGTATGCAAAACAGTGAAAAATAATTTTCTTCTCCTCAATAGACCACTTGACTTGATTATATCCTGGTAGTCTTTTTTGGTTTTGCCAAATTCCAGTACTAGAATTTGACTGGTCTGGTGGAGTGCCCTGCTTAGTGTTGTTACTTGTGGCAACATCACTAGTAGAAGGTGCACTGTTATTTTACTCATATGACTCAGTGCCTAGCCATTATGAAGGGATCTGTTTTTCCTGTCAGTTTGTTGATTTATATTCTTTTTTCTTTTTCATTTAAATTCGAATATTTGATCAGGGTTTAAATTGAAAATATCTTCAGACCAGAGTCCATGCTGAACCTCTGTACAGAGAGACCGAAGGCATGCGAGATTGGTATCTAGTAGGCATTCAATTTTCCGCCAGTGTGAGTTCTCACATGTGTCAATAATGTTGATTTTTTTAGAACAAGAATATCCACACACTTCACAAGAATGCGGCTTTTCTCCAGTGTGAGTTCTCATATGTCTCACTAAATTTAATTTTTCAGTAAAGGAATATCCACATACTTCACAAGAATGTGGCTTTTCCCTTTCTTTTATTTATTTTACTTCAGTAAGTATTAAGAGATCAAGGGGCTCCCTCCTGGAGCTAACACTTGATTCTGTTATGATTTAAATTTATATCCGAGGGCTCTTTTAAGAATAGATGATGTTCCCTTTATGACTGCTATTTGTATTTCGTTACAGCTTGGTCTTCCAGGAATTGCTTCTAAGTATTTATGAAGATTCTTTTTTTATTAACCCAGTTGCTCCTATCACAACGGGTATAATGTTTATTTCTTTCAGAGACCATGTCGTTTTTAGATCATTTTTTAGATCCTGATATTTTGTTATTTTTTCCCGTTCAGCTCTGTTAAGGCCAAAATCATTTGGGACTGTAACATCGATAATGAGCGCAGTTCTTTCAGGCTTGTTCCATATTACAATATCTGGCTTGATGGCCTTGTCTTTTATGTATCTCCCCGCCTGTATGTCTTTGTCATAGAACACGGTCACTTTTCCATTTGATCTTATTGGTGGTGGTTCATGTTCCCAGAGTGTGTGGTCTACTATGTCTCACTAAATTTGATTTTTCTGTAAAAGAATATCCACACACTTCACAAGAATGTGGCTTTTCTCCAGTGTGAGTTCTCATGTGTATCACTAATTTTTATTTTTGAGAACAAGAATATCTACACACTTCACAATAATGTGGCTTTTCCCCAGTGTGAGTTCTCATATGTATTACTAATTTTGATTTTTGAAAACAAGAATATCCACATACTTCATATGAATGTGTCTTTTCCCTCTTTTTTTTCATTTTTCTTAAACTTTTTCTTCTAGGGGATGGGACATCCAACCAGATGTCTGACATTTACCCCTATTTTAGTGAGTCCAACCAAGAGATCTTTTCAGGATTCTAGCCGTCCCTTTCAGTGCAATCGTTTGTATTTCACTTGCACTTGGTTCACCGGGTATGCTTGCTATGTACTTTTTAAAGTTCTTTTTCATAAGCCCAGTTGCTCCTATGATGACTGGTATAATTGAAACGTCTTTTAATTTCCAATTTCGTTTCATATCATACATAAGTCCTTGATACTTTGTAATCTTTTCCCTCTCAACTCTGTTAAGCCCTGTATCATTGGGTACACTGACCTCTATTACGGTCGCTTTTTTCCCCAGTGTGAGTTATCATATGTGTCACTAAATTTGATTTTTGAGAACAAGAATATCCACACACTTCACAAGAATGTGGCTTTTCCCCAGTGTGAGTTCTCATATGCTTCAGTAAATATGATTTTTTAAAACAAGAATATCCACACACTTCACAAGAATGTGGCTTTTCCCTCATGTGTATATTCATATTTAAATCAAATTGCTCCTGGAGCAAGATTGTCACTACCAGGTTATAAACAATATGACATTTATCCTGACTCTCACTTTTAATCTGGAGTTGCTGATGCAAGTTAGATTTTATGCTAAAGAAATTTCAGTTGTTTATCACCTTTCCTTTATTTGATAAAAGATATTCTGTAGTGTAAAAGTTAAAATATTCTCTTTTGTAAATTAGCAGAGTTTTCTGAAATGTCTAATTCGATATCTTATGATTTATAAAAACATTAAACAAAAATTTCACAAATTTAAATATGTGTGATGTGCTTATCACTATTTGCTAAAAAATCCAGATAAAAAACTCTTCACACATATATGTCTAATAAAGTATGCAGCCGTTTTTGTTGTCTGCCACGTAAGGAAAAAAATGTGTATAGAATACAGTTTAAGGAGAAGGATGGAGCCTTATTATTCACTAAAACCATTCAAGCAGGAACATCTGCAAATAAAAAATGAATGAAATTTAATACTTTTATATCATTGTTAATTTTAATCGTACCAACCAAATAAGAAACATAACTTAATAAAACATTTTAAAATCACAGATTTAAACACTTAATTCACATTCATATTGTTTAAATGTTAAATAATATTCATATCATTTTGTAATAGATAAAGGAATAAAGTGAAGTAAACAATGATATATTAAGAAGTTGTAGGAACAATAAGGATACAACTACCATAGTTGCTAATGAAAATAATAAAAATATATTGCTAACAATAGAAATATAAGTTTATAATACACGAAAAGTGAATTTACATACTCAGTAAATTAAAGTTAATAATACACATCAATATATAATCTAGTTTCTTAGCAATGGATACTAATATGGTCTTTTAAAATAGCTTTCGTTTTAAGTCATATGTGTGGAAATATAGCCGCTTATTGATAATGTATTTGATATTAAAATGGATATTTTCCTAACATTACATATTTGTTAATAATAATAATAATAATAATAATAATAATAATAATAATAATAATAACATCGAATTTAATGCGAAGGAATTAGGTTCTTATTTATTTACTTTTATTTTTATAAATCGACAGTTTTTTTCATTCAACAAATTATTTCATCCGAAGTTTTTGTATACATTATTATCAGTCCCATATTTTATTATCAAAATGATTTAAGCAGTTTTTATAATCGATTATCGAAATTTTATTTTTTTTTATTAACGTCTGATAATACATATTTATATACCAAATAAGCTCTACAAAGCTGTGAATTTGTTACCTTCCTTAGTATTTTTTTTATTGCAATTTAAATAATTGTTACTAGCATTTCATTCACCTTTTTTAGTGTATTTTTCTCATTCGTATATTAATATAGTTTTTTTATGATTTTTTATGCTAATTATTTTCACCTTCAAATAGTATAAATTATTAAAATTTATAAATGCTGAAAGCTTTGTATGAATTTTAATATGGCCTATGGCATGGGCCTATTCCACTCGTGGTCTACGAACTAAACTTCTTTCTTGCTTCTGAATAGCATATGGCCTTAAAAATTCATCCATTTTAACTCATAGTCTTTGAACTAAACTTCTTTCTTTTTTTCTGCATATTAATGTTGTAACCAGTATATATTTTACTTTATGTATGTGTATGCTCTGAAAATGTAAATCATTTTAATTGAGTTTAATAAAGCGTTGCAATTTTGAGATATACTTATTGAATATATACATTATAAACGTATTCTGTTTTAAGGGAAATGTTCACATGCGTATGTGTGTGTGTGGGTGTGTGTGTTAGTGTGTGTGTGGTGGGTGTGTGTGAAAATCTTAATATAATATTTATCATTGTTTTAATGAGAGAAATATATCTAGGTTCATCAGAAAACGTTTGTTTTTGCCTTCATAAATCACATGCATATACTGTATTTAGGGATATAGGAATATGTAAATTTATCAAAACTATCAACACTTTCTTAAAAGGGACTTATTTAATACCATAAACGTAACTAATTCGGTTGGAAAACCTACAGTAAAATCTGTAGATTTATTTTTTATCAGTTATTTTTTGTTTTCCGTATATATCTGTCAAATTAAAAGCATATTATTCAAATTTATAGATTGTTTAAGGATATCCGTTTATCGCTAATTCATCTGAAAATAGAAATTATTGTTACTACATGTGTTTAACTTATCAGCGAGTTAATATTTAATCTTTAACTATTGATAAAAAAAATTGTTGTTTAATATTTTTTAAATAAACAATCCACATAGTAAGGATATTACAAAGTCTGCTTTAAAGGAAGGTGCAGTTTCTCAACCGTGCTAGAAAATTAGTATAATATACGTCTACAAAGCTAGGATTACCCTATGTATAGTGTATTGTTGCAAATACGTATTGTGTATTGTTGCAAATATGAATTATGTATTGATGCAAATATGAATTGTGTATTGTTGCAAATATGTATTGTGTATTGTTGCAAATATGAATTCTTGCAAATATGTATTGTGTATTGTTGCAAATATGAATTGTGTATTGTTGCAAATATGAATTATGTATTGTTGCAAATATGAATTGTGTATTGTTGCAAATATGTATTGTGTATTATTGCAAATATGAATTGTTGCAAATATGTATTGTGTATCGTTGCAAATATGAATTGTGTATTGTTGCAAATATGTATTGTGTATTGTTGCAAATATGTATTGTTTATTGTTGCAAATATGAATTGTTGCAAATATGTATTGTGTATTGATGCAAATATGTATTGTGTATTGTTGCAAATATGTATTGTGCATTGTTGCAAATATGCATTGTTTATAGTTGCAAATATGTATTGTCTATTGTTGCAAATATGTATTGTGTATTGTTGCAAATATGTATTGTTTATTGTTGCAAAAATGTATTGTGTATTGTTGCAAATATGTATTGTGTATTGTTGCAAATATGAATTGTGTATTGTTGCAAATATGTATTGTTTATTGTTGCAAATATGTATTGTTTATTGTTGCAAATATGTATTGTTTATTGTTGCAAATATGTATTGTGTTTTGTTTCAAATATGCATTGTGTATTGATGCAAATATGTATTGTGGATTGTTGCAAATATGCATTGTTTATTGTTGCAAATATGTATTGTTTATTGTTGCAAATATGTATTGTTTATTGTTGCAAATATGAATTGTGTATTGTTGCAAATATGAATTGTGTATTGTTGCCAATATGTATTGTGTATTGTTGCAAATATGGATTGTTTATTGTTGCAAATATGAATTGTTTCAAATATGTATTGTTTATTGTTGCAAATATGTATTGTGTATTGTTGCAAATATGTATTGTGTATTGTTGCAAATATGTATTATGTACTGTTGCAAATATGTATTGTGTATAGTTGCACATATGTTTTGTTTATTTTCGCAAATATTTATTGTTTAATGTTGCAAATATGAATTGTGTATTGTTGAAAATATGTAATGTGTATTGTTGCAAATATGTATTGTGTATTGTTGCAAATATGTATTGTGTATTGTTGCAAATATGTATTGTTTATTGTTGCAAATATGTATTATGTACTGTTGCAAATATGTATTGTGTATTGTTACAAATATGTATTGTGTATTGTTGCAAATATGAATTGTGTATTGTTGCAAATATGTATTGTTTATTGTTGCAAATATGTATTGTGTATTGTTACAAATATGTATTGTGTATTGTTGCAAATATGTATTGTGTATTGTTGCAAATATGTATTGTGTATTGTTGCAAATATGTATTGTGTATTGTTGCAAATATGTATTGTTTATTGTTGCAAATATGTATTGTTTATTGTTGCAAATATGTATTATGTACTGTTGCAAATATGTATTGTGTATTGTTACAAATATGTATTGTGTATTGTTGCAAATATGAATTGTGTATTGTTGCAAATATGTATTGTTTATTGTTGCAAATATGTATTGTGTATTGTTGCAAATATGTATTGTGTATTGTTGCAAATATGTATTGTGTATTGTTACAAATATGTATTGTGTATTGTTGCAAATATGTATTGTGTATTGTTGCAAATATGTATTGTTTATTGTTGCAAATATGTATTGTTTATTGTTGCAAATATGTATTGTGTTTTGTTTCAAATATGAATTGTGTATTGTTGCAAATATGTATAGTGTACTGTTGAAAATATGGATTGTTTATTGTTGCAAATATGAATTGTTTCAAATATGTATTGTTTATTGTTGCAAATATGTATTGTGTATTGTTGCAAATATGTATTATGTACTGTTGCAAATATGTATTTTGTATTGTTGCAAATATGTTTTGTTTATTGTCGCAAATATGTATTGTTTATTGTTGCAAATATGAATTGTCTATTTTTGCAAATATGTATTGTGTATAGTTGCAAATATGTATTTTTTATTATTGCAAATATGTATTATGTACTTTTGCAAATATGTATTGTTTATTGTTGCAAATATGTATTATGTACTGTTGCAAATATGTATTGTGTATTGTTGCAAATATGTATTGTGTATTGTTGCAAATATGAATTGTGTATTGTTGCAAATATGTATTGTGTATTGTTGCAAATATGTATTGTGTACTGTTGCAAATATGGATTGTTTATTGTTGCAAATATTAATTGTTTCAAATATGTATTGTTTATTGTTACAAATATGTATTGTGTATTGTTGCAAATATGTATTATGTACTGTTGCAAATATGTATTGTGTATTGTTGCAAATATGTTTTGTTTATTGTCGCAAACATGTATTGTTTATTGTTGCAAATATGAATTGTCTATTTTTGCAAATATGTATTGTGTATAGTTGCAAATATGTATTTTTTATTATTGCAAATATGTATTGTGTATTGTTTGCAAATATGTGTTGTGTATTTTTGTAAATATGAATTGTGTATTGTTGCAAATATGTATCGTGTATTGTTGCAAATATATATTGTGCATTTTTGTAAAATATGAATTGTTGCAAATATGTATTTTGTATTGTTGCAAATATATATTGTATATTGTTGCAAATATGTATTGTGTATTGTTGCAAATATGTATTTTGTATTGTTGCAAATATGTATTGTGTATTCTTGCAAATATGTATTTTGTATTGTTGCAAATATATATTGTATATTGTTGCAAATATGTATTGTGTATTGTTGCAAATATGTATTTTGTATTGTTGCAAATATGTATTGTGTATTCTTGCAAATATGTATTTTGTATTGTTGCAAATATGTATTGTGTATTGTTGCAAATATGTATTGCGTATTGTTGCAAATATGTATTGTGTATTGTTGCAAATATGTATTGTGTATTTTTGAAAATATGAATTGTTGCAAATATGTATTTTGTATTGTTGCAAATATATATTGTATATTGTTGCAAATATGTATTTTGTATTGTTGCAAATATGTATTTTGTATTGTTGCAAATATGTATTGCGTATTGTTGCAAATATGTATTGTGTATTGTTGCAAATATGTATTTTGTATTGTTGCAAATATGTATTGTTTATTGTTGCAAATATGAATTGTTTATTGTTGCAAATATGAATTGTGTATTGTTGCAAATATGTATTGTGTATTGTTGCAAATATGTATTTTGTATTGTTTCAAATATTAATTGTGTATTTTTGCAAATATGAATTATGTACTGTTGCAAATATGCATTGTGTATTGTTGCAAATATGTATTGTGTATTGTTGTAAATATGTATTCAGTATTGTTGCAAATATGTATTGTCTATTTTTGCAAATATGTATTGTGTATTGTTGAAAATATGTATTGTGTATTGTTGCAAATATGTATTGTATATTGTCTCCATCTGAACGCTAAAATTATTTGTAACCATAGATGTTTAACTTATAAGCGAGTGTAATGTTTTATATTTAAATATTAAGAGGACAAAATATTAAAATTATTATTATCATATAACAAACATTTAACCTAATTATATTATTTTGATTTTTAACTAAACATTTTATATTAATACAACTACCACATATAGATTGATATTTTCTTTGCTTTGGACAATTACATTTCTATTTCTTCTCGTGTATTTCTCAATATGTCAATCCTATTATACCAAACCAATGAAGAAAAATATCTGTTTATCTCTAATTCAGCTTAACATATTTTTAAAACTTAATCACATGTAAGATCAGCACATTTAATAATAAATCTCTAAAAATGGTATTATATTTAAAAAGTTAATTCTTTTTTTCTATTTTAAGGAATATAGTTTTTAGCGATATTATAGTAAATTGTTGTAGGCAATAAAAACAGACGGAATAGAGCTCCACAAGTCTACAGCTTTGAGTAGAAAGGTACTGGAATATGATGATGTATTATAACGAGGAACCTGAACAGTGAATTAATGAAGAATTACACTAGATAAACAAGTCAAGCAAGTTAATCTTTGTTTCTGTATCTTGCCGATATTTAATGCGCATTACCTGTTGGCCGTGATTTTTTTAGACAGAGTGGCAGGCACTGCTGATTATAGTTAATTTGTCCTTATAACCAACTTGTTAATGACTTTAACGTGTTTTTCCCTTTACCGTCGAATGTTTTGAGGGTTGTTACACCTAATGTTTTATCTGCTGCAATCAATTCTACATGTTGTTTATATAGTGCTGAGATGATATTAAGTAATAAAATTAGCAGTGGCTAGGTAAGTGCCATATTGAAAGATGTAATTAGTCAACGAACTCTGAGTTTTCATATTGTACTTAATTAGCAGCCATTAAATTGAGGTTATACAAATGAAAACTGCTGACATATGTTGGAATTAAACGAATAACCAGTTTTAAAGTTTTCTTAAGAGCTCTTTTATAGAATAATAAAAATTGTGCAAATTGACAAGAAATTATAAATTGATATAGTGTTTCATATTAGGGACCATACGTCGGTGATGATTAAGTTAGCTAATGTACAGGTTGACAAGGTTTATTTCTCATTTTCAGCTGCCACTATCGATTTTGCATGTGGTTTATGATGTTCAGGCAGGATGGTATGACGTCATAAAATTGAGAAAAGAGTTGTTTAGAAAATAGACCAATAGTATCTTGGATAAGTTATATTATGTATAAGGAGTGTGCAACAACTCAACTGCCAAATTGATTGGCCCTTAAAATGTTTATGTGTTGTATCAATACTAATTCATCTTCACGGGGTAATCAGACAATATATATTGCGCAGTTGTACTTCCCTGTTAGATATGCCCTGTCGGTGGGGCATTAGAATACGCTGACTGCCCCCCTTCAGCGGGTAAAAGTCCCTCAATGGTGTTTTATTAATATTGATTCATCTTCACAGAATAATCAGAGAATATATATTGTGCAGATGTGCTTCACTGTTAGATGAGCAGTGGATTAGATAGTGTAAGAATTGAAATTGATTTGACTTCCCGGGGTGAGGGTCGGAGGGAAGAAAAGACACTGAACTGCTGTTTTTCCGTTACTGAAAAACTGGGTGTCTATTTCCTACTAAGTTAAATAGACATTCTAATCTCTTTAGAAATCATGTTGGAATTCTCGCCACTGAGAGTTAGTATGTATAAAAGGAGTTGTCTCACTACGGGTTAGTGATTAGTTAAGAAGCTAGTTACTTAGCTTGCTAGTCGGTTGGCGTCTCTTAGACTGATTACCGCGTTACTGTTTTTCGGCAAACGTTACCTGTTAATTGTTACCTTTACAAGGAAAGAAAAGACTGCTTGTAAGCAACGTCACCATTTCGTTGCAAGCCCTTACTTCCTTTTCTTACCCCCCCTCTTCTTGTTAGTGAAATAATCCCGACAAAAGGCTTATCTAACATTTCTGAGCTAGCACTATCCATTTTCCGCATCGTTTATAAAGTGCAGATTTAGAGGTATGAAGTAGTTTAATTAGAAGTGAAGCACAAGTTGTACTCAGGATGTACTTTAGAGAATTTTATGAGCTACACATAATATGTCCTTACAAAGTGCTGCAATATGTTGGATTTAAATTTGCGACTCCTATTTTTTGGAGTTTAAAACAGTTGTTATTTTTTATAAGTTGTTTCTTTCACACAGTGTTGAATACATTATTTCAAGTTAAAAAAGTTTAAATCCATTTATTTTTGAAGTGAGGAAAATTTTCTATTTGGAATTTTACATATTACGTTTAACCTATGTATTTTTCGTTTTATATATACATGCATATCTGTTTTTGTTTACAATTTATTTACTTTTGTGACGTCACTGAAACATTGATCTTTGAAACCAGAACAACAAAAAAACAATATCTATTTTAAACTTTTCTAAAATTTACGAACAGGCTTTTTCTATTCCATATAAAAAATATTCTAATAAAATTCCTCAATAATATTTATTGACAAAGTTTTATATTTTTCAGAAAATATTTGGAGCAACCTTTTATTAATTCAAAAGTTAGCATACCATCTGATGAGAAAAAACGAACCATTTTGAAACATTCGAGCTTATAGGACTTGCTTTTCTTAGTTGAACATAAAAACACTTAAGTCTTTATTGGTAAATTCTGTACCGTTGTCAGAGTGAATACACTTGATTTCACCCTAGGGGGTCATGTCGGCTAGATATTTCTTTGTTGCTAGCAGGGTATCAGATTTATTCTTTAAAAAGTAAACCATTATTAAACCTGAATGGTCATCTACGAAATTCAACACATATCTATAATGCTCTCTGGCCATCGGTTCTACGGGACCGTTCAAGTCACAATGCACCATTGATAGGATTTTTTTTTCTGGTATCTTGCTTTGATAGTTTGTCATTTTCCCTTGCGTACAGACGTCGCAGTTGAAGGTTTTTGATGTTTGTATTTGCATTCCATCAACTACAGTCGGCAACTTTTTGATATTAGGAATATTGCAGTGTCCAAGAATTTTATGCCATGTTTGTAGATCATGGCAGGCGGTTTTTGATGGGACTATGCTATTTAAATAATATAGTCGTCCATTTTCTTTAATGTCGAAAACAGTTCCATTCGGGTATACCAGTTTTGATTTATTGGGGCTGCAGTTTATATTTGCACCTTGTTTTGTGACAGCTTGTACAGAAAATATATTTTGTTTAAATTTTGGGATTAGAAAAGCGTTTTCTAGAATACAGAAACACTGTTCACCTTTATTGTTCTTTAGCGAGATTTTCGCATTGCCTCTTTTCAAAACGATATCATTGACTCGACTTCCGTCAGCCAGTTCTACAAAATGATTTTGTTGCTTAAAGTTGGGATCAAAATTGATAGAATCAGATTCCTTTGTAATCACATGTGCCGTGGACCCACAATCGGCAAGAAAATTATTATTGCTTGTTGACGCATCAAATGTACACGAAAATAAAAATGTATGTTCGCTAACAGAGCTCTCTACATTTATAATGTAGTCGCCATTTTGAGTCCTGCATCCACATTGGAAACTCTTGTGATTAGGTCAGTTCAGTGTATAAAGAAATAATTTTGGGTTTTCCTTTCGATAAATAATGCTCTCTCAATATGTTTAATTCTTTGCAGCCGTCGTCCAGGGCTTCTGTCATTACCAGTGATAGACTTCAGTCATCTAAACATTGTATTAATTCCGCACAGACAGTTGCGTTCTTTTCAATGAAGTCGGGGTCGTTTCTGTTTTCAGGTTGTGTTTCTAGTACTTTGTGTAGCTTTTGGATTCGTAGATATCCCAGAAATTTAACTTGCCACAATTCGAATTTTGATTCGGATCCATCGAAATAAAGATGCACGCTGGCCCCATAACCTCTAGAAGTGTAAGCCATTTTGAGTTTCAGAACAGTTTCAGATGGTTCGCTGTTACACACAAGTCCTGGTAGGTGACTTGTTTGTAGCAGACAGTTCCACAGAACAAAATATTCTTACCGTGTCGAAACCCGGGAAAGAACATGTGAAATTGCTCCAGAAAAGGTTTAATATCCCACTTTTTGCCAAAATATTTGAGACCATAATTAACCATGCTCTAGTCCATCATCTTACAGATGCTAAACTACTGACTGACAAAAAATATGGATTTAGACGAGCCCGTTCCACAGCAGACATCCTCACTGTGATCTCTGAACGTATATACCATTCACTGGACAAAGCGGGGGAAGGCAGAGCGGTAGCTCTAGATATATCTAAGGCTTTTGACAGGGTATGGTATGAGGGTCTCCTCAGTAAAATCAGATCATACGGTATCACTGGTAGAATACTTAACATAATTAAATCCTTCTTAGATAAGAGAAAAATCCAGGTAGTCCTCGACGGTCGCACATCCAAACAATATGATATAAATGCGGGAGTGCCCCAGGGTTCTATCCTTGGACCTCTATTGTTCCTGATATTCATAAATGACCTCCCCGACAACATTGCCTCTGAGATGGGTATATATGCTGATGACACTACACTCTATGGCAGACACGACAGGAAGACGAATGAACACATTTCTAAAGAAATGGCAGAAACACTAGAGGAAGACCTCCAATCTGTAGTGGAATGGGGACAAAAGTGGTTGGCCGCATTCAATGATGCCAAGACTAAACTAGTTTCATTCAATAATTACAAGAAACCCTCTCTACCACCCATAGCAATGGCCAACGACTCTTTATCTGAGAGTCCATCTTTCAAACTCCTTGGCCTAACGTTCACAGGAAACATGAGTTGGAACAATTACATTGAAGGCATTGCCAGGGCCGCTGCAAGAAAGGTAGGCTCTCTCTACCGTGCTAGAAAACTACTAACACCCGAAAGTATCCTGTACCTCTATAAGGCCACCATTCGCCCATGTATGGAGTATTGCTGCCACATCTGGGCTGGTGCATCTGCTACTAGTCTCTCGCTCCTTGACAAGGTTCAAAAGAGAGTCGCGAACCTGATAGGCCCTGAACTGGCATCTAAGCTTCAGCCTCTGTCCCATCGACGAAATGTTGCATCCCTCTGCCTTTTCTACAAGTATTTTAGTGGTGAATGCTCTGCAGAACTGCAATCACTTGTGCCCCCACGACGCGAGCACCCTCGACAAACCCGACAGGCTACTAGATCCCACCCCCACACTGTAGAGGTCCCTAGATGTAAAAGATCTTTTTACTCCAATAGTTTCTTCCCCAGAACCGCAAGACTCTGGAATTCCATTCCAGGTCCCTGCTTCCCCAACAGTACTGACGTGCAGAAGTTCAAGTGTAACGTGAACCGACACCTTGCTGCCCAAATCCCTACATAGTACCCCAGTAGTTGTTGCCCCTGATAGTAGCCCCCTACACCAAAGTGGCAATTTGCCTTGTTTGGGGTGAAAATGTAATAAAAAAAAAAAAAAAAAAAAGAAGCAATTCTGGTTTCTGATTGGTTGGTAGCAGAACGTGAATTAATTCGATTCGTCAGTTCTTAGCAGCATCGTTAATAAATAGAATCGTCCGACTGTGTGGGATCATGCCCCATCACCACTCTGTTGTGATGGGATGTCTCCTAGCGGCTTCGGCTGCAGGGAAACAGGGTAATACATGTCAAGGATTCGTCACTTGACACTCAGCCCAACAGGTGAGGGGCCGGGAACCGGCCCAACACCTGTTGGACTGAGGTACACCGCCTGGGTAATGCCTAGGAGGTCCACCCTCTCAGGCCTTGCTACCGGGCTTTCCGGTGGGGCAAGTTTATTGCTTGTTGCCTGAGGCGCCCCGACCGGGGAATGCTGACAGGGTTACTCAGGCAATTTTTAAAATTGCAGGAGTGCCCCTTCTTTAGGGGAGCCTGCGGGGTTCCCACTTTCCAGGCCTTGTGCCAAATAATGCTTATGTGGGCAGCATTTAAATAAATATCCCATTATCACTCCAAAATATTGCAACAGTGAGAATTGAAATTGATTTTACTTACCGGGGGTGGGGTTGGAGGGAAGAAAAGACACTGAACTGCTGTTTTGCCGTTACTGAAAAACTGGGTGTCTATTTCCTACTAAGTTGGAAATCCCGTTGGAATTCTCGCCACTGAGAGTTAGTATGTAAAAAAGGAGTTGTCTCACTAAGGGTTAGTGATAAATTAAGAAGCTAGTTTCCTAGCTTGCTAGTCAGTTGGCGTCTCTTAGACTGATTACCGCGTTACTGTTATTCGGCAAACGTTACCAGTTAATTGTTACCTTTACAAGGAAAGAAAAGACTGCTTGTAAGCAACGTCACCATTTCGGTGCAAGCCCTTACTTCCTTTTCTTACCCCCCCCACCTCTTCTTGTTAGTGAAATAATCCTGACAAAAGGCTTACCTAACATTTCTGAGCTGGCACTATCCATTTTCCGCATCGTTTATAAAATGCAGATTTAGAGGTATGAAGTAGTTTAATTAGAAGTGAAGCACAAGTTGTTCTCAGGAGGTACTTTAGAGAATTTTATGAGCTACACATAATATGTCCTTACAAAGTGCTGCAATATGTTGGATTTAAATTTGCGACCCCTATTTTTTGGAGTTTGAAACAGTTGTTATTTTTTAAAAGTTGTTTTTTCACACAGTGTTGAATACATTTTTTGAAGTTAAAAAAGTTTAAATCAATTTATTTTTGAAGTGAGGAAAATTTTCTATTTGGAATTTTACATATTATGTTTAACCTATGTATTTTTCGTTTTATATATACATGCATATCTGTTTTTGTTTACAATTTATTTACTTTTGTGACGTCACTGAAACATTGATCTTTGAAACCAGAACAACAAAAAAACAATATCTATTTTAAACTTTTCTAAAATTTACGAACAGGCTTTTTCTATTCCATATAAAAAATATTCTAATAAAATTCCTCAATAATATTTATTGACAAAGTTTTATATTTTTCAGAAAATATTTGGAGCAACCTTTTATTAATTCAAAAGTTAGCATACCATCTGATGAGAAAAAACGAACCATTTTGAAACATTCGAGCTTATAGGACTTGCTTTTTTAGTTGAACATAAAAACACTTAAGTCTTGTGCTTAAAGGGGAATGTATGGTATATGTACCTATTTACAATGCCTCCCCACGGGACAGAGTTAGACACCAGGGTCGTTTTTTAACGTGGAGAAAAGGTACAAAAATAAAAATTGTCTCAGTCGTGAAGGATTTCTTCTCCACCGAAAGAGAACAAGAAATAGAAGTGCAGCATCTGAAGAACAGATGGTATTTATTTGCTCCCCCACTGAGCAAATTAGGCACAAGCCCGTTTTTAATGTGAGGTAAAAACCAGCTCCCCTAAAAGTAGGCAAAAAGTGGGCACTCTGGTTACCAAAAATAATAATTGTCCCAGTATAGAGGGTTTCCCCTCCATTGACTGGTACAAATTATCTTAAGTGCAGCATCTGCCGGAACAGATGGTATTTATTTGCTCCCCCACCGAGCAAATTAGGCACAAGGCCAATTTTTAATGTGAGGAGTGAAGGGAGGGGGAAGGGAAAAAGGGGACCAGCTCCCGAGAGGTGGGAAATGGGAACTGGTTAAAGGTCAGGCATGTGGGGCCGCCCCCACATCTGGTCTTTGCTAGTCATAGCTAGTCATAGCCTGCAGCATCTGCCGAAACAGATACTACACTTTGATCTTGTCCCGAAGGCCAAGAAAGTAATATGCATAAGATATATGTAATTCTTTTACCTATAAGTGATAATTTCGAAAGAGAGAGAGAGGGAGAGAGAGAGAGAGAGAGAGATAGAGAGAGAGAGAGAGAGAGAGAGAGAGAGAGAGAGTAAGAGATTGGTAGCCGACATTGTGAGAGATGAGACACTTGATGAGTTAAATGAAAGCTAAAGCTTATTTATAAAAAAAAATTGAATGGATTTTTATAAAACATAACTCAATTCCTACACAAAGTAATACGGTTTTGTTTTGTGTTGTAAGACATATATACATATATATTGTTAGATTACAATATATATATATATATATATATATATATATATATATATATATATATATATATATATATATATATATATATATATATATATATAAAATATAACTTTTGATGTAACAACAGTTGTTAAATTCAGATGATAAAATCCTTGTGAAGAAATTGATGATTAACTATGTATGTATTCATTATTATTTATTTTCTTTGTAGCAAAATTGCCAGGATTCTTATGTATGGCTGGTTAACATTTTATCCATTTCTTTATAAAAAAATTCATTAATCTAAAACAACACACATTGCAACTGAAACATAATGAGATACTATGTATTAGAGTTCATATTAACAAGATAATTTGAAGCGAGTTTTGATGTAGCAGTGTTAGAAATTTTGTGAAAACTATTGAATAATTCCACCTGCTATCTTTCGAAGCTTATAACTCATTGAAAAATGTAATTCAAATCCTATTTTTTTTTCAATTAAAGGAGCAAGGAACAAAGTTTCATTAAAAAAGAAACAAAAAAAACAAACAGCGTTGTTTTTTAAAAAAAAAAAAGGTTTTAAACTTCGGATTTACAGGTAAATTTCTAAATATGCTAAGCATATATTTTTATTATGTTTTTATTTTACTAAAATAAGCATATTTACAAAATTCTAAATGTCAGATTGAATAATATATTTATAGTATTTTTTTTTACGTTAATCTTTTTATTCACTTCAGTTATAAAGAGTAGTGGAATAGCAGTGTCAGAAATTTCGTGAAAACTATTGAATAATTCCACCTGCTATCTTTCAAAGCTTATAACTCCTCGAAAAATGCAATTCAAGCCCTATTTTTTTTTTCAATTAAAGGAGCAAGGACTAGGTGTATCAGGAGTTTTGGGGAATTTTTGACACCCCTAACAGAAAACTGCGAATAAAATATAGAAAACTCGTAATTTCTCTTTCTAAAGTGGGTTATTTATTTTCTTTATAGAATATACTTCCAAAATAAACTATTTAAGTTGTTTAAAAAATAATAGAAATATTATTTTTCATTTTTTAAAAAACAGTGTTTACAAAGTGCGTGCGTGCGCTCAGGCAGCCATTTTGTTACGTAGTGAAATCAATTGATTTTTATGAGATGAATATTTTTCAATTTTTAAATTTTATGCTCTTTCTGATAAACCGAATATAATATTTTAGACAAACGTTGTTTTATAAATTCACCCCCCATTTTGAAATGTCTATGAGAATTTTAATAATTAATTTTGGTTGACACGTTTTATATATCACAAATTGAAGATAAAACATCAATAAATAAAATACTCAAATTTAAAACAACAAAAAAATATCACTTATCTGTAAATTTACCGGTAAAGTCCAAAATGTAAATCCTTCTTTTTTCGATAACCACGTGTTTTTTTTGTTTTTTGTTTTTTTAAGTGGAAGCTTAATTTTTGCTTAGAATTTTCCAGTCAATATTTTTCGGTCAGTGTATATTTTTATATTTAATTCCTGGTTTCCTTTTTTTCAATATAAAAAAAAGAAAAAAAAACCTATAATGCAGATTTATAGTATAATAAATAAAAATTCAGGTATTTCTTTAAGATATTCAAAAAAAAAATTACATTTCATATCCTCGTCATTCTGTAATCCGTGTAAATCCAAAAATAAAAGATCTCAGTTTTCATGTACGATAGCGTAAACGCGCCAACATTAAAAAAAAGGACGATAAGTTATCTCCCTTTGGTAAATACCAAGTCGGACAGAACCAACCATAAGCATTCTTTTATTTACTTGTCTTTAAAGAATTTTATTGGAATAATGGTGAGTTTTTTCTTTTTTACTACACGTATTTTTTTACTTTCTGTAACTGATGAGAAAGTTGTACTTAAATTTTATTTTGACTTTTTAAACTTTATTTGAGTAAAAAACATTAATTTTTCAGGTAATTTCTACACTTTATCGCCGAAAATGTTTCGGCGATAAAGTAAAAGTTACTACGTTACTGTCTCTGTCTGTACACATAGATTAAAAAGAAAGTGGTCTAAAAACAAAAATATAGCAAATAAATGTTATCAAAGGCAAGATAAGTTACTTTTCTACCTAACTGGGTCATATTTTAGTGTCTTTATTTAATGCAACAATGTTGCAAAACAAACCCACATGTTGTAATGTGGGTTTGTTTTGCACGCATAAGCAGTATCAGAATTTTTGTAGGAATTTTTGACACCCCTAACACGAAACTGCAAATAAAATATAAAAAACTCGTAATTTCTATTATTGCAAACTTTCTATCATGTTTTATAAATCTGTCCAAGGAAATTTAGATTTTCTTATTTTATTGTTAAAAAAAAATTGAATCCAAACCTTTTATTCTGAATTCAAAATGTCTGCTGGAAAAATTTATTTTCTTGTAAAAAAAAAAATAAAAATAAAAAAAATAAAAATAAAAAAAAATTGAAAAACTTTTTATTCTGGAATTTAAATCTGTCTGAAGAGAATTTATATTTTCTTATTTTGTTTTAAATAAAATTATTTAAACTTTTATTCTGATTTCAAAATGTACGCTGGAAAATTTTATTTATTTTCTTGTTTTAAAGACATTTGCAAATTATCTTAATTTTTTCCCCCTGAATTTAAAATAAACTCAATTTCTTTTTTATTTCAATAAATTCAAATGGAATTTCTTTGTCTTTCCGCTTAATTTCTCACATCTTTGAAGAATTTATAAGAAATTATTTGATTAAAATCTTACTTACATTGGAAAATAGGAAATGTCAATCCTAAAGTGTTCTGTTTATATTTTTGATATATACATAAACCTTCGTTTATTTTATACAAAACGGAATAAAAAAAAACTTATATTATAAAGAAGACGTGTTTTGGTTTGTTATTATTACATTAAATATTTGTTTAATCATATAGGGTAAATATGAAGAATTCCACCCTTTATTCATATAGGGTCAATATGAAGCCACTCTCGAAAATTCCTTTAAAATTACGGCCAAATCTGTTCATTGCAATGTGGCCATAAAGTGGGTGCCCATTTGACGTCACATCATTATAGAAAAGTGACCCCCCCCCACTTTGTGACCATTTGTAAAATTTCTTATCTTGGAAACTACTAGTTTCGTTTGCCGTATATATAAATGATTATTTCCGTTTTCAGCGCAAAACAAAAACCGCCAATTGTTAACTTTTGGGGAAAATTTAACATTTAAAATTTAATTAAAAATATTAGAAAAAGTTTTACATTATTCTGCTTCCTATATGATAAAAGTCAGGGTTTTATCTTTCTGGAAAAATAAATTTACTCAGAAATAATGGATTTTAATAAATGTAATTTCGTTTTAAAAAACAACAACAACTTGATTTTTCGGCCATTTTTGGCGGTGCCTATTAAAATACAAGGTCACGATAACACGGTGTAATCATTATTTCGTTTTTCTTGTAATGTTTTTCTATCAAGTTGATTATATTTATCAATGCTGAAGGCTTATGATTTCTTATGTTAATTTTTGTTTTGTATGTTCAATTCATTAAAATATAAAATACATGAAGAAAAAAATTAGAAATATGTAAAGACTGAACATTTCATAATTATTTAGATTAGGGATCGGGACACGTTATTCCGAATAATTAATGGATTCATTCCGATAGGCGAATAATTTCAGCCATTAAAAAAATCACATATATTTTTTAAGACTGAACATTTCATAATTATTTGGATTAGTCGAACTAGTGTTAAAATCCAAGATAACAACCGAATGTCGCAATCAAAGGGACATAACTCACAAAAGAGTTACCTGCCCCTTAAATCATATTGTGTTCTGTTCTAGTTTTTCGTATCCCCTCACACTCGCGAGCTGTAGCATGGATAGCATTTCAAACAGTAGTCCTAATAATTCAAATAATATATTAAAAAAAAATTGCAAAACTGAGTATTTCACATAAAGTTAATATTTTGGCCCTCTTGCACTTTAGGCAACTGGAAATTAGGGAGATAGATAAGGAACAGCAGTCGTCTGACACCGGTTGAAAGAATGCCATTGATTGGATAGAGAAATTATGACGTCATTTTATAAATAAACAATTTCTTAAACAATTTTTCACGCGTAATTTTAATTAATTAGAAACAATAAAAAGATACGATATTGAAACTGACAATATTAGAAAATATTTTTTTTAAATAGATTACTGTTTTAGAAATAAATAAATACATGCATGATAAAAAAGTACTTTTTTTATTTAGTATAAAACATTTTTTTTTAACCAACCAAAGATAATTATAACTGATATTGTTCTGATACATATTATTATACGCGGAAATATTTAATTTAATATAAAATAGTTTAAAATAAAAGTAAAATAGTTCACTATACGTCAGCGATCGAATTGCTTCTAGATTAATTATTTTTATTATTAAATACTTATTTACAATACTTTCAATTCTTAAATTCTATCTGAACTTTGAAAGTTCTTTTAACTGGAGAGCTAATTAACGTTTTTTTTAATTTAAAATAAAAATAAAATAGTTCACTATAAATCAGCGATCGAATTTTTACTTAAATGACTTTAACTTTTAAAAATTAATTATTTTTATACTATTATTAAATGCTTATTAAATTCTTTTACAATAATTTCAATTCTTAAATTCTATTTTAACTTAAAAAATGTTTTTAAATTCTAAAAATACTCTTAATTATTAGATACTTAGTTATTAAATTTTTTTCCAATTCTTTTTCAACATTTTTAATTTTTAAATTTTATCAATATTTTATAGTAATGACGTCATAATTTCTCTATTTACTCAAATTGCATTCTTTCAAACGGTGTCAAACAACTGCTGTTCCTTTCCTATCTTCCTAATTTCCATTTGCCTAAACTGTAAGAGGACCAATATTTTATATAAACAACTAAAAAAAGAGAAAGGAATTGTACTAACGGAAAGTCAAAAAAAAAAAAAATAATAATTAAACGAAGAAAATAAATGAAGTTTCATAATTTGTTTATTTATGTTTTCGTGGACTTTTGTTACCATGTGCATGGATGTTGTTTCGGCCAACTCATCCTCTGGCCTTTTTCCAGGTGATTAAGCGCAACTGGATAGGAATCCGGAGTTTTGTAACTGTATCCACAGCAATTACTGCTTTCCATATTTGTCTCACCACATATTGACCCACTAATCTTCTGGCCTTCTTGGGCCGGATTTAAACTGATATCTTCACACAATGCTTACTTGGAGCCGTAGAGATCCTGCAAGTGTGACACTTAGATAAATCTTTGGCAGAGATATTTCAAAGCGATCACCGTTTTCAACATGCACACGTTTGAAGTACATATAAAGATAGAACATCGTAACTTGCCCATTCACACACATATGATAAAAGAACCGTGTTGTGCTTCGTCTGTAGCAATACAGCAAATAATCCTAAACATTCAAGAATATGCATATATAAGCTTTTGTCTGCATAAATCAAACCAGTTCCTCTTCAGATTGTTTCAGCTCAACATGGGGCTAAGAGACTCCGGCTGTATGGGACATTAGATTACATAACAGGATTCCCCACACTGTATGCACCTTAAATTCTCTATATAGAAATTTATCATATCTAATGCAATTTATTCTTCTTGGCAACTCTGTTTATAACGTGGACCTGATGTCGCACCAACCACACCGGGTGTCCTTAACCATGTCGGATTCCACCCAATGTGACAGGTGTTCTTTCAATCGTACATTGTCCCGTCACAAGTTGGCCTGTTGATCGTCTTCACCCACTGTGTTTTCAAGGTGGAGTGCTTTGCCTCTCGATCGAATCATCTCATGCCCTGTGTAGTTAGTCTCCGGGTATATCAGTCACTCCGTTGGTCCTTGCGGCTTTCTGCAAAATGAAGAGTCCTCACCACAAACAAACGGAACTCCGGTTTATAACAATAACAAACTATTTATTAATTTCATTACTTCATAACAGCTACTGTCTAAATTGAGGTGACTGACTATAGCAGTGAAACGATGTAAGACCTGTAAAGTCACAGATTTCCCATTAACACAGGCTAGTTAACATCATAGCATCAGGCCCTGAGGGCTCCCAAATTGGGAGCGCTTGACCATCCCAGCCGTTCAGTTTGCTGGCTACGACTCTACTCTTTTTAGAATTCCTTTTTCTAAATCCAACCCCTGTTCCCCACCTCTCCTTCAGACAGAGAGTGGTTACAAACACCCTTTCTTTCTTCCTCTTAGAGCTTATCTCTACCAAACCTCAACCCCCACCTGCACTGAGGTTTTTACTTATTATCAAATTAGAAGTGATTAGTCATTCCAGGTCGAACAATGCCTGGTGGCGACCCCTACCCTTGACCCCTATTCTAAGTTGTCAGCCTTAATCAGCTAAGGGTCTCTGGATCTGTTCATATCTCTCAACAGAGGTTTTAAAACAACCTTTCATGTTAACAGATATATAACGACAATGAGAAAAACAATTATTATTTGTTTTTTCTCTTTCTGACAAAATCCCAAAGACATTTCTGTTTTGTCCCAATCAAACATCAACACCCCCTCTTCTGCACTCTCTTCCTCTATCCCGTCCGGTCAAACACCCCCTCTCACCACAATATGCACCTCACTGCATGCATTCATGACACCAATAGTGTCATATCCCTTCCATCCTTATGGGGGAAATGCAGCCATTACAGCATTTCCACTCAGCCCTGTAAGAAAAACAAAGAAACAAAATACCCAGTATAAACCCAAGTAAAAAGTTCAATTGCAACCTCAACAGTTTCTGAGTCAGGGATTCTATATTCATCTACACATGCATTATTTTTTTCCTCAGGGGTTAATTCCTCTTTTTCTTTTCACTTTATTAGTCCTTTTAAGGTGACTGCAACTACGTATATGCAAAACAGTTTTCCTTTCTTTATTTTCAGTCCTTCTTTATAACTACAACTCATCAAACCATGTACATGCAAAACATGGCGTTTCTTTCACTTTTTTATTTTTTTTATTTGCTTTCAGTCCATCTCCACGACTTAATCTATGTGCATGCAAAACATTGTTTTCTTCACTTTAACTACAAACCATCAGACCATGCGCATGCAGAACGTTTTTTTTTCGCCCCCTTTTTTTTCATTTTTAATTTTTTTAAATTTCGGTCCTTCTCTACGACTTGGTCTAAATGCATGCAAAACAATCTCTTTTTTTTTAGATTTTCATTTTCAGTCCTAGTTCAACCATAATTTTGTTTGGTAACTGGGAAGGCTCAGCCCATCTTCAATCGCCATTTGACGTCCCAAAATAATGTGTCACCTGAGATCTCAATTGGTTCTAGACCTTTCTGCCTATTTAATTCTACTATAAAATTGTTTGCTGGGGGATTATGTTTTACACACATCCAATTTTTCAACCTATTTTTGTATTTCATTTTATTTATTTATTATTTTTTTCACTCAATTCTTTACATGAAGAGAAATAACTCACTTCCTCAGCTCATGCACGCCTCTTGACATCGGGGAAAATTTCCCATTGATATTTCATACTTCCACAATGTCAGAATCTTCTCAATGGACTGCATATCTCCTGCCAACCTGCAGAACACTTTTGCTTATTGCACAACCATTTTCTGCTATCTCACAGAGCATCTCCGTTTACATCCCATCATTTCTTCACAGCAGTCCCAAATATAAAAACAACAGAACGTACCAGCTCAGGATGGTGCACACCGTTCCTCCTAACTACTCTGGTTAAAAGAAAGTAGGTCTCCACCACAGCCAATATGTTTCCCAAACAATACTTGCACAATGTCACACTTTCCTGTGCAGCTTTTACTAAACTCTATGATACCCAAACTTTTTGTACCTTCACTTGTCCCATAAGCATTCTCTCACTCGGAACAAGGGGAAGCATCCGCCCTGATGCCACACCCAACATGCACGATTATCATCCAGCGAAGGAAAGATCTTCCCTGACCGAGGCAATCCTACTCTTCACTCCCGGAATTTGTCCCAGCAGTGCCATTCTGGCCTCGAACCAATGGTAACAACTGTTCCAACACTACACTCAACATATTCAATCCCCGTCCTGGGAAGGAGAAATCCTTCTCGACTGAAGCATTTTTAATTTTTTTCAAAACAGAATAATATCAGCACCGTTAGTTTCTGTAAGGCATTCTACTTAACAGTTTAAATGCTTCAAACCTATTTACCATGCGATTGATTTCATTTTTTATGTAAATTCCCAGGCTAAATGATTTTTTCTCTGACAGCCTAAATGTTTTAATGCCACTTCCAACCAATTTACCACCTCACACCCTATGAAAACTTTCATGCCACATGGCGTGCTCTTCGGCAGTTTTAACGCCTTAAAATTCCTTTCAAATAATTCACTATTTCACACCCTATGAAAACTCTCAGACCAATGATTTTCTATTCTACAGTTTTAATGCCTTCCAACAATATATTATTCACATTTCATGAAAGCTCTCAGGCCAACTGATTTTCTATTCAACAAATAAAATGCTTCAACATCATTTTGAAACAATTCAGCATTTCATATCACATATTATGACAATTCTTAGGCCAAATGATCCCCTATTCACAACAGGTGAGAATGCTACACAACAATTACACACGTTATCAGTCCTCATGTAAAAAAAATTTTCTTTCAAAAAAATTATTACATTTCAATACAAATATAAAAATAAACGAAACCGTTCCCTTTATTTTTTTTTTCTTCAATGAAATCACGGTTCTATCAATTTTCATTTGTTCTATCCTTCAAGATTTAAGGTTCAAATTCATGGTACACATGCTTTAGTTTCTCTCCTGTCTATTCCCATTGGTTTCTATTTCCTAGCACATCTGAGAGAGTGGTCCGTGGCACAGCCTGTAAATACCACGTGTGCACAAGAGCCCGACATGCACACGACACCAACAGTTGTAACCCAGACAGATTGCTACCTGGTTAACTACTTCTGGTCTACCTGGTTCATTGCTCTGATATCGCAGGAACCTTGCTTCCTGCGATATCAGTTTTTTTTTTAAATTTTAATAACATTCTCCAACTAAACGTTCCTCTATTTGACAGTCTAAATGTCTCACAACTAATCTCAGGCAAATCATTACTTCATCTTTAAATTATTTTTACGAGAGCTTCTATTCATTAGAAAATCAGAATGTCATCGATACCGCTGGTTTCTATTTCTCTAAGGTACAGTATACTTCTCTCAATCCCTATTTGGTTTCTCTTTTCACAACCATTCTTCAGGTTATCTTGGCATGAGCGTCTTTCTCTCTCTCTTACTTATTAACCATTCTATCTCATGATGCATTTTCTCAAGAGTTTTTCCATTCACCCGGTAACAGTGTCTGTCATGCACTGCAGACCAGGCGGAGAGATTACATATCCATGATATTCGTATTCTCACATGCCTTTTCCATGGCATCTCACGCAGATATAACCAGTGTCTCATTAAATCTATTGTCAAACTCCATGTATTACACACCATACATTTCGCACTTTTTCACACACTCTCTGCTGGGTTTGTATCACATTTGGGCAATTCTTTTCGGCTTCCTCGCCACATGTCCATTACATTCCTTCATGCCTTTATGGCTAGTACACCTTGTACATTTCTCTGTCTCTACTTTTATAGCTCATACATAGTGCACACTGCACTTTTTCACACACTCTCCGCGGTGGTTTGCATAATATTTGGGACAATTCTCTTTGGCTTCCTCGCCGCATTTTCCCATTACGTTTCCTCATGCCTTTTTTTTCTGGCACCTCCTGCAGACATAACCTGTGTCTCATTAAACTTTTGACCACTCAATTCTTCATGCCTTTACGACTAGTGCACATTGCGCATTCCTCAACCTCCACTTTCTAGCTCATACACAGTGCTCTCCTCCTCCTCTATCCCGTCTGGTCAAACACCCCCTCTCACCGCAATATGCACCTCGCTGCATGTATTCATGACACCAATAGTGTCATAGTTATCTCAAACTGCTATTTTCATATTAATTGAACACACACACACACGCACATGTCACTTAAACACGTAATGATTTTATTTTCCTTCCAGAAAAGAACCACGTGTTTCCTCTCTCCCTAAAAATCATAATCTTGAATATTTTGCCTTTTCTTCAAGGCACACATTAACAAAGATTATCTCTAATGAACATTTGTGGCAAACATGTTGACGTTGAAATGATTTGAATTTCAAAGGAATCACCGTTTTCAACATGCACATGTTTGAAGTACACATAAAGATACAACGTCCTAACTTGCCCATTCGCACCCATGCGATAAAAGGAACTGTGTTGTGCTTTGTCTGTAGCAATACAATAAATAATCTTGAACATTCTAGAATATGCGTATATAAGCTGTTGCCCACGAAAATCAAACTAGTTTCTCTTCAAATTTCTTCAGCTCAACCTGGAGCTAAGGGACTTTGTCCCTACAGAACGTTAAATTACATAACGTTATGCACCTTAAATCGTCAATATAGAAAAATTATCATATCTAACGAGATTTATTCTTCTTGGCAACCCTGTTATCTCAAACTGCTATTTTCATGTTCATTGAACACACACGTACACACACACACACACACACACACACACACGTACACACACACACATACACACGCGCACGCATGTCACTTATTTTGACGTTGAATTGATTTGAATTACTTTTTTCTTAAACTTGTTAATAAATATTATTTTATCCCAATACAACGTTCTTATTCGAATGTTAAAAAAAAGTGTTTTACATGTATTCACATGTAAAACACTTTTTCTCAAATGAACATTTTCAGTCTTAAACAATTTTTTTATTAAAGTCCATATAGTAACTTTACTCAGAGTTCATTAAAAAATCAAGTAAACAATTTTTTATTAAAGTTCATATAACTTTATTCAAAGTTCATTAAAAAATCAACTAAACAATTTTTACTAAAGTTCATATAGTAACTTTATTCAGCGTTCATTAAAAAAATCAACTAATTTTTATTAACGTTCATATAGTAACTTTATTTAGAGTTCATTAAAAAATCAAGTAAACAATTTTTATTAAAGTTCATATAAAAATCAATACTAATAATTATTAGATAAAAAGGCAAAAACACACTACAGATAGTTTATCTAAAAAGTTTAGCAACAGATTGGTCTTTCAAAGAGTCTGCATAAAAGACGCCTCCAAAAATTCTCCAGTGCTTGTTTTTCTGGCGGCTTTTATACCATTATTGTTTGCTTTTAAGCTTTCAGTAGAATAATCTTGTATTTTGTTCGAATCTTGTATTTTCGACTTTCGCCCTTTTCTTGTTTTCTTTTCTATTTATTCTTTTGGCAACCCTGTTATCTCAAACTGCTATTTTCATGTTCATTGAACACACACGTACACACACACACGTACACACACACATGTACACACACATACACACAAACGCGCGCGCATGTCACTTGATTTGACGTTGAATTGATTTGGATTACTTTTTTCTTAAACTTGTTAATAAATGTTATTTTATCCCAATACTTATTCGAATGTTAAAAAAAAGTGTTTTACATGTATTCACATGTAAAACACTTTTTCTCAAATGAACATTTTCAGTCTTAAACAATTTTTTATTAAAGTCCATATAGTAACTTTATTCAGAGTGCTGCCCTCGAGTTCTCTCGCTATGTTCTTCAGGTCTTTCGTACCATATTTTCCACTGAGTTCACAGATGATGTTCTTCAGTCACACATGTTCTGCACGGGCGGCCAGGAATTGTTTAATCTGAGACAAATTTTTCTGAACAGGTTCAACTGGTTTGAATCTTTTGGTGTGAAAGTTTTTTTGGCATGAAAGTTGGCTTTTTATTTCTGACTTTTGTTCTTTTTGTTTTTGAAAAGTTGGGATTGCTTTTTTTTTTTTTTTTTTTTTTTTTTACAAAGGCATCACCACATTATCAAGGCCCAGAGGCCACTCAAGGATAAGGGTTAAAGAGTGTACAGTAGAAATTGGTCAATATAGTAATCATTAGTAATGAAAATTTGGTAAATTTAATAACTTATATGGAACGGCTCATCATCTTGCTTTCCTAACAATGTACGCTCCTGTAGACAATGAAACATGATTCAACTCTGTGAAGGGTGGGTCATATAGAATGTGTCTATGGAGAGCAACATTAAACATATGTTGCTCTCGTCGTTTGTATTTAAGGCAACTTTGGTCTCTTCAATGGTCTTACTTCTTCCAGTACTCATCATCAACATCTGGCATTTCCTTGGGAAGTAGTGCTGGTGCTTCACTTGTTGGTAAAAAAACAGAGGTCCAGTTTATGGTTATTTGGGTTTCTTGTGTTTTTTTTTTTGTTTTTTTTTTGTAGAAGGGTCATTCAATGCTGTGCATTGATTTAAGGCGAAGATTTTTATATTTTTTAGTGTTTAATCTCATCTTCATTAAACACCTTGTTGCTGTTGTGTTGCTGGGTTCTTATTTTTGAAAATAGGACAGTTCGTTTGCTTGGACAGAAATGGAAGAATTTTATCCTTTAGTGCCCAAACAAGTATCTACTTTTCTTTCCAAGTCAACTGGATTCCCCTCTACGAGTGTTTTCCTCTTCCTTAATCGGAAGGTAATCCTTTTCTTCCCCCTCTAGGGCTGCATTTTCTTTTCTTTTGTTCTTCTCTCATATAGTTTCATATCATCTGGATAACTAGTGATCGAAGATGGGCAACTGGTGTACCTTTTCTTTCTTAAGGTCAGTTTCTTTCAATTTTTTCGAATTTTATTTAATGTTTTGCTCCATTTTTCGAACTCCGAGTAGTGGTAGCAAACAAGTAGTAGCATCTTTCAGCATCAGACTTGTATTCGTCTTTCTTTTGGTTACCAACGCCTGATGGCTTACCTTGGTTGTTATTTGTTATGGATGAAGAGTCTAAAGGTTTGCACAATTGTTTGCTTCTCCCCGCATGGTGTATGAACGATTTGAGGGTCCCATTTAATCCTGGGCACAATCCTGCCAGCATTCTTTTGTGTTTTGATTCATTTATTTTTCTGATTTCCTCATTCTTCACGGTTTTTATTTCCCATTCAAAGCTGCCCTTTATTGCTAAAGGAAGTGATCTCATCATCAAACTTGGGGGCATGCTGGACATCTTGAGGAGACAGCACAACTTCTTTGAATACTTAATCAGGGTTAACTTCTAATCAGAGGTGTCGTCATGTCAAATATTCTGACAATCTATAGAGAGACATTAGGCACATGGGGCTAGTGTCTAACAGAGATAAAAGTTTCCTTTTTTTAATTTTCTTCCTTTGAAGATTGTAATCTGAGTATGGGGGCAAACAAACCAGCTGCCAACATTGCCTTGCTTTTTATTGAAACCAACCGAGAGCTCTTTTTAGTATCCTCATTGTTCCCTAAGGTTCAATTGTCTGGATCTCTTTTACACTTGGTTCACCAGTAATATTAGTTAGATAGGACTGCAAGTTCTTCTTCCTAAGCACTGTGGTAGGTATGTCAGAAAATTTGTGAAAAATATTGAATAATTCGACCCCCTGTCTTCCCAAGCTTATAACTACTCGAAAAATGTAATTAAAACTCTAATTTTTTTTCAATTAAAGGAGCAAGGACCAAGGGTTCAGGGTTCATTTAAAAAACGAAAAAAAAAACAATGTGATAAAAAAAGAAGGTTTTAAACTTCGGACTTTACAGGTAAATTTCTAAAAATCACTTTTTTTGTTTTAAATTTGAATATATTATTTATTGATCTTTTATGTTCAATTTGTGATATATAAAATTTTGGCGAGTAAATTATTTACTTTTTAATAAACATTTCAAAATAGGGTCGTGAATTAATTCGACCCCCTGTCTTTCAAGTTTATAACTACTCGAAAAATGTAATTTAAACCCTAATTTTTTTTTCAATTAAACGAGCAAGGACCAAGGTTTCATAAAAAAAAAAAACAACGTGGAGGTTTTTAAAAAAAAAGTAAACTTTAAACTTCGGAGTTCTTCTTCACATGCACTGTAACATGTATAATAACTGGTATGATTGATATCTCCCTAAGATTCCAGTTGGTTTTTTTTTCATATCATACATGAGATCTTGATATTTGCTGTTTCTTCCTTTCAGCTCTATTCAGACCTCCATCATTAGAGACACTCACTTCAACCAAGGTTGCAACTCTCCCTGACTTATTCCATATAGCTATGTCCGGTTTTACACCGGCATTTCCAAGGTAAGTGGCTGTAGGGATTACATGGTCGTAATGTATGGTATAGATGTCATTTCCAACTGTTATTTCAAGTTGATGTTCCCAGGATTTGTTGCTACATTGTTTTATTCTTTACAGATGGTCCAGTGCAGGTACTTACATACTCCATCATTTCTCGCTGTTAAGTAGCTGTCCCCCAAAAGAACCTTGCAACTTGATATCAGATGACTTACACTTTCCAATTCTGTATGGCAGAACCTGCATTTCTTGTCAGTACTGATACCTGCCATTTTCTTGAATGCATTGGTCATCAATTCCTGGTCTTGAGCAGCAATTCTAACCTTTTCCTGATCATGGTGGAGGACTCCCCTATGGAGCCAGTTTAAGGAACCTTTGTCTATGTATTCCTGAGAGAGTTCCCCCCCCCCCAAATACTTTGCACACTGATGTTGCTCCCATTCATTAAGGTTAATCCTTTGGAAGGTCTCGGTATTTCTGCTGGCTCTTTCTTGCTATTTCTGTGACAGGCTTGTTTGGTGCTTCTGAGAGACAGCCCTGACCAGCCTGGCCAGCTGGGTGACTGATGTTGTTGTGCTGGCTCTTGTCTCTCGATGTTTGTATACTATTGAGAGAGTGTGGTCCTGGGAGCTTCTAAGATACTGACTGGTGCTCACAATAGTTGACCTATGTTGATGATTGATCTCTGAGAGTCCCAGACTGCTTTCTTCCCCGGGCAAATACAGTCTTGTTAGACTCTGATTTCTATATATTATTTTATGAAGCATTAATAGCTTCCGTATCTTTACATCTAGCTGGTTGATGTATTATTGTGGCCAATCAATGATACCAAAGCTGTATGTTATTACTGGCACAGCAAGGTGGTTGACGGCAGTAATTTTATTTTTATTCATGAGCTGTGTTTTGCATTTTTTCTTACCCGGTGTACATATTCTTTACTAATCTTCTCCCTTATCTTGGCATGCTGTATGTTCTCGCTTTCCTCAATGCTAAGATATTTATAAGGCTCTAGATTTCTGATGTCGATGTTTTCATTAAGCTGCATATTTTCTGAGTGTACACTTGGCACATTTATCCAGGCCAAACTACACTCTGATGTCATTGGAGAATGTGTGTACTATCTGCAGAAGCTGGTGCAGATCGGTGTCAGAGTTGGCATGCAGTTTAAGATCATCCATGAAGAGCAGATGGTTTACTCTTTTTCTTGGATCTCGATTTCCCTTTGTTTTATTTTACTTCAGTCAAAGTTCTCAGAAAACAAGGGGCCCACAATATGGGACTAACGCTTGAAGTCTATATGAGATACATAGATATTCGAATGTTCAATTTAAATTCTTTATCTCTCAAACACGGAGTTAGTAAAGAAATTGAGAACATAATTTTCCTCTCCTCAATTAACCATTTTCATATGCTGTAGTATATTTTTTATTTAGGCCTCTTACTGGATTCCACATCGAGAATTTATCTAATCTGGTGGAGTATCCAGCTTTGTGCTATTGCTTGGGGTAACGTCATTTGGAGAAGGTGCACCATTTCTCGTAAAAGCTAATGTGGGTTAGTTAGCCATAGTGAGATCTTACTTGGGCAGCGAATACTATGTGATTAAGAATATTTGGTCAGTGTTTACTTCTATGGAAAAGTATCCTCATGCCAGGTTGTTCTGAGAAACCCCTGTACAGAGAGACATTAGGATAATGTCTAGTAGGCATTCAAGTGTGAGTTTTCGTATGCCGCACTAAATTTGATTTATTGGAAAAGGAGTATTCACACACATTACAAGTATAAGGCTTTTCGCCAGTGTGTGTTTTCATATGTCGCACTAAATGTAATTTTTGAGAACAAGAATATCCACACACTTCACAAGAATGTGGCTTTTCTCCAGTGTGTGTTCTCATATGCGTCACTAAAGATGAATTTTGAGAAAAAGAATATCCACACACTTCACAAGAATACGGTTTTTCCCCAGTATGAGTTCTCATATGTTTCACTAAAGATGATTTTACAGAACAAGAATATCCACACACTTCACAAGAATGTGGCTTTTCCCCAGTGTGAATTCTCATATGTGTCATTAACGATGATTTTTGAGAACAAGAAAATCCACACACTTCACAAGAATGTGACTTTTCCCCAGTATGTGTTCTCATATGTCGCACTAAATCTGATTTTTGAGAACAAGAATATCCACACACTTCACAAGAATGTGGTTTTAACCCATTGTGAGTTCTCATATGTCGCACTAACTTAGATTTTTGAGAAGAAGAATATCCACAAACTTCACAGAAATGTTGTTTTAACCCAGTATGAGTTCTCATATTTTTAACAAAGGATTTCTTCAGAAGAAGAATGTTCATAAATTCTACAGGAACATTGCCTTTATCTTTTATTTGAGTTTATTTTCCAGGGTTTTTTAAGCTTGGGATGGAGCATTCATGTATTCATGTGGCCATACAGATTATCCTTTTCATTTATTTGAAAAACACAAAAAAATTCACACAAAAGAAAATTACCTTCAAGATGTATGTTGTCACACAGATGTCCCTCAAAGAAAGTAATAATTGTTTATATCATCATGTTTAAAGAAAATCATATTCCATTAAAATTCAATAATCGCGAACATCTGGAAAAAATAAAATTATATGTTTAGTTTTTGCATATTATGTGTTTGGTTTATTGTTTTCAATGTTATTGCATTGAACACATAAATTAATTTCATCCAAAACATCATAAGTGTCACATAAAATATATCCATTTTCTAACTTTACACAGAACCAGTCGATACAGATGTTGTGTAATTCTATACATTATGTTTTATTTATTAATACTTTTTTGTTATTTCTTATATATTTCTCAAACATATTATTACATCTATGATAAGGATGTAAATGTTTCACCTGTCTTTAAATATTGGTACGAACAATTTTTTTTTATTTTACTAAGCATCATATACATTTGTTAATAATTTAAGAACATTACAAAAACTACCATGACGATATTCGTTTTAGACAAGGTTAAAAACGTCTCAAATCTAATAGGTCACTTTTCATAATTTTGAATCCCTATACACGTTTTCAAGTAATTTAATGGAATATATGAATATATAGCAATTGTACCACATCGACGGACATACTTCTCTTTAATCTAACAAGCAGCAAAATCCCGCATCTTCCCTGTTGAAATGTTTTATTTAATTATACTTTTTCTTTGTTTTTTCTTATATATTTTTCAAATGTTCATCTATATTTGTCAATCATATTATTACATCTATGATAAGGGTGTAAATGTTTCAATTATCTTTAAATATTCGTACGAACAATTTTTTAGTTTACTAAGCATCATATACGTTTGCAAATAATTTGAGAACATTATGAGAAACTTCTTTAAAAAGTGGAATTTTCTCAACCCTGCTATAAAATTAATTTAAACTGAGATAATCTTAGATGTTTTTAAAGCTCATATTAGAATATGCATTGAGTGTTATTGTCAGATATAAGCTAGTGCAATTTCCATAACGATATTCGTTTTAGACAAGGTTCAAAAAGTCTCAAATCTAATAGATCCCTCCTTTAGATCCAAACTGAACTCTGCGTCTCTTCATAATTTTGAATCCCTATATGTTTACAAGTAATTTAATAGAATATGCTCTGATGAATATATAGTCATTACACCCCCTTTAAGCCATTGTAGTGAAACCTCCTTGTCAATGTAGTTCTGGTTCAGTTCTCCAATGGACCTGCCTGCTCTCTTATGTTGTTGCCATCCTTCTAGTCTTGTCTTCAGTTCCCTTTTTTGTATACTTTTTTTTTGTATTTTCTCCAGTGTGAGTTCTCATATGTTGCACTAACAATGATTTTCGAGTAGAAAAATATCCACACACTTCACAAGTCTAATAGGTCACTCGTCATACTTTTGAATCCCTATACACGTTTTCAAGTAATTTAATTGAATATATGAATATATAGCAATTGTACCCCATCGACGGACATACTTCTCTTTAATCTGACAAGAGGCAAAATCCCGCATCTTCCCTGTTGATATCTCTATATGCCAGAAAGTTTTTTTATTCTTATAGTTGCAACCTTTGGTCTGCTAAACTTAAGAATTCCTTCCCTGCTTTCTGCTTTCATTACTGTACATAAGTGCAGTAGTTTCAATGTAATGTGAACAAACATCTAGCTACTCGTTACTTAGTTATAATACATAATAGTAGTGGTAATATGCTTTGTTTGTCATAAAAAAGTGCAAAATAAATTTATTGAATGTTATATCTGCAATTATCTTTTCATCTCTAATTCATATGAACATAAAAATAGTTTTTATCACAGGCGTTGAACTTATCAGCATGTTTGATCTTTAAGTATTATTAAAAATAAGTATTCACATTACTATAAAACGATAAAACATATTTAATCTAACAGTATTATTATATAATAGCCATGAACGGTTTGTCTTGCCCTCTTTCTCATAAAACCAACCAGGCCTAACGCTTTTTCTTCTTCTTCTTCTTCTTCTTCTTCTTCTTCTTCTTCTTCTTCTTCTTCTTCTTCTTCCTCTCTCAGTCCCTGTGTATTGACAGCAAACAGAACAGACTTTCTGTCTTTTGAAGGTGAGTGTATTAGAAGAATTACTATTACAATATTACTAAGAATAAATATTCACATTGCTATAAACCAATAAAACATATTTGATGTAACCGTATTATTATATAATAGGCATGCATTTTGAGTCTCGAATAGTAACCCATTTCATCCGAGTGTCATGGTGACTTGTTAGAGATTTAAAAAAAAAACAGTAAAAAATATCCATTTATCCAAAATTCATCTGAACGTAAATATTTTCAATCACAGGTATTTAACTGTTTTAATGTTTGATCTTTAAATGTTAGTAAGACAAAATCTTAAAAAATTAAAAAAAAAAGAAGAGTTTTTTTTTCTTTTTGAGATATTTTTTTTCTCCATTTCTCACTTTGAAATTTCAACAATAAAATAATAAACCAATTTACAATAAAAAAACATACAAAATTTACTTTTCAAAATGAGATTTTTGTAACGAGAGTTTTTCTAACGTGACTTAAATTTTCTAAATTGATGGTGATCTTGCAGTTAAGCCTAGCAAAGTCGTTAATTTTAAAATTTAGATATCAACGTTTACTTAACTTTTATTATAACGGTTAGGTAAACGTTCATAAACATATTAATGGGGGGGGGGAAACAGTTCATAAATAATAATAATAATAAAAAAGTCCATTAAGCTCAAATAAAGACTGTTTGAATAAAACTTCTAAAAAAAAAAAAAAAAAAAAAAGGTTCATTCTATACAGTTTTGGTCTTCCGTAGCTAAAAATATGTCCAACGTCACTTCCGCTAAATGGCTTTGTAAACAAAGGAAGACGAAAGGTGAATTTTATCCAGAAAAAAAATGAAAATAAATTTTGGTACTCATGCAGAGAGTGATCC
This sequence comes from Euprymna scolopes, assembly GCF_053919585.1. Taxonomy (NCBI): domain Eukaryota; kingdom Metazoa; phylum Mollusca; class Cephalopoda; order Sepiida; family Sepiolidae; genus Euprymna; species Euprymna scolopes. The sequence continues at coordinate 120,506,684 of NC_136500.1, read as the reverse complement.
GTGCTGAAATAATAACGTTATTATTTAAAAAACCATTCTTAACATGGGGAGGGTGTTTTGTACCTATTCTGCACTTTAACCTTACAATTGAATAAAAAAACATAAAACTTTAATTAAACGTGGAAATACAATTTTAAAAAATAGCGTGGATCACTCTCTGCATTAGCACCGAAATTTTTACTGACATAATCGGTAAGTGTAGACAGAAAAAATGTTTTTATAAATCTTAAAACAATTAAATATCGAAAAAACTACATTTCTGCTTAGTTGTCTAACAATCCAATCAACTTCGAATCAAATTATTGCGTAGATGGTAATTAGTATTATTTTCTCACAAATCGTAAATTTTACTTAAATAAATATATTTTGTACAAAATTCGAAATTTTAGGGTTTGTATTACTGTACACATAGATTCGAAAAGTTGTCAAAAAACAAATATATAACAAATAAATGTTATCAAAGGCAAGATAAGTTACTTTTCTACCTAACTGGATATAATTTTTGTGTTTTTATTCAATGTAACATATTTATTCAGCTCGAAAACCATACAGTGTTTACCGATGTATTGGAAAATTCAAGATGGCGTCTCACACCCTCTTTAACACCGTAAGTTTGGGAAAAGGTGTTATAAATAAAAAACTATATAAAACACTATTAAAAACCCGCCGAATATATGTCAACCTATGTCACGGTAACATATATTGAGCGAGTTTTTAACAGTATTTTAACCGGTTTTTTATTTATTACACCTTTTTCCAAACTTACCGTATTAAAACGAGAATCGGCCGCCATCTTGAATTTTCCAATACATCGGTAAACACTGTATGCTTTTCGAGCTGAATAAACATATTAAATTGAATAAAAACACGAAAATTATATCCAGTTTGGTAGAAAAGTAATTTATCTTTTTTTTTTTTTTTTTTTTTTTTTTTTTTACAAAGGCATCACCACATTATCAAGGCCCAGAGGCCACTCAAGGATAAGGGTTAAAGAGTGTACAGTAGAAGTTGGTCAATATAGTAATCATTAGTAATGAAAATTTGGTAAATTTAATAACTTATATGGAACGGCTCATCAAGAACTTATTTACTTTAGACTTGAACAAAACCATATTGAAGTCAGCCGGAAAGCAGGAAAACGGAAGACAATTCCACAGGCGTGCAGTTCTAAGAAAGAAGCTTTGTTCATGGAATCTACGTTTAGGTTTAGGCACAGATAAAGAGTGGGGGAAATTATTGATAGTGTTTACAGCTAGACGAGTGTTTCTTGTGAAAGTTTGGCGAGGGGGGACCATAGATTGAAGCTCAGTTGAACACTTTCCATGAAAATAACGATACATCAGAGACAAACTCGCAACATCTCTTCTGTGAGATAGAGGTTGCAAGGAGGAGAAAAGGACATCTCCTACGAGGCTACGAAGTCTATTTTGAACTCTAACATTTATTTGTTATATATTTGTTTTTTGACAACTTTTTCGAATCTATGTGTACAGTAATACAAACCCAAATTTTATATGTCAGATTGAAAAATATATTTTAGGAGAATGATTTTAAATAGGAGATCCAAAATTCATACTTTTTTTTAATTATTATTTATGTCTGTCAGAAAGCATGGCGAAATCGATATTTTTTTTTATTGGATTGCAATAAAAACAACTTTCTTAATGTCTCACATTATTTTAAAAGTTATTGGATTTTTTTTTGTTTTAACGTAGGAAGTAAGAAAAAAAAACTTACCTTTCATTTCTGAAATTCAATATGAAAAAATGGGATACAAAAAAAAACTCTGTTTTGTTTGTTATGATTTCTTTAGTAAATTGATACAACTTTTGCTTTTTGTATTCAATTAATTAAGTAAAAATATATGAAAATATAAAATAATTAAAACTTAAAAGGTGAAAAACACGACTTAAATGTGGAATTATTTAAAGAGAAAATCAACTACTGAAGAAGAAGAACAATAAATTTAGGTCACCGTCTGACGGTGTAATCATTATTTCGTTTCCTCCCTGTAAAAATGTCCGGTAGTTAGTTAAGCGTGCCGAATTGTTTTCCTACCAAGTTTAGATTATATTTGTCAACGCTCAAGGCTTGTTGTGGGATTAAGACTGAACATTTCGTTATTTATTTGGATTAGTCGAACTACTTTTAATGTCCAAGATGTAAAAAGTAGTCTGAATAATCCCAGTAATCATCATATAAAAATATGGTACCAGTGCAGTGCACTTATTGATCCGTGCTGAAATAATAACGTTATTATTTAAAAAGCCATTCTTAACATGGAGAGGGGAAGGTGTTCTGTACCTATTCTATACTTTAACCTTACAATTGAATAAAAACAAAACCCATAAAACTTTAATTTAACTTGGAAATACGATTTAAAAAATAGCGCGGATCAGTAAGTGCATTAATATTTCCCATTAACAACTGCAATAAGAGGAACTAATTCTACAAATGATGAAGTCAGTCAAATGACAAAAATAGATTTGAATCAAGAAAATAAAATTATAACCACGTGATTACATTATGAAACTTACAAGTTATTGTTATCAAACCGGATTTGAAAAGATTTATGACTTAAATAACTCAATTCACGTGTGCCATTTTTCGCATAATCACAATTCTGACGAGATAAACGCAGTCTTTACATGTCATGACTTGAACTCTCCCAGGCATTTACTCCGTCTTTGAGGGGAAAGTTGTAACGTGCATCCAGGAGATAAGTGCCCGCGTGTTTGCGTGTTGTGTGGGTACGTGGGAGAGACGGATGAGGGGAAAAGACTTACCTCGAGACCAGCTCAGCGTTACCGACCAAAAATAGAAAAGAAAGACCAAGGTGGCAGCTGCCGTCTTTTGTAAAGTATGATGTCTCGCAAAGTCACACGAATTCTCGCAATATGCAAATTTAGCCGGCCTAGAACGACGATAAAAGCGGGTGATGGAAAAGACGTGGGGAGAGCGACGATTGAGTTGGCCGGGGAATCGTGTGGCTGTTGCTTCTTGTGCCGTGTGAGGATATTTTACCGTTGTTGGATTCCGTGCAGAACCGGTGTATAATGGTTATTGAATTGCTGCAACATTTATAACATCTTTTCCTGAACTTACCGTGTTAAAGAGAGAGTCGGGCGCCATCTTGAATTTTTCCTTACACATTTCTGTTACAAGCTATCTCGGCCATTTGGCCTCTAGGACTATGACCGAGTCGAAATTTGACTTAAAGCTCATACCCGAGTTTGACGGGTCCACGTCCATCGGGTTGAAAGGGTCGAGCTGACGTGCGACCTTTGTGAGGTGAAAAGGGTACACACTGTGATTCCCCTGAGATTGGCTGGGGGTGCCTTGAGTGTATATCAGCAGCTCAGTGCTGCCGAAAAGGGAGATGTCACCGCAATTAAAGCTGCGCTGTACAAGGCATTTGCCATGGATCCTTGTATGGCCTATGAAAAATTTGCTTCCCGAAAACTTCTACTGGAGGAAAGCGTGGACGTTTTCTTCGCTGAGTTAAAGAAACTCTCAGATCTGTTCGGTGGAGGGGTGTCGGAGCGGACGCTCGCGTACGCGTTTTTGGCGGGCCTTCCCACTCTGGTGAAGCAGCTACTGAGAGCCTCAACCAGCGTTTCAACAACGACCATGGAACACTTGATGGAACGTGCTCGAGCCATCATCAAAGATGAGGAGGACCTGGGGGAACCAGTTGTGATGGCGACACAGACAGGCCAGATTGGCGCTCGGGAGATTCCGAATCAGAACCCTGCAAGCAATGGGAAATGTTTTCGCTGCGGCCGACACGGACATTTTGCAAGGAACTGCACTAACAGGGGGCGTGTGCGCTGTTTTAATTGTGGCGGTTTGGGGCATCTAGCCCAAAACTGTGCGGGAAACGTATCAGGGGAGAGGACGTCAGTGCCGCCCTGCTCCCCGAGCAAAATTTGAACAAGGCGCAACCAGTGATGACCGTCTACGTAAACAGGATACCCTGCTCAGCACTTCTCGACTCAGGCTGTTCGCATACTATAGTGAGTGCCAGGCTGTGTCCAAGTTGGACTAAGAGGAAGATCAAAGTCACCACGATAGGAGGCGAGACCCAGACATGCTGTGGAGCTGGAACTGTTAAGATCTACACGGACACCGGTGCAGCCACTAAGATCAATGTGCTAGTGACCCAAGGAAATCTCCTGGCGTTTGACCTGTTGCTCGGATACGATACCATCAAGGCGCTGGGGGGAGTCGCAATTCATTGGGATGGAAAGGTGCGATTCTTGGAGGCCCCAGTGTGTGCAGCGCTCCATATCGATCGGCCGGATTTTACAGTGGACTACGACTCGCGCAAGAGGGCCTGGATTGCATCTTGGAAGTGGACTGAGGGAATGGCACCGACTAAACTCAAGAATGAGGTTGCAGAGTACCCTATACCCAGTGAGGCCCGAGCAGAATACGAAAGGGAACTAAAGGCGTGGATCCAAGATGGCTGGTTAATCCCCTACCCTGAGGACAAGCATGGGCCTCCCAAGGGTCTAATACCCTTGATGGCAGTAGTCCAGCATAACAAGTCGAAAGTACGGCCCGTGCTGGACTATAGGGAGCTTAACAAGCATATTGAAGCCTACACTGCCGATGCTGACGTATGCGCCAGCAAGTTGAGGGAATGGCGTCAGAAAGGCACTAATGTCTCGATATTGGATTTGCGAAAAGCTTATTTACTGGTACGAGTTGATGAGACGTTGTAGCCGTTCCAGACAGTTTGGTTCCAGGGGCAGAGGTACTGCCTTACACGCCTTGGCTTTGGCCTAACTGTGGCACCACAGATCATGAAGACTATTGTCAACACAGTATTGTCCCAAGAAAAGCCCATGAGGGACTCAACGTCAGCTTACATTGATGACATATACATCAATGAAGATGTACAGTCTGCGTCGTGTGTCAAAGAAAAGTTGGCTCAGTTTGGTCTGGAATGCAAGAATCCCGAACGTTTAATGGAAGGTGCACGTGTATTGGGATTGGATGTTTATGAAGAAGATGGCACCCTACAATGGAGGCGTGGAAGTGAAATTCCAAGCATCCCCAACCTCGTTACAAGGTGGACCGTTTTTTCTTGGTGTGGAAAACTTGTTGGTCACTTACCTGTCTGTGGCTGGCTCCACGCAGCTGTTGGTGTAATTAAACGCAGAGCAAATTTAACAACCACGGGTTGGGATGACATCTCCGATGATGCCCTACTAACTCTGATGATAATAGAGACACTGGAGAGAGTGAACAAGAAGGACCCTGCCTGTGGGCGGTGGTGTGTTAACGGAGACAACGTAGGTGTGTGGGTTGATCCCAGTTCTTTGGCGTTGGGAGTATCGTTGGAGCAAGGAGGAAACGTGTTCAAGGATGCATGTTGGCTGCGGCCCGTAACAGATTCTCAGCATATCAATCTGGCAGAGCTGGACGCTGTTGTAAAGGGGATAAATCTGGCCCTGCAGTGGCAGTATAAGAAGTTGGCCTTGTACACAGATTCTCTCTGTTTCTACCACTGGGTGTCTGACACACTTTCAGGACGGACACGAATCCGTACCAAGGCAGCAAGCGAAATGTTAATACGGAGAAGGCTAGACACGCTAAAAAACCTGGTATCTGAGTATGGGCTATCACTGAGCGTCACTCTTGTGCCATCATATTGTAATCGTGCTGACCAACTGACCCGTGTACCTCACAAATAGTATGAAGCCGCGAAGATGGGAATGGAGATTACTGCTCGATATTGTGCAGTTGCAATCGACCCATGTCAAATACAAAAATATTCATGCACAGAGCGGACATCCGGGTATCAAGAGGACCCTTTATTTTGTGAGGCGCGTATACCCAGCAGTGACCAAGATGGATGTCAGACAGATCGTCAGAAATTGTGAGGCTTGCCAGTCTATTGATCCTGCACCAGAGCAATGGCAGAAGGGTCGCTTGGAAGTTGAGAGTGTGTGGCAGCGGCTGGCCATGGATATTACCCATTACAGTGGCAAGCCCTTTCTAACTCTCATTGATTGCGGGCCTACAAGATTTGCGGTGTGGCGGCAGATGACCAGACAGGATTCAGCAAATGTTGTTCGCCACCTATCATCCATTTTTTTTTAGCGAGGTGCGCCGGAAGAGCTCCTGACTGACAATGATGCAGCGTTTTGTAGCCAGCAAGTTCGGCAGTTGTTAGATGAGTGGGGCGTCTAACTACGGTTGCGATGTGCGCATGTGCCGTCAGGAAATTGCATTGCTGAAAGAAGCCATCGCAGCATCAAGAGAATTGCTGCCAGGAAGCGATGTACTATTACGGAAGCCACATATTGGTACAACATTACGCCAAAAGACGGGACGTCCCCTTCAACCGCACCTGCGAATGCTATTTACACGTACTGACTCGGAGTGAAGGGAATCAACACTACGCAGCCAGCCGACAAGGGAACATATAACAGATATGAAGTGGGAGATCCAGTGTGGGTGCGGCCCCCAGGAAATCGGTGCACCGACAAGTTTAAGCGAGGACAAATATCTGGAGTGATTAGCCAGCAGTCTGTTTTGGTCAATGGAACCCCACGAAATGTGCGAGATCTTCGCCCAGCTACCGAGGTGCGTCACACAACTACAGAGGAAAGCAGTGAAGCGTCTAGCGATGAGCTGCCGATGCACGGATTCAGTGAGCCCCCTCCAGAGACTGATAGCGATACTTCATCTGATGAGGCGGAACCAGATCCAGAGCCCGAATCTGAAACAGTGAATGTACCTCTTCGCAGAAGCACACGCACTAAAAGGCCCCCCCCCAGTGCTCTCTATGTGATCATCAGATCAGGGGGGAGTGTAACGTGCATCCAGGAGATAAGCGCCCGCGTGTTTGCGTGTTGTGTGGGTACGTGGGAGAGACGGATGAGGAGAAAAGACTTACCTCGAGACCAGCTCAGTGTTACCGACCAAAAATAGAAAAGAAAGACCAAGATGGCGGCCGCCGTCTTTTGTAAAGTATGATGTCTCGCAAAGTCACACGAATTCTCGCAATATGCAAATTTAGCCGGCCTAGAACGACGATAAAAGCAGGTGATGGAAAAGACGTGGGGAGAACGACGATTGAGTTGGCCGGGGAATCGTGTGCCTGTTGCTTCTTGTGCCGTGTGAGGATATTTTACCGTTGTTGGATTCCGTGCAGAACCAGTGGATAATGATTATTTAATTGCTGCAACATTTATAACATCTTTTCCTGAACTTACCGTGTTAAAGAGAGAGTCGGGCGCCATCTTGAATTTTTCCTTACACATTTCTGTTACAAAAGTAGCTAATTTCCGATAGCTGAGTCGTCTGTAGCAGAAACAAATGGAACTTTTTTCTTTCATGAATCAATGCCTCTCCCCTGTGTTATTTGGCCACATATTGACCAATCAGGGGTACGGCGCATTGATCTTTCCTTTCCCCTAGGAAATTGGCCAGCATCCGGTTTGAAGCATAAGAACTCTTCCTTACTGAGAGAGACACCAAACGGAACAGACCCTTTTTTATCGCTCTCTCCACCTCGGTGTTATTTCAACCGGAATTGACGATTCCACTGGAATAACTACTGTGATAGCACCAGGTAGCCGGAGTTCAGCTTTTGACCAGGAATATATCACCCGGTACACATTCTCCTTAATAAACCTTTTCTGTGTTACATTTTATGAAGTTGTTGCGTTCGTCATTTCAGAAGGTTGTATTGAATTATTTATTTTCTTAGGTCGTGCCCTAAAAGCTTCAAAACCCCAAAATGGTGACCCTCAAGGGATATACAAGCAATTCTGAATAGCGAGCATTTTTATTCATTTTTTTTGTAAAACCTGATACGACAAAGAAAAGCCAGCGAGCAAAAAAAAAAAAAAAAAAAAAAAAAAAATCGGCCCTGAAAAAGCAACACCGGGAAACACGATTCGGACACCAAATTGAGAAGGGCATTTTCTTAAAAAAGAAAAAAAAAAAAAGTTCCTTGTTATGCACTGGACCTTTGCCGTTTTCTTAACCGGAGAATAAATATGTGCATAAAAATATTTTAAGAGGTCAGCAGCGCCACATCTTTTGACACACGTGGTTGATATATTCTCTCAGAAGAAAACGTGCGCTGACACACCAGACAGCAATCTGTAAACGCCAGACTTCGAAAGCGTTTAAAAAAAAAAGAAAATAAAGTGACTAAACATTTTTTTTTGTTAAGAAGGACACAAGCACGCACACATACGTGCGTCCACATACACACCCAAGCAAGAGAAAACCAGTTACTAGTCGGCACACATAACCGATACAGAAAAGAGAACTTTTTCAAAAAAGAATAAACGAAATAAAAATAATATATATATATATATATATATATATATATATATATATATATATATATATATATATATATATATATATATAACATTTCTCTTCGTCTCTCGGCCCCAAAAAAAACATAAGTACCCTTTAAAAAGATTTATTTAAATTCAGGCTTTACGTACACACACCCACTAAATATATATATATATATATATATATATATATATATATATATATATATATATATATATATATATAGGCGATCACAAAAAAAAACACACACTCATATATTAACTCTTTTACCACTGCCTTTCCTTTTAAAAGTATATTTTTCTATTTTATTTTATTGTGGAATCTCTTTTTCGTCTCTTAAGTATTTTATCTCTCTGATTTTTGTCTCGTGTTAACTATTTCCCCTTTTTCCCCCACACGGTCTAGTCTGTATTTTGGGTAATTAATTTTTCTTTTGGTCTGTTTTGTCGCTTCCCCTATTAAAAAATGGCTATGGCTTTACCTGCCTTCGCAGGTGACATTCGAGTTTGGTTTGCTCAACTCGAATCCTATTTTTCAGTGAATAATGCCACGGAGCAACGACAACTCCACATACCCTTCAGTGCATTCCCTGCGTCGTTAACGCCAGTTGTCAAAGATTTAATAACTGACACCCCTCTGCATGCAACCTACGGTAGTATTAAGCGGGAGGTTCTGCTTCGGACGTCTGTGTCGGCAGAAAAACGTTTTCAGACGTCAGTGCATGACGAGATTTTGAGGGACCATATGCCAACCAAGTTGCTCCGCAAAATGAGGGAGCTGGCAGAAAACGTCCCCGCTGACAGTGCCCTTATAAAACAGCTTTTTTTTTTCGAGGCTGCCTCCACAAGTTAAGGCAATACTGGCACCCATGCTGGAGAAGCATCCCATTGATGAGATAGCGGCGTCGGCAGATAATAAGATAGACTTCACTAAGGGGCCTACTACCGCCTCCATCCCTCACCCACAGGCTGCAGCCTCTATATATTCTGCGACTACTAGGGATGCAAGTCGAGACGCCACGTCTGTGGCTATTCTCGACGCTATCGATCGCCTCACCAAAGAGGTTATGAATCTTAATGCGAGTAAGTCACATTCGCCCAGACGCCGCTACAAAAGCTGTTCGCCTTCTTCACACTACCGTCGCCATTTAAACATGCCAGGACTATTTTTTATCATAGTCGCTATGGCACTGAGGCGCAAAAATGCAAAAAACCCTGTTCATACATGAACCAGGGAAACTAAGGTCTGGGGAGCTGAGCACGGCAAGCTCTCCACGGGATATTTACAATAACCATGCCTATTTTATTACAGGCTCCCTATCCCAAGCACGTTGCTTGGTTGATACCGGAGCTGATTGCAGTATCTAGCCACTGAAACTTCTCACAGAGAAGCCTCCAGTGTCGTCCATCACACTGCAAGTGGTAAATCACTACCCCATCCCCAGGTAAGGTCAAGTTTCTCGTTTTCTTGAATTGGAATTACGGAGAGACTTCATGTGAGTGTTCACTATAGTAGATTTACGTTACCCCATACTAGGTGCGGACTTCCTGCACCACTTCAACCTGATAGTGAATATACACAGATGTCGGCTGATAGATGCAAATACAGAACTTTCTATCTCTGGTGTGAAAACAAACACCCCCTCTATCAGCCCAGTATTCTTCATTGCCGCTTCAGATAACTCATATCAGATCGCTTACACCCCTACCTGTAGTTAACAAATTTAAATTTTGTGGTAAGCGAACCCACACACACCACAAAACACCACATCGAGACCACAGGTGCTCCTGTTTTCTCATGTCCTCGCCGCCTCCCTGCTGACAAAGGCAGTAAAGGCACAAATAAACCATATGCTTCAGCTAGGAATAACATGCCCCTCGTCCAGTCCATGGGCTTCCCCTTTGCATATGGTCCCGAAAAGAGACGGAGATTGGCGTCCGACTTGGGACTACTGACGACTCAATGCCGTGACGATACTTGATCGTTACCCAATTCAACATATACAAGATTTTGCTTCCTCCCTGCATGGTTGTAAGACCTTTTCCAAACTAGACCTAGTTAAGGCTTACCATCAGATTCCAGTGAATTCGGCCGACATACCCAAGACTACGGTAATGACTCCATACGGAGCGGTTGAATTCTTAACTATACCCTTTGGTTTACGAAATGCGGCTAGCACATTTCAGTGCTTCATGGACGAAGTAGTGCGTGACTTGGACTTCGTCTATAACTATATAGACGACATTCTCGTGGCAAGTTCCTCAGATGAGGAACATATCACTCACCTCTGCCTAATATTCGAACGGGTTCAGCTATACCAGGTGAGGATAAACCCTAGTAAATGTGTTTTTGGTGCGTCCTCACTAGTTTTCCTGGGCCACATTATCAGCCCAGATGGTATATTTCCGTTAATGGAAAAGGTGAAGGCTCTACGAAACCTTCAAACACCCACTTCACTTCGCCAATTAAGGCACTTCCTTGGTCTGTTAAACTATTACAGACGCTTTGTCCCCCACTGTGGTTATCTTTTAGCTCCTCTTTCTGACGTGTTATGTAACAGGAAGAAGAAAAATGAGCCAATCTCACTTATTGAGGTTCAACTTAAAGCTTTTAATGAAGTGAAAAGAAAATGGCGACACCTCTACTTGCACATCCTGTACCCGATACCCAGTTTTCACTGGTCGTTGACGCATCAGCCACAGCTGTAGGTGCAGTGTTGCAACAGCAGCACCAACAACAGTTACAACATCTTGTATACATTTCGAGACAGCAGAAACCGGCAGAACAACGTTACAGCATGTTTGGCCGTGAACTCCTGGCAATGTACCTCGCAGTGAAACACTTCCAACATTCACTCGAGGGCTGTCAATTTGTGATCTACACTGATCAGTGTCTGCTTACATATGCACTGCGTTCTAAGCCGGACAAATATTCTCCCCGCGAAACACGCCACTTGGATTTTGTTTCGCAATTTACCAGTGATATCCGAAATATCTCAGGTGAGCAGAATGCTGCGGCAGACACTTTGTCTCGCTTTCCTATTAATTCTCTGTCCTCATCATCGGATACCGACTTGCAGCAGAAGACCTTAGACCAGCCAAGCCTGGACACATTGGATCCGTTGTCACCTGAATTTACAACTTGCAAATTCGCATACCTACCTGTGCCTACCGCGAACATGCAGATCATTTGTGACACTTCAACGGATTCATCTCGACCATTTGTTCCATTGACTCATTGTAGAGTTGTTTTAGACATCCTACACAATCTGGCACACCCCGGATGCAGAGTCACAGTGAAGATAATTACAACTATATTTTTCTGGCCAAATATGACGCGTGATATCACTGCCTTGAAACGTTCCTGTGTATCCTGCCAAAAGTCAAAGGTGCACAAGCATATCCGTGCACCCCTTGGAACATTCACCACTTCAGACGCTCAATTTAGCCATGCGCACATCGACCTGGTTTGACCTTAGCCAGTCAGTCAGGGATTTACTTATCTCCTGACGTTTATAGACGGTTTCACACGGTGGCCTGAAGTCATTTCCCTCACAGACTGAGTCCGTAGTGCGAGCCCTTATATCAGGCTAGATATCGCATTATGGAGTTCCCACCACCATCACCACTGATCGTGGCATACAGTTTGAATCCCACCTCTTCCAGGAACTCTCCAGGGATCCAACGTATTCGCACTACTAGCTATCACCCTGCTTCTAACGGGATGCTTGACCGCTTTCATCGCCAATTGAAAGCAGCTACGTGCTTATCCTGACCAACAGCGATGGAGCGAATATGTACCGGTTGTCCTTCTTGGCTGTCATGCTGCTATCAGAGGACCTGGGATACTCTTCATTCAACTTGTCTATCGAGTACCTCTATCGTTGCCAGGCCAAATGCTGAGCCCGATAAATTTAATAACAAACGATTCAGCTCTGTGTGTCAACAGAACGTGAGCTTATTTTAATGAGCTCCCACTGATGCACACTAGGGAACAGACCATTAGACCTTCGGTCCCAAAGGACATTTCGTCTTTGACTCATGTTTTTCTTTGAAAGGACGCCGTGAAAGTCCCCCTAACTTCACCTTATACTGGCCTCTATCGCATGCTTTCACATACTGATAAACTTTTTACCTTAGATATCAGTGGTAAAAGAGAAACTGTCTCTATCGATAGAGTAAAAAAAGACTTTCTTGACACAAAACACACGAGCCACACATTCCCCCTACTTTCAAACAGCATCAAAATATGCATACACCTAAAGTAAATTCTCCAAATGAAGACAATCATGTCACCACTAGACGTAGTGGTCGACGGGTACATTGGCCGAAAAGACTGTGTATAACTTTGTATTTCTGTTAAGAAAATATTTTTTTCCTTGTTTCCCTTCTTTAAAAAAAAAAAAAGAATATTCTATTACAAAAAGTTGCAAATATTTTCCAACTTTTCACAGAAAAGTAAGAACATTTTGTTCTTTCTTGTAAAAATAAATACAATAAAATGAAATGTTTATTTTTCGCTATTTGTTATGCTACCTTCTTCTCTGTCGGCTTTCAGCCTAAGCAGGGGGTTATGTAGCAGAAACAAATGGAACTGTTTCTTTTATGAATCAATGCCTCTCCTCTGTGCTATTTGGCCACATATTGACCAATCAGGGGTGCGGCGCATTGATCCTTTCCTATCCCCTAGGAAATTGGCCAGCATCCGGTTTGAAGCATAAGAACTCTTCCTTACTGAGAAAGACACCAAACGGAACGGACCCTTTTTCTTCGATCTCTCCACCTCGGTGTTATTTCAACCGGAATTGACGATTCCACTGGAATAACTACTGTGATAGCACTAGGTAGCCAGAGTTCAGGTTTTGACCAGAAATATATCACCTGGTACACATTCTCCTTAATAAACCTTTGCTGTGTTACATTTTATGAAGTTGTTGTGTTCGTCATTTCAGAAGCTTGTATTGAATTATTTATTTTCTTAGGTTGTGCCCTAAAAGCATCTAAACCCCAAACGTCCTCACTTGGTAATGTCAATGTGTGCTTCTCGGTCATTTTATTTTTAGGTCATGATGACCTTTTCAATTACATAGTTATTTCTATATCAAATATTAAATAATTAAATGTGCTTTTTCATATGAAAGTTATCACTTATCAAGGCTCGAAGGTCATTCGAGGATACGCGTTAATGAACATAAGATGGTAGTTTAGTAATCATTGATGGTGTGATAATCCAGCATATTCCTCAAGACAAGATTGACATAATGGTCTGGAACCCTATACCGCATAAAAAAAAAACAAATTTCCCTAATCACTGGTATGTTTTAAATTAGCAGAAAATAAGCAATAGAAACATATTTTTTTTAGATAATAAAAAACGATTTTTATTTATTTTAAACAATATATAGGATTTTTAAAAAAGATTTGGTAAATGTTTATTTTAATTTTAACACAACACCAATCATTCTAGTTTTTGTTTTTAGGGCTTACCGAGGCTCCTGAACACAAATCTGGCATTTAAACCCGTTGCAAGTTTATTGTTTGCATGGTATTAGCCCTTAGACCCTGGGAGTATTTGCTTCATTCACCACCTTTGTTAACACTTTTCTTACATAATGCGTTCACGTGTAGTAAAGTTACTTGTCACAGCACGGAGGAATCTTTATCGGACATTTGAAATAACAAGTTTTCAAAACAAAAAATGTTCATTTTCTTGTTACATAGTTTTTAATGCTTAATTGACATGAAATATTAAGTTTTCACTAGCAGTTTACAAAAAACATATTTTTTTGTTTTTCGTCCTTTTCTTTTTGTGGGGAGGAGGGTATACAATTATAAAACCTATATAGAACCCCCTCCCCAATGTAAATAGAATTTGTGTGAAATATTAAACGGTTATTCTGCTTTGTTAACGTCAGAAACACCTGTTAAAATAGTTCTATAATTTAATACCTCTCTCCAAAAAAACAAAAAAAAATTTTTAAAAACTAAAAGATAAAACTGTTTTTTTTTTTGTTTTGTTTTTTTTGTAAACCGCTCGTGAAAACATAATCTCTTAGATCAATTAAAAGTATTAAAAACTATGTAACATAAAGTTTGGAGAAAAAAAATCATTTCGAATGTCCGCAAAAGATTACTCCACAATGTGAAAATCACTTTACTATGAGCATGCACAAAAACGCATGATGTAAGAAAAGTGTTTACCTGATAAAGGCCGGAGGGCAAAACGGCCGAAACGTTGTGACTATAACAACCAAGTTGAGGAAGTCAGTCCGACAATTTCAATAAATGAAAACACCTCATCTAAAAAATACAGACAATTACTAAGAAAAGTGTTGTCGGAATTTTACTTTTTTATTGACGTCGCCTTAACCAGTGCAGTAGGTGTGTCAGTGCAATTGTTTGTATACATCTGTTATCTTATACATTCTAACTGAAATATTTTAAAGATTCTAGCATTCCCTTTAAGTGCAATTGTTTGTATACATCTGTTATCTTATACATTCTAACTGAAATATTTTAAAGATTCTAGCATTCCCTTTAAGTGCAATTGTTTGTATACATCTGTTATCTTATACATTCTAACTGAAATATTTTAAAGATTCTAGCATTCCCTTTAAGTGCAATTGTTTGTATACATCTGTTATCTTATACATTCTAACTGAAATATTTTAAAGATTCTAGCATTCCCTTTAAGTGCAATTCTTTGTATACATCTGTTATCTTATACATTCTAACTGAAATATTTTAAAGATTCTAGCATTCCCTTTAAGTGCAATTGTTTGTATACATCTGTTATCTTATACATTCTAACTGAAATATTTTAAAGATTCTAACATTCCCTTTAAGTGCAATTGTTTGTATACATCTATTATCTTATACATTCTAACTGAAATATTTTTAAGATTCTAGCATTCCCTTTAAGTGCAATTGTTTGTATACATCTGTTACCTTATACATTCTAACTGAAATATTTTAAAGATTCTAGCATTCTAACTGTTATAAAACGTAAATCCGAAAGAAAAAAAGACGAAATTAAACGAAATAATTTTAAAAAATTGTTTAAAACTAATAATTTGTGTGTTATAAATGGTATTATGAGAAACTAATCCGATATTAAAAGCTTTTGCTAATACTATGCAAGAAAACTTAATTTATAGACGAGACTATAATTATAAATTAATTCACTAAACCTAATTCCCAAGAAAAAATTTTAAAAATATCAAAGATATCAAAAGCCAATGTCAAATGCTAAATGGTTTTGGTTAATTGATTTTTGTTGAAGATTAAAATTAAAAATCTCATTGAATCGAAATATATATACTAGCAAGTGCACCTGGCGTTGCCCGGTTGTTTGGAGGTGTGTGTGTGTAAGGAGGGAGGGTAAAGTAAAGAATAAGTGAAGTAATAACCCTGTTTAAATAATTAAAAAAGAACGATGTTAAACTTCTTTAAAAAAATCGGCGAAACCAAAACGAAAAAAAAAAACAAACAAATGTGAAACTTCTTTAAAAAGAAATCGGAAAAACAAAATCCAAAAATCAGGGGAAAAATGATGAACGTGTTCGGAAAAGCAAAACAAAAAACAGTGAAAAGCGAAAAAAAAAAGAATAGAATAAATAACCCTTTTATTCGGTTAAGTCTCTGGTACGTTTCAGATAGTAGAAAGCATAGAACAAAAATGAACATTAAAATTCCATTCCAGTTTTTTTTTAATCAACTACAAAACGAAATAAAGCGGAAAAAATGGCATGAATAACCATTTGATTCGGTTACGTCAATGGTGCGTTTCACCCAGTAGAAAGCATGGAACGAAAAGGGACGTTAAAATTCCATTCCATGTCTTTTAAGCAACTAGGAAGTAAAGAAAACCCAAACCAGTGTTGCTTTGTAACTGTCCCTTCTGAAGGATCCCGCAATGGTGTAAGTGGTGGCAGAGGAATTTATTAGAGAGAAAAGATTTTACTACTTCCATTGATTTTAACCGATTTTGTCAGTGAACTCCCAGCAGAAAAAATATAGGAATCTACGATTATCGAGGAAGTGGAAAGGTAATAGCCCTATAACACACCTCAGAAATTGTGCTGCAGTTTGTGCATATTACATTTGCATGCAATGTATTGATTCTTGATCCTATTAAGGTCAAAATCAGAGGGGAAAATGAGCTCATTTTATATATATAGGGATAGGAATAAGTAAATAAATCAAAAGTAATTATAGCCGTAATAATAGAATAATAAAAATAACTACAATAATATATTCATAATAGATAGTAATATTAATATTTATAATACAAAAAGTGAAAATAATAAGAATAATGTTAATTTCAAATTTTGGAAATAATAATAATAATAATAATAATAGTGATAAGAATAATAGTAATAAGCATAAACAAAACTAATAACAACTACCATCATAATAATTGTAATATAAACTGACGTAAGGAAAGATAAGATGAAGCATTGACGAGAAGTTCGTCTATGTAGTATTCGTCCTGGGTTTTGAATGACTCTACATAAAAGTAATAATGACAATTGAGGTTGTTCTTTTTTATTTCGATATAGCAATTTGTAACTTGAATTACGAAAATAAAAATAAATTTGAGTTTGACTTTTCTGAAAACTTCAATACAAAAAAACAATAAAACGAAATTGAATGGCACAATTTTATTTTAACATTAAAATTGTATTTCTGACAAAAATACATTGAGTTCGAGTGTTTTTCAAAAACTTCAATGCTTATAACCTTATTTTCTTTCATATTTAAAGCTGGTAATTTGTGAGTTACACATGGTAGGATGAGAAAATAACAGGAGAGTGAATTCTATAAACTACTGCACACAACTAATTGCATAAAAGATTATAAAAATTATAAAGTTGGAAAAAAGCAATATTTTTGTATTCTGTCACATATTCTGCAATAATTAGTTTAGCTTGGAATTGTCATCCCATCATCTCCATTCCACACTACTTTTCACAAGTTCTGTAAAGTATGTTGAGCATTTTCAACAGCAAAATATATTGTTTTGTAAAAATAGTCCAATTATGTTTCTTTTTCATTACAAATAATTTACTAGTTTTTGCATACGTGTTAATAAACTTAATTCACAAGAACAAGAGAAATTTAAAAATGTTATTTTTACATATGCCATAAGAAATGTATAGTCATAATTGATGGTGTGTGATCGCATGTAATTGTAAGGCTGTCACTTAATCGGAACTGTACTGCCTTTCGTGTAGCTAGTACTGTGGGATTTAACCCCTAAACTAAGTGAGCTGTCTGTTAATTGCTGTAATACCCAGAGGACCTGATTATAGTAGATACATCCACTAGTAGATATCAGGTGGGTGTGTATGTTTGTGTAATAGTATGGATACACCGACCAGACGAGAATAACAAAAAGTAAGAAATTGTTTTGTTTAAAGATATTTCCAAGCAAAATGGTAAATGTTGTGTGGTTTTGAGATTTCAATTGATGTGGAATTTGTCATTGGAAGTTCGGGTCAGATTAAAGGGTTGTTGATCAATTATATTTCAGTGAGAGTCAAGGTAGTGTGAATTAATTGGTTGATCGAAAGAGAAATCACACCCTTACTGGACTACATTGACAAATAAGTAACTGCTCTGGTTAAATATATTTCCGAGCAAAATTAGAAATGCTGCTTCGATTCGATTTCAGAGGATGTGTTGAAGATTTCATAATGTACTTAACACATTGACCAAAGAAAATGAGCTCACTACTTGTTTTGGTAAAATAGTTATTTTCAATTAATTTATTAATGATTAATTGCAGTGGAAAAGAAGGGAATTGCTAATTATCTTTGATATCTAAACTGATGACAAGAAATTGTTAAATCAAAAGAGTTGATCCGATAACCTTGACTGATTAGCACATACATAGAATCATGTTTGTTCTTGGATAAGGAAATCACATTCTTATCCGACCACACTCTCAGTATAAATAGCAAAGTTGTTTTTTGATGAAGCAGTTGGGCAGTGAATTCGATGGATTTAAACAGAACAGCTCTGCCAAAGATGTAACACTGAAGAATCTCTAAAACGCCCTAGAAAGATAGCAACTCAAACTTCCCTATATGAGACCACCATACCTTCTCAGAACGACAAAGATATTTCCCTTGTATATTGTTGAGAACGCCAAAACCTTGACCGACAAAAAACACTGAAATAAAAAATGTAAAAATTGAAAAAAATATAATAAAGATATTCCCCTGACATAAGAAAAAAACTAAGTTTAATAAAGTGTTGAACTAATATGATTTTTTTCTGAATAAAAGAACTTCTACAAATATGGCGAGAGTTTGGTTTGCTTGTTTTGTTAATCAACAATTTTTCCGTCATCTGCTGAATCCAGTTATTTGGAGAAAAAGACTTATACATTATTTCATGCAGCTTATCCTTGGTTTGTTCTTGAATTTCAAGTTTTGTTTGATATATCGAATCGAATTTCTCCTGCATTATTTCCTGCAGCTTATCTTCTGCATGTTTTGAATGTTAAGTATATTTGCTTGTTTTATGCAATCAACAATATTTCAGTCATGTATTGAATTTAATAAACTTGAAAAAAATGTTTATGCAATATTTCATGCAGCTCATCTTCTTTATGTCCTTGAATTTTAAGTTTGGTTTGCTTTTTTTTATTCAATCAACAATTTTTCATGTTGAATCCAATAATTTGGAAAATAAAATTTTATGCATTACTTCATGCAGATTATTTTTTGCATGTTCTTGAATTTTAAGTTTTGTTTATTTTGTTTGATCAACAAATTTTCAATCACATGTTAAATCCAGTAATTTTGATAAGTTTTTATGCATTATTTCATACAACTCTCCCAAGTAAACCCCAGTGTAAATAGCAAATTTATTTTTCACTGATGTAGGTGGTCAGTGAATTCGATGGATGTAAACAGAACAGCTCTGCCAAAGATGCACCACTGACGAATCTCAAAAACCCCATAGAAAGATAGCAAGACAGAATTCCCTGTATGAGACTGCCATACTTTCTCAGGACAACAAAGACATATTGTACCTATTTACAATGCCTCCCCACGGGACAGAGTTAGACACCAGGGTCGTTTTTTAATGTGGAGAAAAGGAACAAAAGTAAAAAAATGTCTCAGTCGTGAAGGACTGATCCTCCACCGAAAGAGAACAAGAAATGGAAGTGCAGCATCTGAAGAACAGATACTACACTTTGATCTTGACCAAAAGGCCAAGTAATCAACTTTCCCTGACATATTGTAGAAAACACCAGATACAAAACACCAAAATAAAAAAGGAAAAAGTGAAAACAAGATATAATTAATAAAGATATAAGCCTGACAAAAGAAAGAAACTAAGTTTAATAATGTGTTGAACTAATGTTTTTTTTTTCTAAATAAAGATCCATAAATATTACAAGAGTTTGGTTTGCATGTTTTGTTCGATCAATAATTTTAAGTCATATGCTGAATCCAGTAATTTTGTAAAAAAATGTGGCATAGTTCATACAGCTTATCTTCTTTATGTTCTAGAATTTTGAATTTGGTTTGATTGCTTTGTTCAATTCATTTTTGAAAATTTTTAATGTATTTTTACGCAGTTTATATTCTGCATGGTCTTGAATGTTATGTATTTTCATGCAGTTTATCCTTGGTTGGTTCTTGAATTTCAAGTTTTGTCTGATATATCGAATCGAATTTCTCATGCATTATTTCCTGCAGCTTATCTTCTGCATGTTTTGAATGTTAAGTATATTTGCTTGTTTTATGCAATCAACAATATTTCAGTCATGTATTGAATTCAATAATCTTGAAAAAAATGTTTATGCAATATTTCATGCAGCTCATCTTCTTTATGTTCTTTAATTTTAAGTTTGGTTTGATTGTTTTCTTCAATTAAAACTTATTCAGTCATATGTTGAATCCAGTAATTTTGAAAAAAAAATATACATTATTTCATGCAGCTTACCTTATTTAATTCAGTCATTTTGAAAAAAAAATGCATTATTTTATGCAGGTTTTTTTAATTTAATGTTTAGTTTACTTGTTTTGTTCAATCAATGTTTCAGTCATATGTTGAATCCAGTAATTTTGAAAAAAAAGTATGCTTTATTTCCTTGGTTGGTTCTTGAATTTCAAGTTTTGTTCGATATATCGAATCGAATTTCTCATGCATTATTTCCTGTTTTGAGTTTTAAGTATATTTGCTTGTTTTGTTCAATCAACAATTTTTCACTCATGTATTGAAATCCAGTAATCTTGAAAATAAAATTGTATTATTTCCTGCAGATTATCTTCTGTATGTTTTGAATTTTTGGTTTTATTGTTTTATTCAATCAACAATTTTTCAGTCATATGTTGAATCCAGTCATTTTTGAAAATTTTAATGCATTTTTTACGCATTTTATATTCTGCATGTTCCTGAATGTTATGTATTATTTTTAATGCAGTTTACCTTCAACAGATTTTTAATTTCAAATTTGTTTTTCTTGTTTTTTTCTATCAACAATTTTTAAATAATTTTATATCTTAAAAATATGTCACTAAAGACGTTTACTTGATCGTTTTATGTTAACACTTTTTGTATTATATTTACTGTGAAGTGTGAAAAGGTTTTCATGGAACAAGTTGTTTATTCATTACAAGAATTATTTCCGATGTTTACATTTAAAAAATTATTGTTTGGTTTTGTTTTTAATTTATGGCATATAAACCATTAGGAGGTTATTATGTGCTGAAAAATGTAATAAAGAAATTCATTGTATTTCTGTTGTTTGCTTTACAAAATATTAACCTTTTTTGGATTATCATGTTTTCGACCTCTACTGCATTTTTTAGTCCTCAGATGTTTCAGTAAATTTGCTTTAACAGAACAACAATAATCACATTTTGGACATGAATATGGCTTTTCACCACTGTGAGTTCTCATATGCATAATTAACTTTGATTTAGTAGAAAAAGAATGAGCACATTTTTCACAGGAATATGGTTTAGAGCCAGTATGAGTTCTCATATGTGTCACTAAACTTGATCTAACAGAACAAGAATAGTCACATATTTCGCATGAATATGGCTTTTCCCCAGTGTGAGTTCTCATATGTATAACTAAATTTGATTTAGTAGAACAAGAATGAGCACATTTTTCACAGGAAAATGGTTTAGACCCAGTATGAGTTCTCATATGTGTCACTAAACTTGATTTAACAGAACAAGAATAGTCACATATTTTGCAAGAATATGGCTTTTCCCCAGTGTGAGTTGTCATATGTTTCAGTAAAGCTTGTTTCTGAGAACAGGAATATTCACACATTTGACAAGAATATGGTTTTTCACCAGTGTGAGTTCTCATATGTGTCACCAAACTTGATTGAACAGAAAAGGAATGCTCACATATCTCACAAGAATATGGCTTTTCCTCCGTGTGAGTTCTCATATGCACAATTAAACTTGATTGAACAGAACAATGATATTCACATATATCACAAGAATATGGCTTTTCCCCAGTGTGTGTTCTAATATGTTTAGACAATTGATATTTTCCAGTACAGGAATATTCACAGATATTACAAGAATATGGTTTTTCGCCAGTGTGACTTCTTATATGTGCAACTAGATTTGATTTAACAGCACAAGAATAGTCACAGAATTCACAAGAATATGGTTTTTCACCAGTGTGAGTTCTCATATGCATGACTAAACTTGCTTTACAAGAACAAGAATACTCACACACCTCACAAGAATATGGCTTTTCGCTAATGTGAGTTCTTATATGTTTCACTAAGCTTGCTTTAAAAAAACTAGAATATTCACATATATTACAGGAATATGGCTTTGTACCAGTGTGAGTTCTTATATGTGTAAATAATTCACATTTTGCAGTACAAGAATAATCACATACTTTACAAGAATATGTCTTTTTTCCAGTGTGACTTCTAATATGTCGCACTAACGTTGATTTAGCAGAACAAGAATATTCACATACATTACAGGAATACATGTTTTCACCAGTAAATCTTACAGAAAGTAATGGTCAATTCAAATTCAACAAAGTCGTTCAAGCAGGAACATCTGCAAATAAATGAAACTCAATTTTTAGTATTCCCATTCATATTCAGTTTTCTAAAGATATGATGAGAGCTACAGAGAATTTAGTGTCCATTATGTTTTAATATATTTCTAAATGTTTTACCCCAAAACATTTAAATATTTACAGTAAAAGGTTTGTCAACAGTAGATTAATAAATTCAGCAAATGCTTTCTAACAAATTGTAGAAACAAAGTAAAATATTTACAGTAAAGATATAGTCATCACTAGATTAATGAAAAACATTTAAATATTTACAGTAAGAATATTATCAAACTAGATTAATGAAAAACATTTAAATATTTATAGTAAGAATATTGTCAACATTTGATTAATGAAAAACATTTAAATATTAACAGTAAAAATATTGTCAACATTAGATTAATTAAAAACATTTAAATATTTACAGTAAAAATATTGTCACCACTAGATTAATGAAAAACATTTAAATATTAACAGTAAAAATATTGTCAACACTAGATTAATGAAAAACATTTAAATATTTACAGTAAAAATATTGTCAACACTAGATTAATGAAAAACATTTAAATATTTACAATAAAAATATTGTCAACACTAGATTAATGAAAAGCATTTAAATATTTACAATAAAAATATTGTTAACACTAGATTAATGAACTCAGCAAAGGCATTCTTACAAATTGTAGAAAATAAGAAAAAATATTTACGGTAAAATTATAGACAATCCTAATTATAGACATTAATGAGCAAATTCGAGTTTTATCCAAGGGCCTATATTTCTGTATTTACCTTACTAATATAACTAAAGACGAAACCCTCACTTCTATTAAGGTTTTGTTTTCTCAAATAATTAATTATTTCAATATTTTAACTCATAATATTTCTAGAAACAAATGTAGGTAAGTTTTTTTTGTTTTTTTACACAGTGGTCACCACTTATCAAGGCCCGGAAGCCACTCAGGGATAAGGGTTATTGCAAGTACATTAAGTTAGTGAGGAGATTTGCTGAAGTGTTTACTTAAGGGGGCGGTTCATTAGGAATTTGTTAACATTGGACTTGAAGACATCCAAGTTGTAGTCCGGAGGGAAGCAGGCAGACGGAACAGAGTTCCACAGGCGTGCAGTTCTAAGAAAGAAGCTTTGTTCATGGAATCCGTGTTTTGATTTAGGCACAGATATAGAGTGGGGGAAATTTTTAACAGTGGATTCAGCTAGACGGGTGTTTTTCGTGAAAGATTGGCGAGGGGGGACCAGAGATTGGAGTTCATACGAGCATCTGCCATGGAAATAACGATAAAACAAAGACATGCTCGCAACGTCTCTTCTGTGCAGGGTAGAGAAAAGGGCATCCCCCACTAAGCCACAAAGTCTATTTTGTACTCTGTCAAGGCAGGATAGGCTGTTTTTAGCAGCTCCTGCCCAGATATGGCAACAGTATTCCATCCGTACTTGGCTTTTATATAGATAGAGAATTGCATCAGTAGTGAGATATCTTCTGGAGCGGTAGAAGGATCCCACCATCTTTCCAGCGACCTTGGCAACAGACTGGATGTACATGTTCCATTTCAGATCAGGAGTAAAGGTCAAACCCAGAAGCTTGTCAAAACACGGAGCCTCACCCAGACGAGAGCCATCCATCACAATTGATGCCAGCTGGGGATCAGAGCGTTGATGATGTAAGGATAGGAGTTTGGTTTTGGATGCATTATAAGTAACCAGCCACATCTTCCCCCACTGAACCACGCGCTCGAGATCAGAGGAGAGAGAATCAGAGAGAACTTTGTCATTTACAGCCTTTGATGTGTTGCTGTAGATGGTTGTGTCATCAGCATAGATGTCAACAAATGATTTAAGTATGTGTTTAGGGAGGTCATTGATGTAGATCAGGAAGAGAGTTGGGCCCAGGATTGACCCCTGGGGGACTCCAGCATTTATATTGCAGGCCTCCGATTTGACTTAGAACACAGATATAGTTATGCTTCAATTGAGCACAGCACCTTTGTTTGGAATAAAACGCATTTTAAGGTCGTTAAAGTCAAATTCTTATATTTATATTTGTAAACAAATCTGCACGATTATGTCTATTTATGATTGATTCGATTCGGTTCATAAGATGTTATCTAAATACAGAAACTTTTATTAAAAAACTTTTTTGTCTCCACTCTAGAAATATACAATACGTATATGTACCTACGCACTTTATGGTGGTCGCATAACCCCTTCTTATCTTTCTAATGAAATATTTATAGAACGTATATGTTTGTGCTCTAAAACGGGCGAGTTTATCAGGTCAATAAGGTCGAAATAGGGAGTTAATTGGCCCCAAACATTAGCTGATTTTTTCATCACTTATTAAAAATCAATTGTTTGGTTCTGAAATTACAAGCACTACTATATATTACACTTTTGCTATGTTTGTATCGCATTGTGAAGCGTCAACATTCTTTACTTCCAATCTCTTCATAGAGCTCTATAGTTCACGATGGAAAGTAAGAAGGACAACTTCTTTCCTTGTCCTTGTTAGACGTTCAAGAGATTGCTGTCTCACTACCATATACAGGAAGCCAACTTTTACTGCCCTGTTTGTGAATTGGTCTTCGTTTGTATAAAAATTAAAAAAAAACCAGCCTGATTTATACATGTATACAAAAGAATCCTCATAATTTATTCACTTTGAAGACTGGACTCCGTACTAGAGAGGATCAGGGAATTATTCATTAATCATGATTATTTGGAAGAACTTATTAATAACTGTATTAACAAAAAGGTTGCAGATTTCCGATCATCTTAAATATTTTGAGTCTTTAAAATGTACAGTTTATTTAAAATTATCTTGGATAAGCGACTATAGTTTAAAAGTGAATAAGCAGATTGTTAGAAATAGTATTAATTGCTTCTACTCTATTTGCTTGTATTTAGTATATAATATATGAACTGCCGTTGTTTTTTTTTTTTGCAAAGATAGTGTTCCACTCAAGTACTGTTGTTGGTTATGTGGGGGTGTACTTCCTTGCATTTGCAAACGCGTGTAAGACAGTCCATTCCATTAAGCATTAAACAAGGAAGGTTCAAGACCCAAGAATCTCTCTTCTTCTCCAACTTCCGGCATTGCTATTGGTCAGTATTTTGGTAAGAAAATCGATGCTGTGCCAGTAAACAGACAGCATATTACACAAAAACATTTTTTTTTAATTTAAATCTACTTCTATTGCAATATGATATGCGGAAGCAGTGCATAATTGTGTTAAATTGCTTTGGGAGTTTTGACTTTTTTCTTTTCACATGCAACAAAATCTACGAATTTTTAATTATTTATCATAAGTTTTTAATTTTTAAATTCCCAAAATACATTTTTTTTATTTCCGTCATTTTAAATGACACTTTAGATTGATCAAAAGATAAAATGTTTTTATTTTCATCATTTAAAATTATACTATAAAATTATCAGAAGATGAAAGATTTCTTTATTTTCATCATTTTAAAATTATACTATAAATTTATCAGAAGATGAAATGATTTTTATTTTCATCATTTTAAATTATATTATAAATTTATCATGAGAAGATTAAAGTATTTTTATTTTCATCATTTAAAATTATATTATAAATTTATAATGAGATGAAATGTTTTTATTTTCATCATTTAAAATTATATTATAAATTTATCATAAGAAGATGAAATGATTTTTATTTTCATCATTTAAAATTATATTATAAATTTATAATGAGATGAAATGTTTTTATTTTCATCATTTTAAATTATACTCTAAATTTATCATAAGAAGATGAAAGTATTTTTATTTTCATCATTTAAAATTATATTATAAATTTATCATAAGAAGATGAAATAATTTTTATTTTCATCACTTAAAATTATATTATAAATTTATAATGAGATGAAATGTTTTTATTTTCATCATTTTAAATTATACTCTAAATTTATCATAAGAAGATGAAATGATTTTTATTTTCATCATTTAAAATTATATTATAAATTTGTCATAAGAAGATGAAAGTATTTTTATTTTCATCATTTAAAATTATATTATTATAAATTTATCATGAGATGAAATGTTTTTATTTTAGTCATTTTAAATTATGCTATAAATTTATCTTAAGATGAAATGTTTTATTTTCACAATTTTACATTATAATATAAATTTATCATAAGATGAAATGTTTTTATTTCATTAATTTTAAATTATACTCTAAATTTATCCTAAGAAGACGAAATGTTTTTTATTTTCATCATTTTTAATTATAATATAAATTAATAATGAGATGAAATGTTTTTTGTTAATTTTCATCATTTAGAATTATATTATAAATTTATAATAAGATTAAACGTTTTTTTTATTTTCATCATTTTTAATTATACGATAAATTTATCATAAGATGAAATGTTTTTTTATTTTCATCAATTTAAATTATGCTATACATTTATCATAAGATGAAATGTTTTTATTTTCATCAGTTTAAATTATATTTTTAATTTATCATAAGAAGATGAAATTTCTTTTTATTTTCATCATTTTTAGTTATACTATACATTTATCATGGGAAGATGAAATGTTTTTATTTTCGTCATTTTAAATTATATTATAAATTTATCATGAGATGAAATGTTTTTATTTTCATCATTTTAAATCATACTATAAATTTATTATGAGATAAAATATTTCATTTTCACCATTTTAAATTATAAGATGAAATATTTTTATTTTCATCATTTTAAATTATGCGATAAATTTATTAGATGAAATGTTTTTTAATTTTCATCATTTTAAATTATATTATAAATTTATCATAAGATGAAATGTATTTTATTGTCGGCATTTTTAATTATATTATGAATTTATCATGAGATGAAATGTTTTTTTTTATTTTCATCATTTTAAGTTAAACTATAAATTTATCATAAGTAGATGAAATAATTTTTTAATTTTCGTTTTTTTTAAATTATACTATAAATTTTTCATAGGATGAAATGTTTTTTTCTTTTCACTATTTTTTTTTATTATAATATAAATTAATCATAAGATGAATTTTTTTTAATTTTCATCATTTTAAATTATATTATAAATTTATCATGGGATGAAATGTTTTTATTTTCATCATTTTAAATTATATTATAAATTTATCATAATATGAAATGTTTCCGTATTTCCATTATTTTAAATTATACAATAAATTTATCGTCAGAAGATGAAACGTTTTTTTATTTTTTTCATTTTAAGTTATACTATAAATTTATCATAAGATGAAATGTTTTTATTTTCATCATTTATAATTATACTATAAATTTATCATAAGAAGATGAAATGTTTTTTATATTCATCATTTTTAATTATACTATAAATTTATCATAAGATGAAATGTTTTTTATTTTCATAATTTTAGATAATACTATAAATTTATCATGAGATGAAATGTTTTTATTTTCGTCATTTAAAATTATACTATAAATTTATCATAAGATGAAATGTTTTTATGTTCATCATTTTAAGTATTGTACTTTAAATTTATCATAAGAAAATGAATTGTTTTTTATTTTCATCATTTTAAATTATACTATAAATTTATCATAAGAAGATGAATGTTGATACCTTTAACATAGAACCAATATTTTCAAACAAAAAAAAACATAAATATTAAAACATTTGAGAAGGTCGTAGCTACTCTGTGCTGAAATATGTCTATTCTAAACATGGAATAATCCCAAGATCATATACATTGGGGTGAAGGCATCTATGCCAATAATATACATACATAAGAAGCAGAAATAAAACAAAGTTAGCACAATACTTGTCCCAGCTATTTAGTTTCATTTGCCCTGGCACTTCAAATTCCCCAAATCTTTTTTTTTCGAAATGTTTCATTATACTATCAATTTATCATGATAAGATGATGGTTGAAAAAGACCTAGAGTTTTCCGCCCATACAGTTTTATTTTTCAATTTGGAACCCCTGAACACACACACACACACATATAAATCGGTTACATAAAAATATAATTATATATTTAACATAGAAACACAAAATATAAATTTAAAAAATTAAATTTATCGACGCTGTAACTATTGAGTGGTTGGAATACGACTATTCTACACAAGTAATTATCCTGATACCATACACATTGGGAGAACCTCTGTGCCACGTAAATACATGCATAACAAGCACATATATTACACTTCGACCATCCTTTACATCATCAAATAATATACACACACAAATTAATAGATAAAAAATTATAATATAAAATATAATATAACAATTGTTCAGATTTATCAACACACTTGGGCTTTACTTCCATACACAAAATCTGAAAAATGGTGCCTTACAGATTGAGATGAAACGTGGAAGATACACGCTTCTATTGGGAATGTCATCACACATTGAAAACCCTGTTTAGATTAAAAGAAAGCCTTTCTGATACTCTTCTGTCGTCCTGATTATATTGATTGGCTTGCTTTGACGAGGGAGTCGCTTTGCTTGATGTAGCTTTGGATATGTGGGTTGGAGTACATCACTAACGGAGGAGGGATCTCTGGTTAGGCCTGTGATCTGAAATGCCCCGTGAAATGCTAAGAGACTGCATTCACCAATAGCCTGATAATAAAAGAAGTAATCTTGTGTCACGTCTTCATCTATTCGTAATTTCAGTGATTGAATTTTTTGCATATCAGTTAAATTTGGACATGCTTTAGGAAAGGGACTTGGGGTTCATAAAACAAACGTCATACTTGACCGAATTTGCAATGTAAGTTTAGTTTATTGTCTATTTTTAGGCATTTTGATCACACAGTGCAATGGGGAAATGGTGACTTGTCAATTTTAAAGTATCTAAAAGCAAGCTTCTCTCTTTTCATAATAATCGATCTGATCTCTGTCTGGCCCTAATTGAAATGAAAGGCTCTCCTCTTGGGGAAGCTCCATGTCTTGATACGCTTCTTGAACTGACCTTCACTCTTGATTTAAAATGGAACACATACATCGACTCTGTTGCCAACATCGCTGAAAAAATGGATCATCCTACAGCTCAAATAGGTAGTTCACTGCCAAAGCAATTATCTATCTGTATAAAGGCTAAGTAATATTGCCACATCTTGGCAGGAGTTGCTTGGAGCACATTATCTTTGAAACCAAGTAGGTGATGTCTTCTTCTCTTCTCTGAAACCTCTTTCCCACAAGAGACATTGCCAACCTCTCTCAGATCTATTATTATGTCCATGGCAAGTGCTCGTCTTAGTTCCAATCTAAAATTCTCCCTTGCCAAACGTTCACAAAAATACTCGACTAATTACAACCACTATCAACAATTTCCCCTACTCTTATTCTGTGCTTAAATCTGAACGCAGATTCCACAATCAAAGCTTATTTCCTAGAACTGCCTGCATGTGAAACACTGTTCCCATGGCCTGCTTCCCAACCAATTACAATATTATAGTCCTCAAGTCTAAGCTAAACAAGTTCTTGTTGAGCCATCTCTTTAAATAATCCAAATTCTTCCCAATCTACACCATTAACTATTACTACATTGCATTTATTAACACTTATCCTCCAGTGGAATTCAGGCCTTGATAAGTCGTGACTCTTGTCAAAAAAATTGAAATAACATTAGTTTTAATATTGTTATGTACTAATCAATTTATGAGAATGAAACCTAGAGGTTTTTTTTGGGGGGGGGGGGTAAAGATTTTTGGGATGAGGATAGTAAACAAATCTTTTCAATTTTTATTTGTTTTTTACTAATTTTTGTTCAGTTTTTATGAGAATTAAAATATATATAAGAAAAACAATAACACATCTTGGAACTTTAGAAATTAAATATAAAATTGGTGTATAACACTCCCCTTTATAAGAATCGACACCGTTATAAAAATCTAGCCAAAATAAAGATAACAATCGGTCGGCAAAAAACATACTTCTAAAACAAAAATACCAAATTTCAAATATAAACAACAAAAAACACTTTGTTTCTACATTAGAAAACCTTAAAATGAAATTATATCTTTAAACATAATTGTTTGCTCAGAAAATCAAAAAAATTATACTAAAATGAACCCATTTTTCTTACTTAAATTTAAATGTCGGATTATATAACATATTTTATATAATTTATTTTTTAAGATTTTGTTGATCGAAGATTTATACACTTTTAATCAGCTCTCTTATATAAGCTAACAGGATTAAATTATTTATAAAAAAAATCTTATTTTAGTAAATGATGAAATCGTCGCTGTAAACAGAATACAAAAAAAATGTGTATTAGCAATGTTATATTTAGTTATTATTATTCTTGCTCTTATTCTTGTTGTTGTCGTTTGTTATTGTTCGTTGTTAAGTCTTATTAAGAGAGAGCCTTATTAAGAGGGATGATGTGTTCTGTGTTCGTGTTATGAAGAGATTCATATAAAGACATTTTATAACACAGATATATAAGACATATAATCACTTTACCTTTTGGTAGAATTACAACACAAAGACGACGTTTATAAAAAATCATGATAGGTTTATTTCTTTTCCGACCGGCCGTGGTTTTCTTAGTCAAGAATTCAAAGTTTTACATACTATGTTTCAAAGGTGACCGTCTCACTTCCAGATGTTCGACTCCCACGTCTGGACCCCAGACTGTCGTCTCTCATCCTCGGACTCTCTCTCAGACTCCCTCCTCAGTTTCTCCCTGCTTTACTTTAAAGTTTCTAACTATATCGAGAACTTCCCATTTTCCATGACGTCATACACATGTTAAAACATGTGTCTTCTTTCACGTGTTCTGGAAATGCGTGTCCAAAACCTTTTCCTTTGTTTACAAAAGGAATTTTAACCTATATTCCCAGTAACCTATATTTCCAATATGTTAAAACATGTTTATTAAATTATCTTATAGTTGCATTCTTCAATTGAATTTTCATAACAGAATTGACAATGCACATTCTTTTCTTAAAACTATTTTATCTCTAAGCTAAACAATGGTTTGTTTTTTACATTCCATTTGCTAATTCTCTCTCGTAATCTATTTCTAAACCTAAATTACGAGGTTCAAATTTCGTATATTCTATTTCACTTTCATTTTAACTAAATTTCTCTATTTTTATACTTACATGAAAAGGAGACAGCCCTTATCATGTAACAGCAATATAAATATTTGTTTTTATTATTATTTCACGATGACCCATTTAAAGTTAAAATCTATTAAGTATTACGCATCAAATCTTAAGAAAAGCAGGTTTTAAATGTGTAAATATGTCAGAATAATCGATGCTGTAGGTGTGTCAGCAACCGACCTTACGAATAAGTGAAAAAAATATTGAATAATTCGATCTCCTATCTTTCCAAGCTTATAACTACTTGAAAAATGTAATTAAAACCCTATTTTTTCAATTAAAGGAGCAAAGTACAAATTAAAAATATAACAGGGTTAATAGCAAATTATGCAATATTTGTTTTTTAAATCGGTTTTCTTTAAAAAATAAAATTGAAGAAAACAAACGAAATTCAACTTACGTCGATTATAAAAAATCGATATAAATTCCAAAAAATCACTTATCTATAAAAATTGCTAATCAATGTGTAGTTCCATTCTTCATTGTTAAGAATTTATCCATATTTATATTTTAAAGTCCATTTACTTTTTAAATAAAATAATTTTTTTAAACGCCTATTTGGAAAAGGTGCCATGATGCAAGAATTTTACGTTTTTATCGAAAACCGGAAGTAGCTTTTTATTGCTTTCACCTACGGATGGACAGAAGGAAGTAAAAACCACACATTCGCATTAGTCATCTAGCCTTGTCCGTGAAGAAATATGTGTTCTCATAGTTTAAAAATAGTCAAATTTTACTTATAAGATTTTACCTTAAAAAAAGACACCCAAGGAATTTTTGTTTCTTTTCTCAAAGAAATACATAAATTTTGGATTTATTATATTTTCATTCTTTTCTGTCGAGTGAATTTTTTTTTTTAAATATCTAAAAAAATATTGAATGAAATAGAAAAAAATTGTCGTCATCGTCCATTAATAACTGGACAATATAAGCAGAACATAGGCTTCCAATAAAGAAAAAAATCAACATGGTATTTAAAAAAGTAAGGTTTTACACTTTGGACTTTACAGGTAAATTCCCCCCCCCCCCAAAAAAAAAGAAACACTTCCTTTTTTGTTTTAATTTACAATATATTATTTATTGATCTTTTATCTTCAATTTGTGATACATAAAACTTGGGTACATAAATTGATCATTAAAATTTTAATAGACACAAAATGGGGGGAGTGAATTTAAAAAAAAAACGTTTGTTTAAAATATTATATTCGGTTTATTGGAAAGAGCATAATATTTTATGCTTACATTGACCCTGAAAATATCGTAAAAATTTAACCAATAGAAACATTTTGATAGATTTTTAAAGTTTAAAAATTGAAAAAACATTAACTCGTAAAATTCAATTGATTTCATTACGTAAAAAAAAATGGCTGCATGAAGGCGCGCAGGCACTTTGTAAACACTGTTTTTTTTTTAATAAAAAATAATATTTCTATTATTTTTGAAACAACTTTAATATTTTATTTTGGAAGTATATTACCTAAAGAAAATAAACAACACGCTTTTAAAAGAGAAATTACGAGTTTTTTTTTAACATTTTATTCGCAGTTTCGTGTTAGGGGTGTCAAAAATTCCCCAAAAATTCTGATACACCTGCTGTTACAAAATAGGGCCATACATGGACAGAAAGCAGCTACTGATTAGGTGTATCAGAATTTTGTTGGAATTTTTGACACCCCCTCGCTCAAAACTGCGAATAAAATATAAAAAACATTTGAAGAAGTTATAAGCTTCGAAAGACAGTAAGTCTAAATATGCCAGTGTTTACCGCGAATTTTTACTGACGTTTCTGACACGGCTAGCTATTGTTATGAAACACTTGATTATCGTTTTTATCGTTCAAGAGGAAAATATGTGTTAAAATATGTTGGACGCAATAGTAAATGATTTTTACTTAAAAAATTTCATCATGTCATAATCTTAAAATTAAATATTAATAATCGCCTACTGTTTTAGTCGGATTTTAGTTTGAACTGTTTACAGCAGCGATATCATAATTAAATCCCATTTAATTGTTTAAGATTATTGAAAAAGTGATTGAATGATTTTTTTTAGTATTGCAAAATCTTACCTTTCATTCCAGAAAATTCAATATGAAAAATAAGCCAAAATCCAGGACGATTTCTTTCTCTTTTGTGTTCAAAACAGAAAATTTGTTTTGTTTGTTTTGATTTCTTTAGTAAATTGATACAACTTTTGTTTTGTGTGTTCAATTATAAATAAAATATATGAAAATATAAAAGAATTAAAATTAAAAGATAAAAAACACGATTTAAACGTGAAATTATTCAAAGAGAGAACTAACTGCTAGAGAACAAAGAAGTTAAGGTCCTCATAACACGGTGTCATCATTATTTTGTTCCTTGTGTAAAAATGTCCGTTAAGTGTGCGGATTTGTTTTCCTATCAAGTTTAAATTACATATGTCAACACGTAATGTTAAAAGTAAAAGTTATATGAATTAAAGAAATAAAAGTTTGCTAGTAAAACAAAAACGTTCTATTGTAGGTTTTTTGAATACTTTCAAGATATTAGATAGGCCTACAAAACTTAATACACTTGGTTTTTATCTGTTCAGGTACTCTCCAAAAGTCACCCAGAATTACCCCCCTATGTAAAACGATCTAACTTTATTATAAATTAATATTATCAATATAACTTTTGTACTATTTAAAAGAAGGGCAAAATAAACTAGTAATAATTAAAAAAAAAAAAAATTCATCGTACGAAAATAATGAAATTGCGAGACGAAAATCATGTTTACATAATTGGCGCTTTAAAATAACGTTCCCATGTTGTATGCATTTCACCCGTGTTTAATAAATCTAGCAAAAATCAACTAATGGTCAGATTTTCGTGAAATTTTCGATATTTATCCATTTTAGAATAAAATTACATATAAAATGCAGTTTCCATAAAATATACAAGGGGAAATATTTTTTTTTTAGTGCGTGCCCCACTGCCCCACGCCCAATATTTATTTTTTCAAAATTTGAACAAAATATATTTACATTTATCGACATTTCTATTTATTATGAAACATAAAAGTTCAAATAAGTAAACTATATTGATATCGTCCCTGCTAGCTTAGATAAATACTTTTGCAGTTTTAACAAAAGAGCTACAATAATATCAGAGTGTCTCCATTCACATCTACAGAATGCCAACATCAATATATTACATATGAATGGGCCCCTAGTGGAATTCTCACAGGTCTCGCTAGTATATATATATATATATATATATATATATATATATATATATATATATATATATATATATATATAGAGAGAGAGAGAGAGAGAGAGAGAGAGAGAAAGAGAGAGAGAGAGAGAAAGTAAAAAGGAACAAACCGTATTATGTGTTCATCAACGGTTCGTCTTTATTTCGAGACTTCCTCTGGATGAAATAAAGACGAAACGTTGATGAACACATAATACGGTTTGTTCCTTTTTATTTTCTCTATTTTGTCGGAATACTATTTCCATTATTTTCATCATATATATATATATATATATATATATATATATATATATATATATATATATATATATATATTGTAGACACACACACACACACACACACACACACACACACATATATATATATATATATATATATATATATATATATATATATATATATATATATTGTAGACACACACATACAACAAAAATTAAATACACATATTGAACAAAAAATTACCTTGGAGCTGCAATTAAAATAATGATATAAATTTAATATTATTATGTTGTTGTTTTTTTTTTAAATACCGTTTTTTTTTTTAAATTAATATATAATATATAATATACAGTTGATTTGCCAAGAAAAAGAAACCTCCTAAAAATTAATTAATTTTTAAAAGATTAAAACGATTAAAATTCCATTATTTCACAATGTTCCGATTGTTCCGTTACAACATTTATTGTATATAATTTTTTATTAACGATTAAGTTTTAATATAAACATGACCCTTGTCAGCTATTTTATCGCCAGATTAAAACCAATTTGAAAATATTATTGTACACATGTGGGAACATGCCAACCGGATGCTAACGTCTCCAGTATAAGAGACAAAATAAAAAATCGTCGTTTGCACATGGCTCCACGCATCGCTTCCGTTTGGAAAAAGAAAAATAAGAAACCATAAAAAGAATTATGAACCAATGGCAGAGCTCCCCGCCGAAAATAAAGGCCTAAATTATCACGGCCGCTGGAAGCCGGTTTACGACTATAAAAGGAGGGGACCAGAAAGAAAGAGAGGAGAGATTCGCCTAGCTGCGTCAGTGAACGCACGGACAGTCTTCCACCCGACCTAAAGAAATGAAGAAGAAAAAGAAAAGAAAAGGAGATTCGCCCAGCTGCGTCAGTGAACGCACAGACATTCTTCCACCCGACCTAAAGAGATGAAGAAGAAGAAGAAATAAGGCACCAGTGAACTGAAGCCAACTCCGCTCTCACGTTATGAGCCGAGACGCCTTCAATTCTAACAATGCCTATCTTACACAAACCAAAGAAAAAAAAGAAGAAAAACACAGGAGGCAAAAACGCCGCGCCGCTAGGGTGATAAATGTAGTCGTCGCTCTCCAGTTAAAAGCCTGATACATATCACCGAAGTACCACAACTGGCCGCCACTTACCACCCCCCCCCGTCGTCTGAAAAGATAAGTACGCTTTGTTTAATTATAATACCCTACAAAAGTCACTCCTGATCAATGCATACACAAGCTGAACTACCATTCTCAATTTTCCTACAACATTTGTTTCTTTTCCCTCGCGGGAACAAGCAATAGTAACCCGAACTTGAGGGTAAAACACACCTCCTCCTTTTTGCTACAACACCAGTCCTGCAACGAGCATTGGTTACATACGCTCGGACACATCATAACTAAAACATTCATTTCTTTCAATAGCAAATAAACAGCGTTTATCTTATCCATTAACTGAGCCTTTGTTTCCTTCAATTCCTCATTCGTTTCATTATTCTCTTGTAACGGGATTGGGGTATTTATATATCCTAGTCCCCTACAAATATGGTGACCCCGCCCCTTTATTTAAATGAAATGGATGAGGTTGAACGAAGCATGCACACACACCTACAAACATCCTACCAGCTCTAATTAAGACCGTCATTAACCAAATAAACCTCCGGGTTCCCAACCTTTAAAAAAAAAAAAAAAAAAAAAAAAAAGTTTAACTATATCAACAGGACGAACGGAAATCTGCTAAGATATTAAACATTTTTGTCAACCAACCAACCCAACCAACCAACGAACCAACCCACCAACCAACGAAAAAACCAACGAACCAACCCACCAACCAACGAAAAAACCAACGAACCAATCCAACCAACCAACGAACCAACGAACAAACCAACCAACCAACCAACCCACCAACCAACGAACAAACCAACCAACCAACCAACCCACCAACCAACGAACAAACCAACCCAACCAACCAACGAACCAACCAACGAACAAACCAACGAACCAACCAACCAACCAACAAACCAACCCAACCAACCAACGAACCAACAAACTAACCAACCAACCAATCCACCAAAATCCTCACGGGTACTCTCGGAATAGCTCCGCTATTTCGGGTGGCGATGTGTGTGGGAACATGCCAACCGGATGCTAACGTCTCCAGTATAAGAGACAAAATAAAAAATCGTCGTTTGCACATGGCTCCACGCATCGCTTCCGTTTGGAAAAAGAAAAATAAGAAACCATAAAAAGAATTATGAACCAATGGCAGAGCTCCCCGCCGAAAATAAAGGCCTAAATTATCACGGCCGCTGGAAGCCGGTTTACGACTATAAAAGGAGGGGACCAGAAAGAAAGAGAGGAGAGATTCGCCTAGCTGCGTCAGTGAACGCACGGACAGTCTTCCACCCGACCTAAAGAAATGAAGAAGAAAAAGAAAAGAAAAGGAGATTCGCCCAGCTGCGTCAGTGAACGCACAGACATTCTTCCACCCGACCTAAAGAGATGAAGAAGAAGAAGAAATAAGGCACCAGTGAACTGAAGCCAACTCCGCTCTCACGTTATGAGCCGAGACGCCTTCAATTCTAACAATGCCTATCTTACACAAACCAAAGAAAAAAAAGAAGAAAAACACAGGAGGCAAAAACGCCGCGCCGCTAGGGTGATAAATGTAGTCGTCGCTCTCCAGTTAAAAGCCTGATACATATCACCGAAGTACCACAACTGGCCGCCACTTACCACCCCCCCCCCCCGTCGTCTGAAAAGATAAGTACGCTTTGTTTAATTATAATACCCTACAAAAGTCACTCCTGATCAATGCATACACAAGCTGAACTACCATTCTCAATTTTCCTACAACATTTGTTTCTTTTCCCTCGCGGGAACAAGCAATAGTAACCCGAACTTGAGGGTAAAACACACCTCCTCCTTTTTGCTACAACACCAGTCCTGCAACGAGCATTGGTTACATACGCTCGGACACATCATAACTAAAACATTCATTTCTTTCAATAGCAAATAAACAGCGTTTATCTTATCCATTAACTGAGCCTTTGTTTCCTTCAATTCCTCATTCGTTTCATTATTCTCTTGTAACGGGATTGGGGTATTTATATATCCTAGTCCCCTACAAATATGGTGACCCCGCCCCTTTATTTAAATGAAATGGATGAGGTTGAACGAAGCATGCACACACACCTACAAACATCCTACCAGCTCTAATTAAGACCGTCATTAACCAAATAAACCTCCGGGTTCCCAACCTTTAAAAAAAAAAAAAAAAAAAAAAAAAAAGTTTAACTATATCAACAGGACGAACGGAAATCTGCTAAGATATTAAACATTTTTGTCAACCAACCAACCCAACCAACCAACGAACCAACCCACCAACCAACGAAAAAACCAACGAACCAACCCACCAACCAACGAAAAAACCAACGAACCAATCCAACCAACCAACGAACCAACGAACAAACCAACCAACCAACCAACCCACCAACCAACGAACAAACCAACCAACCAACCAACCCACCAACCAACGAACAAACCAACCCAACCAACCAACGAACCAACCAACGAACAAACCAACGAACCAACCAACCAACCAACAAACCAACCCAACCAACCAACGAACCAACAAACTAACCAACCAACCAATCCACCAAAATCCTCACGGGTACTCTCGGAATAGCTCCGCTATTTCGGGTGGCGATGTGTGTGGGAACATGCCAACCGGATGCTAACGTCTCCAGTATAAGAGACAAAATAAAAAATCGTCGTTTGCACATGGCTCCACGCATCGCTTCCGTTTGGAAAAAGAAAAATAAGAAACCATAAAAAGAATTATGAACCAATGGCAGAGCTCCCCGCCGAAAATAAAGGCCTAAATTATCACGGCCGCTGGAAGCCGGTTTACGACTATAAAAGGAGGGGACCAGAAAGAAAGAGAGGAGAGATTCGCCTAGCTGCGTCAGTGAACGCACGGACAGTCTTCCACCCGACCTAAAGAAATGAAGAAGAAAAAGAAAAGAAAAGGAGATTCGCCCAGCTGCGTCAGTGAACGCACAGACATTCTTCCACCCGACCTAAAGAGATGAAGAAGAAGAAGAAATAAGGCACCAGTGAACTGAAGCCAACTCCGCTCTCACGTTATGAGCCGAGACGCCTTCAATTCTAACAATGCCTATCTTACACAAACCAAAGAAAAAAAAGAAGAAAAACACAGGAGGCAAAAACGCCGCGCCGCTAGGGTGATAAATGTAGTCGTCGCTCTCCAGTTAAAAGCCTGATACATATCACCGAAGTACCACAACTGGCCGCCACTTACCCCCCCCCCCCGTCGTCTGAAAAGATAAGTACGCTTTGTTTAATTATAATACCCTACAAAAGTCACTCCTGATCAATGCATACACAAGCTGAACTACCATTCTCAATTTTCCTACAACATTTGTTTCTTTTCCCTCGCGGGAACAAGCAATAGTAACCCGAACTTGAGGGTAAAACACACCTCCTCCTTTTTGCTACAACACCAGTCCTGCAACGAGCATTGGTTACATACGCTCGGACACATCATAACTAAAACATTCATTTCTTTCAATAGCAAATAAACAGCGTTTATCTTATCCATTAACTGAGCCTTTGTTTCCTTCAATTCCTCATTCGTTTCATTATTCTCTTGTAACGGGATTGGGGTATTTATATATCCTAGTCCCCTACAAATATGGTGACCCCGCCCCTTTATTTAAATGAAATGGATGAGGTTGAACGAAGCATGCACACACACCTACAAACATCCTACCAGCTCTAATTAAGACCGTCATTAACCAAATAAACCTCCGGGTTCCCAACCTTTAAAAAAAAAAAAAAAAAAAAAAAAAAGTTTAACTATATCAACAGGACGAACGGAAATCTGCTAAGATATTAAACATTTTTGTCAACCAACCAACCCAACCAACCAACGAACCAACCCACCAACCAACGAAAAAACCAACGAACCAACCCACCAACCAACGAAAAAACCAACGAACCAATCCAACCAACCAACGAACCAACGAACAAACCAACCAACCAACCAACCCACCAACCAACGAACAAACCAACCAACCAACCAACCCACCAACCAACGAACAAACCAACCCAACCAACCAACGAACCAACCAACGAACAAACCAACGAACCAACCAACCAACCAACAAACCAACCCAACCAACCAACGAACCAACAAACTAACCAACCAACCAATCCACCAAAATCCTCACGGGTACTCTCGGAATAGCTCCGCTATTTCGGGTGGCGATGTGTGTGGGAACATGCCAACCGGATGCTAACGTCTCCAGTATAAGAGACAAAATAAAAAATCGTCGTTTGCACATGGCTCCACGCATCGCTTCCGTTTGGAAAAAGAAAAATAAGAAACCATAAAAAGAATTATGAACCAATGGCAGAGCTCCCCGCCGAAAATAAAGGCCTAAATTATCACGGCCGCTGGAAGCCGGTTTACGACTATAAAAGGAGGGGACCAGAAAGAAAGAGAGGAGAGATTCGCCTAGCTGCGTCAGTGAACGCACGGACAGTCTTCCACCCGACCTAAAGAAATGAAGAAGAAAAAGAAAAGAAAAGGAGATTCGCCCAGCTGCGTCAGTGAACGCACAGACATTCTTCCACCCGACCTAAAGAGATGAAGAAGAAGAAGAAATAAGGCACCAGTGAACTGAAGCCAACTCCGCTCTCACGTTATGAGCCGAGACGCCTTCAATTCTAACAATGCCTATCTTACACAAACCAAAGAAAAAAAAGAAGAAAAACACAGGAGGCAAAAACGCCGCGCCGCTAGGGTGATAAATGTAGTCGTCGCTCTCCAGTTAAAAGCCTGATACATATCACCGAAGTACCACAACTGGCCGCCACTTACCACCCCCCTCCCCGTCGTCTGAAAAGATAAGTACGCTTTGTTTAATTATAATACCCTACAAAAGTCACTCCTGATCAATGCATACACAAGCTGAACTACCATTCTCAATTTTCCTACAACATTTGTTTCTTTTCCCTCGCGGGAACAAGCAATAGTAACCCGAACTTGAGGGTAAAACACACCTCCTCCTTTTTGCTACAACACCAGTCCTGCAACGAGCATTGGTTACATACGCTCGGACACATCATAACTAAAACATTCATTTCTTTCAATAGCAAATAAACAGCGTTTATCTTATCCATTAACTGAGCCTTTGTTTCCTTCAATTCCTCATTCGTTTCATTATTCTCTTGTAACGGGATTGGGGTATTTATATATCCTAGTCCCCTACACACATATCCAGCATTTTGTAGCCCCTCCCCCTCATATTTTGTATGTCTCTTTTTACCGGACAAAATATGGAACCCCGTAGGTAACCAAATGTACACTTTAATAAAACCGCATTTCATATTTTATATACAAATGTTTATAATATTATTAATCGTAAAACTGTGTAAATCTTAAAACCTAACAAAATTATAAAGATTAATTATTAATTGCAGTTTGAAGAAGATAAACAAAGGTTTTGAAAAAAATCATTAAGTCGCTTCTACTTTTCCATAGTTCGTATAGTTAACACAAATTAGACGTCACGGAAACACGCGGTCAATTTTTCACAATCGTTTGGCAGACCCTAATGATTAAAGTCGATCAGATTCTTTCTTCAAGTTCACCAGGATCAGGAAAGGACCTTAACACGCTTCGGCACTTATGCAGAACACGAACCGCGCTGGAACAACGGTGTTATGTAGAAATCCATTCTTTACTGTTCTGTATCTTCATCGTTAATAAACTAACGCATCGCAAAAATTGGTTCCAACTTAAAAAATTAAATTTAAAAAAAAAATGTAGGATATAATGGGCCAACTTACGAGAGTATAGCTGCCTGGGGGGGGGGAGGTTGACGATGCTCTTCTAATTTCCAAAACGAACACTTGCTTTTTAGCTATGCTAACAGATGGCAGTTCTTTAGGTTTATCAGAATTTGGGGAGAATTTGTGACACCCCTAACTGCGAATACAATATTAAAAAACTCGTAATTTCTCTTTTAAAAATGGGTTGTTTATTTTCTGTATGGAATATACTTCCAAAATAAACTATTAAATTTGTTTAAAACATAATACCAATATTATTTTTTTATTAAAAAAAAGAAGAAAAAAAACAAAACAGTATTTACAAAGTGCCGGTACGCGTTCAACCAGCTATTTTTTTTTTTTTTTATGTATGAAATCAATTGAATTTTATGAGTGATTTTCTTTTCCAATTTTTAAACTTCAAAAATCTATCAAAAATGTTTCTATTGGTTCAATTTTTACGATATTTTCAGGGTCAATGTGAAATTTTATGCTCTTTCCAATAAACCGAATATAATATTTTAGACAAACTTTTTTTTAAATTCACCCCCCCTCCATTTTGAAATGTCTATTTAAATAATTAATTTACGTACCAGAGTTTTATAAATCACAAATTGAAGAGAAAAGATCAATAAATAAAATATTCTAATTTAAAACAAAAAAAAAGATTTTTTTTTTAATTTGCCTGCAATATCCAAAGTGTAAAACTTTTTTTTTTTTTTTTTTTAGAAGATAAAGGAGAAATAAAATATAATAATCAAAAGCTCATTAAGAGAATTTTACAAAAAATCGGTCGACTGGATTTATTTTTTTAACGGCACAAACATAAGTGAATGTGTGATTTTTTTTTCACATACGGAAGCACAAAAACACCAATTTTGGTTAACAGCATGCAATAAAAAGAGATATTAATTATGGCGTTTATAAGTCACTGTAAGATAATTGCGAAACAAACAGATTTTTCTCCCTTTATTTAAACAGTCAAAAAATGAGTCCGCTTCTTTTTTTTTACATCCTTGTTTAAACAGTTTTTTTTTTATTTAAAAAGGACATGGAATATAAGTATAAATATGGATAAATTAACAATGAACAATGGAAGTACACATTGAATAGAATTTTTCATAGGTAAGTGATTTTTTTGAATTTATATATATTCTTTATAATCGTAGTAAGTAAAATTTCGTTGATTTTCTTTAAATCTTTTTTTAAAGAAAACCGATTAAAAAAACAAATATTGCATACTTTGCTATTAAACTTGTTATTTTTTTAAAAAATTGGTATTTGCTCCTTTAATTGAAAAAAAAGGGTTTGAATTACATTTTTCAAGTAGTTATTAGCTTCGAAAGATAGTAAGTTGATTTATTCAAGTTCATATACGGTATTTTTAATGGCCGATTCTGATACACCTAGATGTTCTTTATTTCTTTTTTCATGGCGGCTTCAAATAACCAAAAGTTTTAGACCAATCAGAAAAAGGTTCATTATTCTATTTCTTTTTTTATTCTTTAAATTGTATTATTATTTATATATAGATACATTTTTATTTTTAGTTTATATTTGATAAAAAAAATATAAGAGTTACGACACCACGCTATTCTTTTAATACTAAAAGTTTCGCATGAAAAAACTTTACTATAAGGATGAATGCATATGAATCTATGACGTCATCAATTTGTGTTTACTACATGGAACAACAAAAGAGACATAATAGTTTTTCATTTGTGTTTCTTTTTCAACCCCAAAACCATTTTCGTTCGTTTCAATTTTGTTAGAAATTTGAGATTTACACAATAATAATATTATTGAAAAATAAATAAATAAACAAAAATTTTTTGAATATATTTTTCCTTACATTTCCAACTAAAACTTGACGACTAGATTTTTCTGAAGCATAAATTCACAGAATGGTTTTGATATTTATATAAATCAAAAATAAAATGTAATATTAAAAAAATGGTTTACCTAAATTGAATAAATCAATGCATTTAATGAGATTTTAAGTATTTATTAATTAATAGGTTGTTAATTCAAATATAAATCAAAAATAAAATGTGATATTACAAAATTGGTTTACCTAAATTGAATAAATC
The DNA here is from genome assembly GCF_053919585.1 of Euprymna scolopes. Taxonomy (NCBI): domain Eukaryota; kingdom Metazoa; phylum Mollusca; class Cephalopoda; order Sepiida; family Sepiolidae; genus Euprymna; species Euprymna scolopes. Next base: position 120,462,752 of record NC_136500.1, on the reverse strand, counting down.
AATGCATTGAATGAGATTTTAAGTATTTATTAATTAACACCCTATTAATTAAAATAAATTTATTATTTTAACAAAGCAAAATAAAGATATTAATTAACAACCACAGATTTAAATAAATTCATTATTTTGAAAAGGGCAAAATAAAGATGTTAATTGATGACCACAAATTTAAATAAATTCACTATTTTTAAAAGGGCAAAATAAAGATATTAATTAACAATCACAAAATCTGATGAATCCATTATTTTTGTGAAACGTATTATTGAAAACTTTTGTGTAAACAAAAAAAAAAAAAGAAGACCTTTAAGTTATGTTGAAAAGCAGGGATTTATTGCTGCTGTTTTTTTTTAAATAAAACATTTTTGTTTTTATTAATTGAAAGACATTAATTATTAGGAATAAAGTTGAAAAAATATGTGACTATAATTATTAAAATAATGTTGTATCTAAACCAATTTAAATTGAAATTGTATTATTATTTATATCAAGTTCAGAAATTGTTTTATTGAAATGTTTTTACTTGTAGCTGTAAATAGTTGCTGTTATCTCATATGAATAAGACACAACACAAATACTAACTTGAATGATTATTTTATTTTTTAAGTTAACACTGCGAAACATTGGTAAGATACATTATGTAGCAGTTTTTATAAACGCGTGCGTACTGGACTTAGTCGCATGAACTCTATGACTGTAGTAGTTAAAAAGGACACCCACACCTACCCTCGTCTCTCTGGACGATAGCAGGCGGTGGGGGACGAGTCAGCAAGCAGGACCACCCGGCGAGAGGAAGGCCAAAGAATCAGAATTGTCTCTTTTTCACTGTAGGGAAAGGAAGGTTTAATATAATGCAAAAGGGAATGGTAGTATAAATTTTGCTTTTGTGGCCTAAATCTTTGGTCAGTACATAACCAAAAAACAATGCTTTTTAAAAATTTATTTTATACAAATAGACTTTGTATTCAATTTTGTTTGAATTGAATTTTTCTCAACGTTAAAATAGGACATTATCGTGATATTCGTCTTTAGCATTAACCAAAAACTTGTAAAAGACGCCATTTTATAGGCGAGACTTGATTTGGAAAAGAAAGAGATAGGTAAATCTAGAGAGAGGAGTAATTAAAAAAGTTCATTTCGTAACATCTTTTTTAGACGGGAATAATCACTCGCCATGTCAGAGAGTCAGCATTTTTCCCCCTCGATGATTGACCACAATGTGAGTGTTCAACATTTTTTTTATCTGAAAGTTAAGTTTGTAATCGATAAGATTAATCAGAAACACAGTAAAAAATAAAAAGGGCAAATTATGGAATTTAGAGGGTCGGCGCAATCTCGTAGAAGTCAACCTAAAATGTTTATCAGATTCGAAAAAACAAGTCATTTTGAGCGTTACCGGATAACAAGAAAAATGGTCGTAATCCCTTATTGCATTTTTGAAGTCTCGATATTCACTTCAAAATAAGAAATAAATCAAAATGGTGGTAGAAACGCACACAATAAATGTCACGGTTGCGTTTTTTTTTTTTTTGTCTCGTTTTTTCTAAATTTCGTAAAATTAAATGTCTGATAAACAAACAATGAATTGAAGTCATCGTAACACGGTGTAATCATTATTTTGTTTCTCATGTAAAAATGTCCGCTCAGTAGTTAAACGTTGAGAGTTAAGCAGAATTGTTTTCCTCTGCATGACAGTGCCATGAGGCGACTGAGACGAGTTATTGACCCCTGTTCTTTGAATGAAATGCCTCTCCCGGCCGTTCTGTGAATCTTAAATATAAACAAGTGTCTCCGAGAACGCACAAATATATAATAACGAAATAAATAACACAAAAATATAGGAAAAGCGGAACATTTATTGTATAAAAAATATAATTTTAATGTTTTAATATTTTTTATTTTAAATGAGTGATTTATAAGTGAAAATATGATATATATATATATATATATATATATATATATATATATATATATATATATATATATATATATATATATATATGTATGTATGAACAAATGATTAATAAAACATATTAAAAGACATCTTGAAAAAGAGTTAAAAACATATTTAATTTTAAAAAGGAAGCACAAGATAAGTGGATAGTCCTTAATCCGCGGAGTTTCGAAGAAATACTCTCCTTCTCATCAGAGGGCAGGAATTAGCAAAATGCGGGATTGGATTTTGCATGTAATCAGATCTTACTTGGTTAAAAAAAAAGGGTGAGGTAAGGGGAATAGGAGGTAAAAGAAAAAATGATAAAAAGATTTCACATGAATGGATAGTCCGGTGAAGGGTGAAAAATCCAAGAATGGTAAAATCCAAAACGGTTGAATTAAAAATTTCCAATCCAATGGGTAAGTTCCAAATGGTCCAAAATGATCCAAAAATATTATAAGTTCTATTTCCTTTTCGGTTTTATTGAGCTTTTACATCTGGTTGAGATTACTTGTAAATATTAACGCTTTAATATTTATAATATATTTTAAGTTTACCATTTTGATTACCTTGGTAAACTTATTGTAATTTTTATTTTTTTATTTTATATATATATATATATATATATATATATATATATATATATATATATATATATATATATATATATATATATATTATAACATTTTGACACCTTCTGCAGTAAAACATTTCTTTAATCCGTACTGTTTGTCAAAAAGGAGATTTGTTTTTGGAATGTGGTGGAGTAATGCATGATTGATTAGAGTCCCAAAGATTTTAGCAAAAAAAAAAGGCGAGACGAGTTATATGGAAATAGTTGAGAGGGTTTGCCCTTTCGCCAGAATTTTTGTAAACTGGTACTACAGAAGCGATTCTCCAGCTATTAAGGAAGCAGGATTAAGCAAGGCATTTGTTGTAGAGTTTGGAAAGCATGGGGGCTAATTCAGTTAAGCATTTCTTAATTAGTATAGAAAGGATTAGATAAGGCGCACACACAGTTTTTTTTTTTTTAGATCAACTGTGGCTTCTCTAAGGACATTTGGAAAGGAGTTGTTTGTTGGCTGTAAGGTGGAGTTAGAGGCGAATCACTGAGCAAGCAGTTTAGCTTTTTCAGTTCCTGTACATGCAACCTTCTGATTGTTGGATATTAAGGGAATGACTGATTGTCCTTTATTCAATACACTATTAAAAATTTTCCAGAAATAGCGAGTTCCTATCTTCTGTGATTCTGTGTGTTCCCCGGGCATTTCAGCATGTATGCTTTTGGCTGAGATTATTACTCTCTTACAATCATTTCTAGCATCTATACATTTTTGCCTATTTGCATTTGATTTATTATGAACAAACCGGCGGAGCGCGCGTTGTCTTTGTGCAATAGCCGTTCCACAATCTGTAGTGAAGCATAGTGGTGAGTGTGGTTGGCTATAATACTTACGTCTGGAGAAATGTGCTTCAATGCCCGCTTTGCACAATTTAGTTGTCTCATTTACACACTGTTCAGCAGGGGTTGCGAACGTTTTACAGGAAGGAGCCAAAGATTGGAGCTCAATCGTATAATTATTATAAAAACGATAGGGCAGAGACAGGGTCACCTGTACTAACAGAAACGTTATGACGTAGCACACGCAAACCTGCAAATAGGCGGCTCAGGCTATGTAGTCGTATTCCTTCTGACCGAACAGCCAAGAAACCAGGCCGACCTTTGAGTAACTGAGCAGCTCTCTAAAGGAACACATTGTTTATCTCCATATCATAAAAAGGTGGCTAGAAAAGCGCAACAGGGATCCCGAATTCAGCGGTCGAAAAACAAATCAAGAGATTTTAGATTTTCTCATCAATTCATTTAAAAAATATAGTCTACAACAATTCATTAAAAAATATAGTCTACAACAATTCATTAAAAAATATAGTCTACAACAATTCATTAAAAAATATAGTCTACAACAATTCATTAAAAAATATAGTCTACAACAATTCATTAAAAAATATAGTCTACAACAATTCATTAAAAAATATAGTCTACAACAATTCATTAAAAAATATAGTCTACAACAATTCATTAAAAAATATAGTCTACAACAATTCATTAAAAAATATAGTCTACAACAATTCATTAAAAAATATAGTCTACAACAATTCATTAAAAATATAGTCTACAACAATTCATTAAAAAATATAGTCTACAACAATTCATTAAAAAATATAGTCTACAACAATTCATTAAAAAATATAGTCTACAACAATTCATTAAAAAATATAGTCTACAACAATTCATTAAAAAATATAGTCTTCAACAATTCATTAAAAAATATAGTCTACAACAATTCATTAAAAAATATAGTCTACAACAATTCATTAAGAAATATAGTCTTCAACAATTCATTAAAAAATATAGTCTACAACACTTCATTAAAAAATATAGTCTACAACAATTCATTAAAAAATATAGTCTACAACAATTCATTAAAAAATATAGTCTACAACAATTCATTAAAAAATATAGTCTACAACAATTCATTAAAAAATATAGTCTACAACAATTCATTAAAAAATATAGTCTACAACAATTCATTAAAAAATATAGTCTACAACACTTCATTAAAAAATATAGTCTACAACAATTCATTAAAAAATATAGTCTACAACAATTCATTAAAAAATATAGTCTACAACAATTCATTAAAAAATATAGTCTACAACACTTCATTAAAAAATATAGTCTACAACAATTCATTAAAAAATGTAGTCTACAACAATTCATTAAAAAATATAGTCTACAACACTTCATTAAAAAATATAGTCTACAACAATTCATTAAAAAATATAGTCTACAACAATTCATTAAAAAATATAGTCTACAACAATTCATTAAAAAATATAGTCTTCAACAATTCATTAAAAAATATAGTCTACAACAATTCATTAACAAAATATAGTCTACAACAATTCATTAAAAAATATAGTCTACAACAATTCATTAAAAAATATAGTCTACAACAATTCATTAAAAAATATAGTCTACAACAATTCATTAAAAAATATAGTCTACAACAATTCATTAAAAAATATAGTCTACAACACTTCATTAAAAAATATAGTCTACAACACTTCATTAAAAAATATAGTCTACAACAATTCATTAAAAAATATAGTCTACAACAATTCATTAAAAAATATAGTCTACAACAATTCATTAAAAAATACAGTCTACAACAATTCATTAAAAAATATAGTCTACAACACTTCATTAAAAAATATAGTCTACAACACTTCATTAAAAAATATAGTCTACAACACTTCATTAAAAAATATAGTCTACAACAATTCATTAAAAAATATAGTCTACAACAATTCATTAAAAAATATAGTCTACAACAATTCATTAAAAAATATAGTCTACAACAATTCATTAAAAAATATAGTCTACAACAATTCATTAAAAAATATAGTCTACAACAATTCATTAAAAAATATAGTCTACAACAATTCATTAAAAAATATAGTCTACAACACTTCATTAAAAAATATAGTCTACAACAATTCATTAAAAAATATAGTCTTCAACAATTCATTAAAAAATATAGTCTACAACAATTCATTAAAAAATATAATCTACAACAAATCTGCAGAAAAAATTTTGAAAACTGAATTTTCCTATATTTTTAAATTTTTTGTCGTTTTTAAATCGTTTTCAGGTTCTGATATTTTGTTATTTTATGCATTTAACTTCATCAATGCCATAGTCGTTTGGGTAGGTGATATCAATAATGAGCTCAGGTCTTCATTTGCAGATCAAGAATATCATCACACTTTATAAATTATCGTATTAATTTGTACAAGCTGAGGATGGGGATCTATATAAACTGTTAAACATATCTTCATATATATTCCAACCGAGATATCTTTTTAAAATGCTTCAGAATGTCAACACACGTTATAAAAATATTGCCTTCCTCTTTGTTAAATTTTTTAATCAATTTGTTTAAGATAAGGAGGAGGCTTTATATCAAATGTTAAGAGTTTCTGTCGAATCTATATCTGAAATATTGAGTGATTTAAGCTGTGTATGATGCGAGGGTGTATTATGTATAAATATCTGTATCGTATTAGAGATGTGAGCAACTTTCTTTAGATGTCTGCGGTTTCTGTGAAGAATCTGTCCTGACCGTGTCTCGACAATGTAGGAACGCCATTCTGCGCAGACTTGTCTGACAACAGCTGGATCCATCCATGCGTGTCTTGGTCTTGTATATGCACTCGTTTCCTGGGCTAAGATTAGGGAGGTCTTTACCAGACTTGTCATGTTGTCTCTTTTGTGACAAATGTCTCTGTAATAGACGACTCTGGATTTCCTCCTTATAGACATTTGTTGGGAGATTACTGACTAATTTGCGATTAAAAAGTAATTCTCCCGGGGATGGGATAACATGATCTATTAGAGTTGATCAGAGACATAAGAGGCTCATGTTTATGTCTCGATTGAGCAACATGGCTTTCTTCATGGCTGCTTTGATGTTCTGTGCACAGCGTTCTGCCATGACGTTCGATTGCGGGTATCTGGGAGAAGAGGTGATGTGCTCAAAATCCCATGCTTTAACAAATTCTTTGAAATGCTGGGAGCTAAAATGATGCAATTATCATTAACGGGTCCTTGCACAGTAAATATTTCCTAGGGAAAACTAATGATTTCCATGCTGGAAAATTCCTTGAGTCTGTGGATGAAGGCTTCGAGTAATAATCTATGATGAGGAGATAATTAGCTCCATTAAAGTTGAAAAGGTCAGTGGCTAGGATTTTCCACGGTCGCACAGGAATCTCATGTGACATGAGGGCCTCAACAGTTTTAGATTTCTACAGTTCTTGGCATATGGCGCATTGCTGTATTATTAAGTCAATGTAATTATTGATGTTACTCCAGAAAACACAGGGCTTGGTTCTTAATTTGCACTTGTCACTTCTTTGGTGTCCATTATGCACATTTTTCAATACCTCTGGTTGTGTTGATTACGGGATCAGAATTCTGTCACTTTTGAGTAATATGTCATTCTCAATAGAGAGTTCATCTCGAGAGGACCAGTACGGTTGAAGGTCTGTGTAATTTTCTGCGATATTCTGGTCAACAATTAAGAATCTGCATCTTTAATTCACACAGTATTGAATCGTCATTTGTTGCTTGACGAATCTGTGTTAGCTACTCAGCCCTCGTGACAAGATCAAAGTGTAGTATCTGTTCCGGCAGATACTGCAAGCTATGACTAGCTATGACTAGCAAAGACCAGATGTGGGGGCAACCCCACATGCCTGACCTTTAACCAGTTCCCATTTCCCACCTCTCGGGAGCTGGTCCCCTTTTTCCCTTCCCCCTCCCTTCACTCCTCACATTAAAAATCGGCCTTGTGCCTAATTTGCTCGGTGGGGGAGCAAATAAATACCATCTGTTCCGGCAGATACTGCAAGCTATGACTAGCAAAGACCAGATGTGGGGGCAACCCCACATGCCTGACCTTTAACCAGCTCCCATTTCCCACCTCTCGGGAGCTGGTCCCCTTTTCCCCTTCCCCCTCCCTTCACTCCTCACATTAAAAATCGGCCTTGTACCTAATTTGCTCGGTGGGGGAGCAAATAAATACCATCTGTTCCGGCAGGTGCTGCACGTGGGATGATTTGTACCGGTCAATGGAGGGGGGACCCTCTATACTGGGACAATTATTATTTTTGGTAACCAGAGTGCCCCCTTTTTGCCTACTTTTAGGGGAGCTGGTTTTTACGTCACATTAAAAACGGCCTTGTGCCTAATTTGCTCAGTGGGGGAGCAAATAAACACCATCTGTTCCGGCAGATACTGCAAGCTATGACTAGCTATGACTAGCAAAGACCAGATGTGGGGGCAACCCCACATGCCTGACCTTTAACCAGCTCCCATTTCCCACCTCTCGGGAGCTGGTCCCCTTTTCCCTTCCCCTCCCTTCACTCCTCACATTAAAAATTGGCCTTGTGCCTTATTTGCTCGGTGGGGGAGCAAATAAATACCATCTGTTCCGACAGATACTGCACTTAAGATGATTTGCACCAGTCAATGGAGGGGAAACCCTCTATACTGGGACAATTATTATTTTTGGTAACCAGAGTGCCCCCTTTTTGCCTACTTTTAGGGGAGCTGGTTTTTACCTCACATTAAAAACGGCCTTGTGCCTAATTTGCTCTGTGGGGGAGCAAATAAATACCATCTGTTCCGACAGATGCTGCACTTAAGATAATTTGTACCAGTCAATGGAGGGGAAACCCTCTATACTGGGACAATTATTATTTTTGGTAACCAGAGTGCCCCCTTTTTGCCTACTTTTAGGGGAGCTGGTTTTTACCTCACATTAAAAACGGCCTTGTGCCTAATTTGCTCTGTGGGGGAGCAAATAAATACCATCTGTTCCGACAGATGCTGCACTTAAGATAATTTGTACCAGTCAATGGAGGGGAAACCCTCTATACTGGGACAATTATTATTTTTGGTAACCAGAGTGCCCCCTTTTTGCCTACTTTTAGGGGAGCTGGTTTTTACCTCACATTAAAAACGGCCTTGTGCCTAATTTGCTCAGTGGGGGAGCAAATAAATACCATCTGTTCCGGCAGATACTGCACTTAAGATAATTTGTACCAGTCAATGGAGGGGAAACCCTCTATACTGGGACAATTATTATTTTTGGTAACCAGAGTGCCCCCTTTTTGCCTACTTTTAGGGGAGCTGGTTTTTACCTCACATTAAAAACGGTCTTGTGCCTAATTTGCTCAGTGGGGGAGCAAATAAATACCATCTGTTCCGGCAGATGCTGCACTTAAGATAATTTGTACCAGTCAATGGAGGGGAAACCCTCTATACTGGGACAATTATTATTTTTGGTAACCAGAGGGCCCCCTTTTTGCTACTTTTAGGGGAGCTGGTTTTTACCTCACATTAAAAACGGCCTTGTGCCTAATTTGCTCTGTGGGGGAGCAAATAAATACCATCTGTTCCGACAGATGCTGCACTTAAGATAATTTGTACCAGTCAATGGAGGGGAAACCCTCTATACTGGGACAATTATTATTTTTGGTAACCAGAGTGCCCCCTTTTTGCCTACTTTTAGGGGAGCTGATTTTTACCTCACATTAAAAACGGCCTTGTGCCTAATTTGCTCAGTGGGGGAGCAAATAAATACCATCTGTTCCGGCAGATACTGCACTTAAGATAATTTGTACCAGTCAATGGAGGGGAAACCCTCTATACTGGGACAATTATTATTTTTGGTAACCAGAGTGCCCCCTTTTTGCCTACTTTTAGGGGAGCTGGTTTTTACCTCACATTAAAAACGGTCTTGTGCCTAATTTGCTCAGTGGGGGAGCAAATAAATACCATCTGTTCCGGCAGATGCTGCACTTAAGATAATTTGTACCAGTCAATGGAGGGGAAACCCTCTATACTGGGACAATTATTATTTTTGGTAACCAGAGGGCCCCCTTTTTGCTACTTTTAGGGGAGCTGGTTTTTACCTCACATTAAAAACGGCCTTGTGCCTAATTTGTTCAGTGGGGGAGCAAATAAATACCATCTGTTCCGACAGATGCTGCACTTAAGATAATTTGTACCAGTCAATGGAGGGGAAACCCTCTATACTGGGACAATTATTATTTTTGGTAACCAGAGTGCCCCCTTTTTGCCTACTTTTAGGGGAGCTGGTTTTTACCTCACATTAAAAACGGCCTTGTGCCTAATTTGCTCTGTGGGGGAGCAAATAAATACCATCTGTTCCGACAGATGCTGCACTTAAGATAATTTGTACCAGTCAATGGAGGGGAAAACCTCTATACTGGGACAATTATTATTTTTGGTAACCAGAGTGCCCCCTTTTTGCCTACTTTTAGGGGAGCTGGTTTTTACCTCACATTAAAAACGGCCTTGTGCCTAATTTGCTCAGTGGGGGAGCAAATAAATACCATCTGTTCCGGCAGATACCGCACTTAAGATAATTTGTACCAGTCAATGGAGGGGAAACCCTCTATACTGGGACAATTATTATTTTTGGTAACCAGAGTGCCCCCTTTTTGCCTACTTTTAGGGGAGCTGGTTTTTACCTCACATTAAAAACGGTCTTGTGCCTAATTTGCTCAGTGGGGGAGCAAATAAATACCATCTGTTCCGGCAGATGCTGCACTTAAGATAATTTGTACCAGTCAATGGAGGGGAAACCCTCTATACTGGGACAATTATTATTTTTGGTAACTAGAGGGCCCCCTTTTTGCTACTTTTAGAGGAGCTGGTTTTTACCTCACATTAAAAACGGCCTTGTGCCTAATTTGCTCTGTGGGGGAGCAAATAAATACCATCTGTTCCGACAGATGTTGCACTTAAGATAATTTGTACCAGTCAATGGAGGGGAAACCCTCTATACTGGGACAATTATTATTTTTGGTAACCAGAGTGCCCCCTTTTTGCCTACTTTTAGGGGAGCTGGTTTTTACCTCACATTAAAAACGGCCTTGTGCCTAATTTGCTCAGTGGGGGAGCAAATAAATACCATCTGTTCCGGCAGATACTGCACTTAAGATGATTTGTACCAGTCAATGGAGGGGAAACCCTCTATACTGGGACAATTATTATTTTTGGTAACCAGAGTGCCCCCTTTTTGCCTACTTTTAGGGGAGCTGGTTTTTACCTCACATTAAAAACGGTCTTGTGCCTAATTTGCTCAGTGGGGGAGAAAATAAATACCATCTGTTCCGGCAGATGCTGCACTTAAGATAATTTGTACCAGTCAATGGAGGGGAAACCCTCTATACTGGGACAATTATTATTTTTGGTAACCAGAGGGCCCCCTTTATGCTACTTTTAGGGGAGCTGGTTTTTACCTCACATTAAAAACGGCCTTGTGCCTAATTTGTTCAGTGGGGGAGCAAATAAATACCATCTCTTCCGACACATGCTGCACTTAAGATAATTTGTACCAGTCAATGGAGGGGAAACCCTCTATACTGGGACAATTATTATTTTTGGTAACCAGAGTGCCCCCTTTTTGCCTACTTTTAGGGGAGCTGGTTTTTACCTCACATTAAAAACGGCCTTGTGCCTAATTTGCTCTGTGGGGGAGCAAATAAATACCATCTGTTCCGACAGATGCTGCACTTAAGATAATTTGTACCAGTCAATGGAGGGGAAACCCTCTATACTGGGACAATTATTATTTTTGGTAACCAGAGTGCCCCCTTTTTGCCTACTTTTAGGGGAGCTGGTTTTCACCTCACATTAAAAACGGCCTTGTACCTAATTTGCTCAGTGGGGGAGCAAATAAATACCATCTGTTCCGACAGATACTGCACTTAAGATAATTTGTACCAGTCAATGGAGGGGAAACCCTCTATACTGGGACAATTATTATTTTTGGTAACCAGAGTGCCCCCTTTTTGCCTACTTTTAGGGGAGCTGGTTTTTACCTCACATTAAAAACGGCCTTGTGCCTAATTTGCTCTGTGGGGGAGCAAATAAATACCATCTGTTCCGACACATGCTGCACTTAAGATAATTTGTACCAGTCAATGGAGGGGAAACCCTCTATACTGGGACAATTATTATTTTTGGTAACCAGAGTGCCCCCTTTTTGCCTACTTTTAGGGGAGCTGGTTTTTACCTCACATTAAAAACGGTCTTGTGCCTAATTTGCTCAGTGGGAGAGCAAATAAATACCATCTGTTCCGGCAGATGCTGCACTTAAGATAATTTGTACCAGTCAATGGAGGGGAAACCCTCTATACTGGGACAATTATTATTTTTGGTAACCAGAGTGCCCCCTTTTTGCCTACTTTTAGGGGAGCTGGTTTTTACCTCACATTAAAAACGGCCTTGTGCCTAATTTGCTCAGTGGGGGAGCAAATAAATACCATCTGTTCCGGCAAATACTGCACTTAAGATAATTTGTACCAGTCAATGGAGGGGAGACCCTCTATACTGGGACAATTATTATTTTTGGTAAACAGAGGGCCCCCTTTTTGCCTACTTTTAGGGGAGCTGGTTTTTACCTCACATTAAAAACGGCCTTGTGCCTAATTTGCTCAGTGGGGGAGCAAATAAATACCATCTGTTCCGGCAGATGCTGCACTTAAGATAATTTGTACCAGTCAATGGAGGGGAAACCCTCTATACTGGGACAATTATTATTTTTGGTAACCAGAGGGCCCCCTTTATGCTACTTTTAGGGGAGCTGGTTTTTACCTCACATTAAAAACGGCCTTGTGCCTAATTTGTTCAGTGGGGGAGCAAATAAATACCATCTCTTCCGACACATGCTGCACTTAAGATAATTTGTACCAGTCAATGGAGGGGAAACCCTCTATACTGGGACAATTATTATTTTTGGTAACCAGAGTGCCCCCTTTTTGCCTACTTTTAGGGGAGCTGGTTTTTACCTCACATTAAAAACGGCCTTGTGCCTAATTTGCTCTGTGGGGGAGCAAATAAATACCATCTGTTCCGACAGATGCTGCACTTAAGATAATTTGTACCAGTCAATGGAGGGGAAACCCTCTATACTGGGACAATTATTATTTTTGGTAACCAGAGTGCCCCCTTTTTGCCTACTTTTAGGGGAGCTGGTTTTCACCTCACATTAAAAACGGCCTTGTACCTAATTTGCTCAGTGGGGGAGCAAATAAATACCATCTGTTCCGACAGATACTGCACTTAAGATAATTTGTACCAGTCAATGGAGGGGAAACCCTCTATACTGGGACAATTATTATTTTTGGTAACCAGAGTGCCCCCTTTTTGCCTACTTTTAGGGGAGCTGGTTTTTACCTCACATTAAAAACGGCCTTGTGCCTAATTTGCTCTGTGGGGGAGCAAATAAATACCATCTGTTCCGACACATGCTGCACTTAAGATAATTTGTACCAGTCAATGGAGGGGAAACCCTCTATACTGGGACAATTATTATTTTTGGTAACCAGAGTGCCCCCTTTTTGCCTACTTTTAGGGGAGCTGGTTTTTACCTCACATTAAAAACGGTCTTGTGCCTAATTTGCTCAGTGGGGGAGCAAATAAATACCATCTGTTCCGGCAGATGCTGCACTTAAGATAATTTGTACCAGTCAATGGAGGGGAAACCCTCTATACTGGGACAATTATTATTTTTGGTAACCAGAGTGCCCCCTTTTTGCCTACTTTTAGGGGAGCTGGTTTTTACCTCACATTAAAAACGGCCTTGTGCCTAATTTGCTCAGTGGGGGAGCAAATAAATACCATCTGTTCCGGCAAATACTGCACTTAAGATAATTTGTACCAGTCAATGGAGGGGAGACCCTCTATACTGGGACAATTATTATTTTTGGTAAACAGAGGGCCCCCTTTTTGCCTACTTTTAGGGGAGCTGGTTTTTACCTCACATTAAAAACGGCCTTGTGCCTAATTTGCTCAGTGGGGGAGCAAATAAATACCATCTGTTCCGGCAGATGCTGCACTTAAGATAATTTGTACCAGTCAATGGAGGGGAAACCCTCTATACTGGGACAATTATTATTTTTGGTAACCAGAGTGCCCCCTTTTTGCCTACTTTTAGGGGAGCTGGTTTTTACCTCACATTAAAAACGGCCTTGTGCCTAATTTGCTCAGTGGGGGAGCAAATAAATACCATCTGTTCCGGCAGATGCTGCAAGCTATGACTAGCAAAGACCAGATGTGGGGGAAACCCCACATGCCTGACCTTTAACCAGCTCCCATTTCCTACCTCTCGGGAGCTGGTCCCCTTTTTCCCTTTCCCCTCCCTTCACTCCTCACATTAAAAATTGGCCTTGTGCCTTATTTGCTCGGTGGGGGAGCAAATAAATACCATCTGTTCCGGCAGATACTGCAAGCTATGACTAGCAAAGACCAGATGTGGGGGCAACCCCACATGCCTGACCATTAACCAGCTTCCATTTTCCACCTCTCGGGAGCTGGTCCCCTTTTACCCTTCCCCCTCCCTTCACTCCTCACATTAAAAATTGGCCTTGTGCCTAATTTTCTCGGTGGGGGAGCAAATAAATACCATCTGTTCTTCAGATGCTGCACTTCTATTTCTTGTTCTCTTTCGGTGGAGGAGAAATCCTTCACGACTGAGACAATTTTTATTTTTGTACCTTTTCTCCACGTTAAAAAACGACCCTGGTGTCTAACTCTGTCCCGTGGGGAGGCATAGTAAATAGGTACTCAGTCGAGAATTGAACAAAGTCTACCTTGATGTCCAGGTCTATGACTCCCTTTACTTCTTTTGTTGAGTAGCCTTGATAGTCTATCAGCCAGTAGGAATTCATTATCTGGTAGATATTTTATGACCAGGTCGTATTCTTGGAGCCTCAAAAGCATCTGTTGAAGTCGAGGAGGCGCTGCTCTGCTGTCAATGTTTTTTAGACAAATCATTCCCAACAGTTTGTGGTCCCTCTCAAATTTGAATGAAAACACGTAAATATAAAATCAGAAATGTCCACAGCCAAATACGACGACCAGAAGCTCGCGCTCGATCTTGGCATAGCACTGGTCCGTTTCGCTTAATTATTTTGAAGCAAAAGCTACGGGGTTGCCTTCTTGTATTAGTGTTGCTCCCAATCTACTTGATAATGCATCAACTTGTATAATGGACTTTTTGGAAGGGTCATAATATCGAAGTAACATCTCCTTGTATATTAAGTTCTTTATTTGTCATAACGACTTCTGGTGGCTCTTACTCCATTTCTAGTCAGCATATTTTTTAAAGAGTTTGCTAAGGTTTGCTGTAATGTCTTAAAGTCTCGGAATGAATAATAATGATTACCAGTACTTTCTATAATTCTACTTTGGGGCATCTGTGTGGGTCCCATTCTCGTCGAAGATCGCACCGAAGAATCCTACTTGATTTCTTCAATTGTTTATTGACGAGAACAGCAATATTGATAGAGTAAAATATGGCTGTGTTAATTGTAAATTATTTTCTGCAAATTTTTTGTAAGAATATGGTAGGTACGGCCAACACGGAAGGAGAGTAAGTATTTTTGACAAAGTTTCTCTTTAAAAATCTATCAAAAAAAATTAAGTAATTATCCTATTTTATTTTATCAACATTTTTACCGATTATTTAATTTTATTTTATCAACATTTTCACCGATTATTTAATTTTATTTTATCAACATTTTTACCGATTACTCAATTTTATTTTATCAACATTTTTACCGCGTATTCTATTTTATTTTATCAACATTTTTACCGATTATTCAATTTTATTTTACCAACATTTTTATCGATTATTTAATTTTATTTTATCAACATTTTCCCCGATTATTCAATTTTATTTTATCAACATTTTTACCGCGTATTCTATTTTATTTTATCAACATTTTTACCGATTATTTAATTTTATTTTATCAACATTTTCACCGATTATTTAATTTTATTTTATCAACATTTTTACCGCGTATTCAATTTTATTTTATCAACATTTTTACCGCGTATTCAATTTTATTTTATCAACATTTTCACCGATTATTCAATTGTATTTTATCAACATTTTTACCGATTATTTCATTTTATTTTATTAACATTTTCACCGATTATTCTATTTTATTTTATCAACATTTTTACCGATTATTTAATTTTATTTTATCAACATTTTCACCGATCATTCAATTTTATTTTAATCAACATTTTCATTTTTGTTTTGGCAATTTCTTGTTTATTTACCTATGGTGACCCAACCGTGATACTATTCAGGAGTTGTTTTAAAATATACGACGCTTAGCATTCCAAAAATGGTCACCCATCTGGTACTAGCCTAAATATATATCGATTATGAAAAGAAATTAAACCCTTCACTTAATCCTCAAATCAAACGTTAAAAATATAGTTCATTTAGCCGCCAGCAGGCCTCCATACTTAAATTTGAGCTATCATTAATTTTTATTTTCTAAACATTATTACGCAAATCTACAGTGATATAAAAAGGTGGAATTATTTCAAATTCAGGTACTTATATTTTGCATATTCTTAAAGCAAATCATTTTAAATCTTATTTAGACGAAAAAATAAAAATATATTTTGTTCAAAAACCTTTTACACATTTTTTAAACGTTTCAGCGATCCAAAGGAAATGCCGGTGAAGTGTGTGGCTTTGCAAACTATTGAATTTAAAATTCTAGTAAAAATAGTAGAAAAAAGTTTTATATCATTCTGCTTTTCATATAATAAAATGCAGGCGTTTATCTTTCTGGAAAAAAGTTGGTCATGAATAATGGATTTTAATTCGTTTTAAAAACAGCAACTACTTGTTGATTTTTCCATTTGTTGACCGTGCCTAGAATATGGGAATATTGCCATTTTGTTCAAGAATATTGATTTTGTCAATTGTTTTATATGAGAACAGAAATGTTTGCATTGTGTGACTTTTGTCAATTGTCTATTATTTTCCCCACCATTATTTACGAGAACATAAACATTGGCATAGAATGTTAAAATATTGTTTTTGTTAATTAGTTTTTTTTCGCAACACATTTATTACAAAATTGAAGATTAGAATAATGTGTAAAAATATTGTTTTTGTAAATTAGTTATTTTCACAACACATTTATTACAAAAAACATTAACATTAAAATAGTGTGTAAAAATATTGTTTTTGTAAATTAGTTATTTTCACACCACATTTATTACAAAAAACATTAACATTAAAATAATGTGTAAAAATATTGTTTTTGTAAATTAGTTATTTTCACACCACATTTATTACAAAAAACATTAACATTAAAATAATGTGTAAAAATATTGTTTTTGTAAATTACTTATTTTCACACCACATTTATTACAAAAAACATTAACATTAAAATAGTGTGTAAAAATATTGTTTTTGTAAATTAGTTTTCACACCACATTTATTACAAAAAACATTAACATTAAAATAGTGTGTAAAAATATTGTTTTTGTAAATTAGTTATTTTCACACCACATTTATTACAAAAAACATTAACATTAAAATAATGTGTAAAAATATTGTTTTTGTAAATTAGTTATTTTCACACCACATTTATTACAAAAAACATTAACATAGAAATAATGTGCAAAAATATTGTTTGTTCAATTAGTTATTTTTACAACACATTATGTTGGAGAAACAGGAACCCGGAAGAGAATTCCAAAGTATAGCAGTTCTGGGAAAGAAACTCTTTTAGCAGAAGGTCTAGTGATCTCTACAGTTAAGGGTGAGACTTCACTGCTTGTTGGGTTTGTCAGGGGTATTTTCGTCTAGGGGGTACAAGGGCTTGTAGTTCGTCGGAGTTTCCACCATTAAAATACTTTTAAAACAGGCAACATTTCGTCGATGGGGCAGAGGCTGAAGTTTAGATGACAGCTCAGGATCTATCAGGTTGGCGATTCTCTTTTGAATCCTGTTCAGGAGTAAGGGACTAGTAGCAGATGCAACAGCCTAAATGTGACAGCAGTACTCCATACATAGGCGAATGGTGGCTTTGTAGATGTACAGGATACTTTAAGGCGTAAGTAACTTTCTAGCACGGTAGAGAGTTCACTTTCTTTGCAGCAGTCTTGGCAATGAACTCTATATATCTATCCTAACTAATGTTCCCTGTGAATCTTAGGCCGAGGAGTTTAAACGAAGTAGTTACAGGTAATATATCTTTAGCCATAGCTATTGGTGGTTGGTAAGGTTTATGTAATTATTTAAAAAAACGAGCTTGGTCTTTGCAATGTTGAACGTTACCATTCATTTTTTACCCTATTCACCTAAAGACTGAAGGTCTTCCTCTAGGGTTTCTGCCATTACCTTAGTTATGTCTTCATTAGTTGTCCCAACGTGCCTGCTATAGAACGTGGTTCACTAGAGGTGGATTAATTAAGGACTCAAATACTCTGGTGACAAGAGGGAGGAGACTAATTCTGCGATAATTTTAAAAACACATTCATTACAAAAAATATGAACATTGAAATACTGTATGAAAATATTGTTTTTGTAAATTAATTATTTTTATGATTATCTTTTGCCGTTATATCCTGAGCTCCTTCTTATGTATTTTGCATATTACATCAGTTTGAAGGCATCAAGTGGTTACCCTTTTAATATTTGTTTTCAAAGTACCAGATGATTTAATGAGATAATTTCATAGCTGCTGTTAGTTGTTTCACAACAGGTTTGGCTTTCAGCGACTATACTGTTATTAAACAATCATCTGTTACCTCATATTGTGATATATATTCTGTCTAATATATTATTGTAGTAGTGCTCTGGGATATTTATGTCAATACATTTTTTTAACACGAAATACTCTTTTCAAGTTTTCTAAAAACAAATATTTACTCCTACAAATAGCATTCATTGTATATTTTTCAGCTGTTAATGAGGAATTATTTACTTTATTACGACATTTTCTAATACATTATAGTAATAGCAGTTGACTAATTAGGTCAATAAATTTTTAACATATACCATCTTGATTTTTTTTTTCATAATGCGAGTGTTTTGCAAAAAATATAGCATTTATTTTTTTGTGTATTTTTGTTACTAAACTTTGTTTCTGAGAAAAATATATTTCGACATTTCTTATGACTGGATTTTTTCCTTATAATTCCATCCAAATATTAGATGATTAATAAGATATCTTGTAATTTCCATGGCTTCTATTAAATTTTTCCCAACAGCTTAGCCTTCCAAGGATTGTTTAGATATTTCCTATAAATTTTACTATTTGCTCCAGTTAGTTTGTTTAACTGTCAATGATTTTTACGTCATTTAACAATGCTCGTGAGATATACTTTCTAATCTAAGCAGTGATCTTTTCAACTCTATAACATTTGAGGTAGTTACCTTTAAATATAATACCTTCTTGAAGTTTTCATAATGCAAGTTTGTAGAACATTGTTATGCATGTGGTTTGCTTTTATTTATTGTGTATTTTTTTCATGTGAGTCCGTACATGTGATTTTCGAGAATAGGAATATCCACAAACTTCACAAGAATATGGCTTTTCCCCAGTGTGAGTTCTTATGTGTCTTACTAATGTTGCTGCTTCATAACAAGAATATCCACACACTTCACAAGAATGTGGTTTTTCCCCAGTATGAGTTCTTATATGTCTCACTAATTTTGATGCTTGAGCACAAGAATATCCACACACTTCGCAAGAATGTGGCTTTTCTCCAGTGTGGGTACTCATATGTTGATCTAACGTTGTTTTCTGAGAACAAGCATATCCACACACTTCACAAGAATATGGCTTTTCCCCAGTATGAGATTTCATATGTCGTATTAAATTTGATTTTTTAGAACAAGAATATCTACACACTTCACAAGAATGTCGCTTTTCCCCAGAGTGAGTTTTCATATGTGTCATTAAATTTGATTTTTTTGAACAAGAATATCCACAAACTTCACAAGAATATGGCTTTTCTCCAGTGTGAGTTCTCAGATGTGTCACTAATGTGGATTTTTGAGAAAAAGAATATCCACACACTTCACAAGAATATGGCTTTTCCCCAGTGTGAGTTCTCATATGGCTCACTAATGTGGATTTTTGAGAAAAAGAATATCCACAGATTTCACAAGAATGTGGATTTTCACTAGTGT